>NC_053024.1:594209590-594513894 GCF_003073215.2 Triticum urartu | reverse complement strand
CAAGCTTTGGCTTTTAGGTGTCCTTAGATTATGTTGGGGGTGCCATGGGAATCCCCAAGTTTAGGCTCTTGCCACTCCTTGCTCCATAATCCATCAAATCTTTACCCAAAACTTGAAAACTTCACAACACAAAACTTAAAGTAGAAAATCTCGTGAGCTCCGGTAGCGAAAGAAAATAAAAGACCACTTCAAGGTACTGTAATAAACTCATTATTTATTTATTTTGGTGTTATACGTACTGTATTCCAACTTATCTAGGGTTTATAAACTATTTTACTAGCCATAGATTCAATAAAATAAGCAAACAACACACGAAAAACAGAATCTGTCAAAAACAGAACAGTCTGTAGTAATCTGTAGCTAGCGCAAGATATGAACCCCAAAAATTCTAAAATAAATTGCTGGATGCGAGTAATTTATATATTAATCATCTTCAAAAAAGAATTAACTAAATATCACTTTACAAATAAAAATGACAGTAGTTCTCGTGAGCGCTAAAGTTTCTGTTTTTTACAGCAAGTTCAACAAGACTTTCCCCAAGTCTTCCCAACGGTTCTACTTGGCACAAACACTAATTAAACAAAAAAACACCACCAAAACAGAGGCTAGATAAATTATTTATTACTAAACAGGAGCAAAAATCAAGGAATAAAAATAAAATTGGTTTGCCTCCCAACAGGAGCTATCGTTTAACGCCCCTAGCTAGGCATAACAAGCAAGAATAGATCTAGGTATTGCCATCTTTGGTAGGCAATCCATAAGTGGCTCTCATAATAGATTCATAAGGTAATTTAATTTTCTTTCTAGGAAAGTGTTCCATGCCTTTCCTTAATGGAAATTGGAATCTAATGTTTCCTTCATATCAATAATTGCACCAATCGTTCTAAGGAAAGGTCTACCAAGAATAATAGGACATGAAGGATTGCAATCTATGTCAAGAACAATAAAATCTACGGGCACATAATTCCTATTTGCAAAAATAAGAACATCATTAATTCTTCCCATAGGTTTCTTAATAGTGGAATCCGCAAGGTGCAAGTTTAGAGAGCAATCATCAAAATCACGGAAACCTAACAAATCACACAAAGTCTTTGGAATCGTGGAAACACTAGCACCCAAATCACATAAATCATAGCATTCATGATCTTTAATTTTAGTTTTAATAGTTGGTACCCACTCATCATAAAGTTTTCTAGGGATAGAAACTTCCAATTCAAGTTTTTCTTCATAAGATTGCATCAAGGCATCAACGATATGTTTAGTAAACGCTTTATTTTGACTATAAGCGTGAGGAGAATTTTGCACGGATTTCAACAAGGAAATACAATCAATCAAAGAGCAATTTTCATAGTTAAATTCCTTGAAATCCATAATAGTGGGTTTAGCAACATCTAGGCTTTTAATTTCTTCAATCCCATCATTATCAAGATTCATATTGCAAATTCCGAATTCTTGGAACGCCTTGTAGGTAAAGGTGGATCATATTCAGTCCCATCATTATCAAGATTCATATTGCAAAACAAAGATTTAATAGGGGACACATCAATAACTTTTAGATCTTCATCTTTATTTTCATAGGAACTAGAAGAACACGCTCTTATAAAGGCATCTTTCTTAGCACACATCCTAGCGGTTTTTTCTTTGCACTCATCAATGGAAATTCTCATGGCTTTGAGAGACTCATTGATATCATGCTTAGGTGGAATAGATCTAAGTTTCAAAGAATCAACATCAAGGGAAATTCTATCAACGTTCCTAGCCAAATCATCAATCTTAAGAAATTTTTCTTCAATCATAGCATTAAAATTCTTTTGCGAAGTAATAAATTCTTTAATATTAGATTCAACATCAGAGGGCATCTTATTATAATTTCCATAAGAATTGTTGTAGGAATTACCATAATTATTAGAGGGATTAGTAGGATAAGGCCTAGGATTAAAATTTCCTCTATACGCGTTGTTACCAAAATTGTTCCTACCAACAAAATTCACATCCATAGATTCATTATTATTCTCAATCAAAGTAGACAAGGGCATATCATTAGGATCAGAAGAAACACTCTTATTAGCAAATAATTTCATAAGTTCATCCATCTTTCCACTCAAAACATTAATTTCTTCTATCGCATGCACCTTTTTATTAGTAGATCTTTCAGCATGCCATTGAGAATAACTAACCATAATATTATCTAGGAGTTTAGTAGCTTCTCCTAAAGTGATTTCCATAAAAGTGCCTCCTGCGGCCGAATCTAAAAGATTTCTAGAAGCAAAATTCAATCCGGCATAAAATTTTTGTATAATCATCCACAAATTTAAACCATGAGGTGGGCAATTACGTATCATTAATTGCATTCTCTCCCAAGCTTGTGCAACATGTTCATGATCAAGTTGCTTAAAATTCATAATATCGTTTCTAAGAGAGACGGTCTTAGCAGGAGGAAAATACTTAGAGATAAAAGCATCTTTGCACTTGTTCCATGAATCAATACTATTTTTAGGCAAAGACGAAAACCAAGCTTTAGCACGATCTCTAAGCGAAAAAGGAAATAGCTTCAATTTAACAATATCATTATCCACATCTTTCTTCTTTTGCATGTCACACAAATCAACGAAGCTATTTAGATGGGTAGCGGCATCTTCACTAGGAAGGCCGAAAAATGGATCTTTCATGACAAGATTCAGCAAAGCAGTATTAATTTCACAAGATTCAGCATCGGTAAGAGGAGCAATTAGAGTGCTAATAAAATCATTGTTGTTGGTATTGGTGAAGTCACACAATTTAGTATTATCTTGAGCCATCGTGACAAGCAAGCAAACTAACACACAAGCAAACAGAAAGCAAGCGGGCAAAAAGAGCCAAATAGAGAAAGAGAGCGAGGATAGAGAGAGAGAGAGGGCGAATAAAACGGCAAGGGTGAAGTGGGGGAGAGGAAAACGAGAGGCAAATGGCAAATAATGTAATGCGTGAGATAAGGGTATGTGGTGGGTACTTGGTATGTTGACTTTTGCGTAGACCTCCCCGGCAACGGCGCCAGAAATCCTTCTTGCTACCTCTTGAGCACTGCGTTGGTTTTCCCTGAAGAGGAAGGGATGATGCAGCAAAGTAGCGT
Source organism: Triticum urartu (assembly GCF_003073215.2). Taxonomy (NCBI): domain Eukaryota; kingdom Viridiplantae; phylum Streptophyta; class Magnoliopsida; order Poales; family Poaceae; genus Triticum; species Triticum urartu. Next base: position 594,510,785 of record NC_053024.1, on the reverse strand, counting down.
AAGTATTTCCCTCAGTTTTTGAGAACCAAGGCATCAATCCAGTAGGAGGCTACGCGTGAGTCCCTCGTACCTGCACAAAACAAATAAATCTCGCAACCAACGCAAATAGGGGTTGTCAATCCCTATAAGGCCACTTACGAGAGTGAGATCTGATAGATATGATAAGATAATATTTTGGTATTTTTATGATAAAAGATGCAAAGTAAAACAAAGGAAAAGTAAATAGCAAAGGAAATAACTAAGTAGTAGGAGATTAATATGATAAAGATAGACCCAGGGGCCATAGGTTTCACTAGTGGCTTCTCTCGAGAGTATAGTATTCTACGGTGGGTGAACAAATTACTGTTGAGCAATTGACAGAATTGAGCATAGTTATGAGAATATCTAGGTATGATCATGTATATAGGCATCACGTCCGAGACAAGTAGACCGACTCCTGCCTGCATCTACTACTATTACTCCACTCATCGACCGCTATCCAGCATGCATTTAGAGTATTAAGTTAAAAACAGAGTAACGCCTTAAGCAAGATGACATTATGTAGAGGGATAGACTCATGCAATATGAAGAAAACCCCATCTTGTTATCCTCGATGGCAACAATACAATATGTGCCTTGCTGCCCCTACTGTCATTTGGAAAGGACACCGCAAGATTGAACCCAAAGCTAAGCACTTCTCCCATTGCAAGAAAGATCAATCTAGTAGGCCAAACCAAACTGATAATTTGAAGAGACTTGCAAAGATAACCAATCATATATATGAAATAAGTCAGAGAAGATTCAAATATTATTCATAGATAGACTTGATCATAAACCCACAATTCATCGGTCTCAACAGACACACCGCAAAAAGAAGATTACATCGAATAGTTCTCCACAAGAGAGGGGGAGAACATTCTATTGAGATCCAAAAAGAGAGAAGAAGTCATCTAGCTACTAACTATGGACCCGTAGGTCTAAGGTAAACTACTCACGCTTCATCGGAGGGGCTATGGTGTTGATGTAGAAGCCCTTCGTGATCGATGCCCCCTCCGGCAGAGCTCCGGAACAGGCCCCAAGATGGGATCTCGAGGATACAGAAAGTTACGGCGGTGGAATTAGGGTTTTGGCTCCGTATCTGATTGTTTGGGGGTACGTGGATATATATAGGAGGAAGGAGTACGTCGGTGGAGCAACAGGGGGCCCACGAGGGTGGAGGGCGCGCCTGGTGGGGGTGGGCGTGCCCCCCTACCTCGTAGCCTCCTGTTTCCTTTCTTGACGTAGGGTCCAAGTCTCCCGGGTCTTGTTCATTGAGAAAATCACATTCCCGAAGGTTTCATTCCGTTTGGACTCCGTTTGATATTCCTGTTCTTTGAAACCCTAAAACAGGCAAAAAACAACAATTCTGGGCTGGGCCTCCGGTTAATAGGTTAGTCCCAAAAATAATATAAAAGTGGATAATAAAGCCCAGTAATGTCCAAAACAGTAGATAATCTAGCATGGAGCAATCAAAAATTATAGATACGTTGGAGACGTATCAGAGGGCTGGATGAATAGTAGACGGTGGAGGGGTGGTTGAATAGGACCCCGTGGTGTGGAGGGCTGGATGAACAGCATACGGTGGAGGGGTGCTCGTGGAGGGGTGGTTGAATAGTAGCCGGTGGAGTAGCGCGCGGTGGAGGATGGATGAACAGGAGCCCGTGGAGGCTGGAGGAGGTCAACGGTAGCCCATGGAGGCTGGAGGAGGTCGACGGTGGAGATGAACAATATCCCGTGGAGTCCCGTTTTGCGGTATGCCACACCCGTCCCGATTTACAGGACCCACTTTTCGACCGTAGCGCTCCAACACAAGTCCGTTTCCTCCGTTTTGCGGTACGCCACACCCCTCCCGATCAACAGGACCCCTATTTCGACCGTAGGAGGTTCGTTTCCTCCGTTTTGCGGTACGCCGGACCCCTCCCGATGAACAGGATCCCGTTTCGAACGTGGCCGGTCGAACACAAGGCCGTTTCCTCCGTTTTGCGGTACGCCAGGCCTCGTTTCCATCGCGTGTTCCGTCCAAGCCCTCCTGATGAACACGACCACGCATTCCGTTTCGACCCAGCCAGTTGGCTCCCACACGTTCTGTTGCCTCTCGATGAACACGACGCATTCCGTTGCCTCCCCATGAACACGACGCATTCCCTTGACTCCCCATGAACACGACGCATTCTGTTGCCTCCCCATGAACACGACGACGACGCTGTTTCTCCGTTCCGACCCAGTCATGTACACGAGCCCTGGCCATACATATGCGCGAGTAGGCGTTCGAGACCCTGCCTGTATGTACGTATGTGGCCGTATTTTCTTTCTTGCACCCTGGCCGCTGTACGTACGTGTACATGCTACATGCGCACCTCTACTATGACACGTACGCGCCTCTACTACGACACGTGCGCGCCTCTACATCGACCAGTATATATGTACGTACACGTTCGCGACCAGAAGGACAACACTACGTATGCTTCGACCAGGTGGGTCCCGACTATCAGGCACTTCCTTGCCTGTGAAGATGTAGCTGGTGGGTCCCAGCAGTCAGGGGGCGAATCGTTTTTTTGCCCGGATGCACTTCCTTGCGTGTGAAGGTGTAGTTGCTGGGTCCCAGCAGTCAGGAGGGAATCGTTTTGTTTTTTTTGCCCGGACACACTTCCTTGCGTGCGAAGATGTAGCTGGTGGGTCCCAGTAGTTAGGGGGCGAATTGTTTTTTTTCCGGACGCACTTCCTTGCGTGCGAAGATGTAGCTGGTGGGTCCCAGCAGTCAGGGGGGCGAATCGTTTTTTTTCGGACGCACTTCCTTGCGTGTGAAGATGTAGCTGGTGGGTCCTAGTAGTCAGGGGGAAATGTTTTTTTCATGAAATACGGTGGACCGTCCGGTGGGTCCCCGCTGTCAGGTGGAGGAATAATTATTTTGCGCGTAATAAGGAGACACTTCATTATTGCGGCCATGGACCCAGCTGTCAGCCTCTCCACGTATAATCCACGTCCGATGGAAGCCATTCCTTGACCACGTTGACCACGCCGCGCCGAGAGCACCAGGGCGGTGTTCGACGGCGAGGCCTAGGAAGGGGACGACGCGGAGCTGGGGAAGACGCGTCAGTGGATGCCCACACGTAGAGGAGTATGAGGGTTCACTCGTTCGGCTACGGTGTGAGGCTGCTGTCGCCGCAAAATAAATGGGGTGTGGGTGCATAGAGGGATGGCCTGGCCAGCGGTGGGAGTAGTAGGGGGCGGTGAGGCCTCCGCGGCATCATAGCCGACCATGGGCGGCAGGAGTAGGCGGCACGACCGGCGCTGCTTTGGGCGGCTGGAGCAAGAAGACCAGAGGTTGAAGAAGCACTACGGCCGTTGGATGGACATCGTACGGTCACTGGAGCTAGAATCGTTCATATATTGACTAAAGTTGACAAAGGCCTCTGTCCCAGTCAACTTACTAGGCCCACAAGTCAGCCTCCCACCAAGGTAGGTCCCAGCTAGCAGGGGGTATTCATTTTTTTGTGCGTAATAAGGAGGCACTTCCGGTGGGTCCGAGCTGACAGCGGGGGGAACGTTTTTTTTTCACGAAATACGGTGGCCCGTCCTGTGGGTCCCAGCAGTCAGGGGGAAGCTTTTTTTTTCCGCGAAATACCGGTGGCCCATCCGGTGGGTCCCTGCTGTCAGGTGGAGGAATAATTATTTTCCGCATAATAAGGAGGCACTTCCTTGCGGCTGCCGTGGACCCAGCTGTCAGCCTCTCCACGTACAGTACTCTTCCGATGGAAGTAGGTCATTGACCACATTGACCACGCCGCGCCGAGAGCACCAGGGCGGTGGACGACGGTGAGGCCTAGGAAGGGGACGACGCGGAGCCGGGGAAGACACAGCAGTGGAAGCCCGCGCAGAGAGGAGTACGAGGGTTCACCGGTTCGGCTGCAGTGTGAGGCTGCCGTCACCGCAGAATAACAGGGGGTGTGGGTGAGTAGAGGGATGCCCTGGCCAGCGGTGGGAGTAGTAGGGGGCGCTGAGGCCTGCATGGCAGCACAACCGGCCATGGGAGGCGGGAGTAGGCGGTCCCGCCGGCGCTGCTTTGGCGGCTGGAGTAAGAAGATCAGAGATTGAAGAAACACGACGGCCGTTGGATTGACATCCAACTGTTACGTCTGCTAGAATCGTTTGTGGACGTATATAATAACTAAAAGAAATCTTGCATACACATCAAGTAAGCAGGCCCACAAGTGAGACCACTCCCTCTTTTTTTTAATAATTTATATATAGCTCATGGCAACTTCTTATGCAATTTATTGCAGTTGTTTTTTTGGTTGGCCAGGGCCAATTTCGCATATTTTTGTGGGTTCCAAACTATTTTTAATACCGAAATGTCGAGCCAGATTTAAAGTACTTTGAAGATATATTTAAATTAGGTTAATGCCGAGTGAAATAGGAATCTGAAAATGTGAAAAAATTCAGAAATTATAAAGTAATTGCTAATTTGTCATCTGTTTTTATATTTACAACCCATTTCATATTACTTTCAAGATTTGCAAGCGTCTTGAAAGAGTTGCAGCCCATTAGGGCGTAGAAAAATAAGTAGGCCTGGATTGGGTATTCTTTAGAAAAAATAAACTCGGCTCATTTTCACAAAGAAAAAATAGCTGGGCTGGTCACATGGTGAACATAAAATATAAGCCTGGGCTAGATGGGCCACAGCCCAGTTCAAACCCTGCTCCGTCTCAACAATACCAAACAAAAAAATACCGCTCGAGTAGCTACGTCCCATGTGTCAGCCGATCTTGTGCTGTTCTCTTAGCTATTGACTATATACGCCCACAATGTCGTGGGTCCCAGATGTCAGGAAAACACTAGGAGGAAGCATTTTATTTTTCCATACGTTGATGTGGTGGGCCCCTACTGTCATCCTCTCCACGTACTTCTGTTGATTCCTATTGTTTGTTGACCATGTTGACAACGCGAGAGGGCGGCGCCGCCTCGAGCGCACCAAAGCGCGCGGAGGACGTCGACGTTAATGATTTAGGAGACGGTGGGCCGGCGATGCTTGCGCTGAGGCACAGCCAGCCGTGGGAGGCGGAAGCAGGCGGTCCCGCCGGCGCTGGTTTGGTTTTGGCGGCTGGAGGAAGACGGGACTGAATAAACATGATAGACTATAAAAGCAGCAAGAGTACTTAACAACCTTAACTGAAACCAGCATGGGCACTTAACAACTAAAGTTGAAAGCAGTATGAGTACTTATACAGGTTCAATCGTACAAAGCATGCCTGGAACAGTGCTACTTTGCCTACAGTTAACCAAGGGTGAGGCCGCCAAGTCCCAGGACAAGGCCCAGGTGCCACCCCGCGCATCCACAACCTTCTGGAAGCGGCTTCATCTCGCAACATGGTCAATAAACAGGATATTCGCTTTAGAGCCATGGAAAAGCATGAACATAATCTTCTGTCCTATTCTCCAAGATGGACGGGCCTTCATTATTTGAGACCACCCATGAATAAGTATCTTTTCACCTCCAAGGGGAATTGAGTAGGTCGACATAAACATCATGTTGTGACCAAGCGCAAGTCTGACCCGACCATGGTCAGGCATCTGTATAGTAACAATAGAACTCGGCAGTTCCTGTTTCAAGAAGATCACAGCTGTAAAACTGTGTGTAAGCAATAGTTTATGAACAACATATATAACAGAAAACAGCTCGTACCATAAGTTTCTTGACATAGTTGGACCTGTTCAATGAGTGCAGCAGTGGCACACACATCCCATGTGGCCTTCCACCATTGAAATGCCCCACAAGGACCTCAAGACGATCAATAAAGTGTAGGAACTTGTGGATGTCAATCCAGTCAGTGCCATTAGTAACAGCCGAGTTATTACAGAGTAACAAACGATCAGACTGCTTAACTCTGAAAAAACCTACACGTGCCACCAATTATAAGAAAATATTAGTTAGAAGTAGCATCTTCGTGAGAGATTCGTTGCTACTTCTAAAGTTAAATTGTGATTAGTTAGACAGAATAGGTGGATTAAGAAGTAATCGAGGCAACAAGCAAGAACCAGATACAAAACTAACATGGATGAACAATTGGAATGACGTCGGGGTGGAAGATCGCAGTGAAGATGAGACCAGGTTCTGCTATTTCCATCAACATTCGTGCGCCAACTTTCAGTCCATAACACTTGAGAAAGTTTATCCAAGTTCGGCCATAAAAAAGCAGCGATCTTCTTGGTTCATGAACCCAACTCGGAACTTATATCCATGGCTTGTCTTCATTGTGACCATTAAGATAGTGTATTCAGTTATGGCAAGGCCGAGCATCTTGAGTACAAGTGTTCTGGCAGAGCAAATAATACACAGCAGGAAAAATAATATGAGAACACAACATGTTCAAAAAAACCCCACCCTCCCGGATAGAAAAGAGGATTCTAGGAACATACTGTGCGCGTTTCAAAATGCTGTGTTAGGATGAGAAGGAACAATTGTGGCGTCTCGCTGAGGGTGCAGAAACCTGTAGGGTACTCGCACTTTGGGCATTGCAAATGAAACACACTAGATTCAGTAGGAAGAAAAATGCATCCACGGCGGCGGCTGCCATCCTAAGATTACCTGGGACCAAGGGACTTGGATTTATCGGGGATGGATGAAGAATTCGTACCTGGTTCTCCATGAGAAAACCCTATGCAATCGCCGAGAGGGGGTTTTCTCTGAACAAGCAGACGAGGGAGAAGGGGATTCATGCCCAGTGAAATATTGCCGCTTCGTTCGTCCAGCTTACTACTAAAGCTGGAAAGGGGGGGTTGTGATTTGACGGCTCATTGGGCATTACTGCGGCGCTACAACCGGGGTGTGTCTACCGTGAAGTTGTGCACTCTAATTTGTGCATATGGTACATGGACCCCATTGCCGGTTGCCCCACATATCAGCGAAAGGAAGTAGAAAGACAGGAGTAACTAGTTACACATAAATATATTTTTTGACAGAGAGATACTCCCTCTGTAAAGAAATATACAAATCTTTTATATCACAGGCTCACCTTGTCGAGAAATATACTCCCTCTACAACGCACGAGCATTATGGGGGTTCAGCTTTTTTTATGGGGGTTCAGCTGAGAATATAATACTCAGATAGGCTCACGGTTCTAGACTTTGGGCCGCAGGCCGACCCTGCATGTTTGGGGGCCCATGTGTTCTACCTTAGCGCTTTTCATATTGCAAGCGATCGGTACAGCGCTGGTTTTAGATGTTGTCGCAAGGCGAATACACAAAATTGAATAAAGCACGACAGCTGTTGGAATGAAATCAAACGACAGTTCCTAACCAGCAATCAGAGTTGCAATTCTATCAACGATATACCATGTGATAAATAATACGGTCGTACTACTTATACACACAGGACACTTGTTTCACCATGCCAGATTATTACATCAAAATCTCTCGGAGGATAGATCAGTTCGGCAATTGCGTGCTGCTACTGAAGAATTTCAACGTTGATTTGGACTAGCTCTCCTTGCCGAGAAAGTTTGATTTTGACATCATCCCCTACCGCAAGATATGATTTAGATTTGAACCTTGACCATCCTTTAGCATCAATCATCATGCGACCATCCTTTGTACTTACGGTATATTGAGAAGGTTCATTCACACCAAGCCTGCGCATGGTAAGAGAAACTTGGCCGCGGTCGGCCGGATTGTTGAACGACTCCCTCGTTGCTCTAGGAATTCTCTGTTTGCAAACAAGAAGACATACCCAAACAGTTAGATCAACACAGTGAATCATGTGAAACAACATGGAAAGAAAAAAGAACGAAGCACTTGGGCGGCCAATGCTTACCAAGAAGGTGGACATGTCGGTTTTTGTAAGGACTTTGGTATATGAAGTGCGAACTGTAGCCCAGTCTGTTGCCGGTGCAACTGCACGGGCCAGAGCAGATGCAAGTGCAAGTGTTGGTGCAGGTGCCGAAGCCGCCGCTGCTGCCAGAGATGGTGCTCCTTGTAGAGCTGGTGCCGGTGTTGGAGCAGGTGCCGGTGTCGATGCCCGATCCTCCGGTAGATCTGACTGATCCGCTGACGCAGTCGGTGCCCAATCCTCAGCTGGATCAGACTGAGCTGCTTCTGATGTCAGTGCTAGAGCAACTGCCGGTGCTCGATCTGTGCGAGATAGTGGCGATCGTGTCTGGTCTGCTATGACTAGCTTTCTAACTTGACTAGGATCCGTGACCGTGATCCAGTTTTTTTCTTCATTTCTTTTAAACGCGAGAAGGACTAATTGTGGCGTTTTTGTTAAACCAAACTGCAGTTCATCATAGGGATTCAGCTTGTACTCAGACAACAGACTGATCCAATTTTTTCTAGTAATATAATGATGGACAGTGCCTTTGTTACTGACATGACATAAGAAGTGAAACCTGCAAAAATAGCCATCGTAGAGCAAACCAAACGGTTTATTCTGTGATGAATGTCACATGGCAAAACCTGCATCATAAAATTGCAGGAAAAGAAAGAAAACATGACATTAAATCAATAAGATTTAGATAGTAAATCAATAAGATTTACTTGATGTGACACGAGTGAATCCTTACCAGGAAATCACTATGTTGAAGTATTAAACAGAAGATTGATCGTCCAACTACGCGTGGCATGCAGGGGCCCCGCCTACTCCCACAAGCAGGACAGTCCAAAGGTCATGACAAATCGTATGGACCGAACATCCATGGGACTGGAAATCCTGGTGGGTGCAATAAACCCTGCAATGCATACAGATATTGGAGTGTAACCATAATTGATAAACCGTCCTCACAAAAAATATGATCTGGATACTTCAAAATATACAGACTGAATTGAGTGGACAGACATTAACATAGACCGTTCTCAGGACTGACCACACACCAAAAAGTGGCAGTACTTATAAACAATATAGGGTTCACAAACACAAATCAAGTATTGAACAATAGTACTTACTACAGACAAGCAAAGTTGCATTAACTAAACTTTGCAGACTATTTCTTGCCACCGACATACGGGATGAACCCCGCATAACTGACTAGGCCATGGACTTCATGTGAGATGTCTACATGCACCATCACCATCTTGTCAACCTTGGAGAACCTAACAGAGTGGTCTTTCCACTCATAAACATGATGATGAAGACAGGCCGCATCAGATTTGTTGGGAAGCTTTACAAGAACCACACCCTTCGTAATCGAAGACACATCCAGGAAATTGTTGTGGTCAAGTACAGCCTCGAAAACACACCTGACAACAATGCTACAGGAAAACACTAGTTCAGGACACGTGGCGACAAGGACACATCAGCTGGATAGTTCAACAGTAGAACTCATCATCAGGTCTTCCAGTTCACACGGCATGACTTTGAGAACTTCATCTCCACCGCAGACCTGGTTCTAATTCAAACAGAAACCATATTTATTACTACCTCCGTTCAGAAATATAAGATGATTTTCGATATTATACTCCATATATGACTACATATACGCACAGAAATGAGTGAACAAAGACACTAGAACATGTCTTCAAAGGCATGAGAGCAGAGGGATTACATGCAATATCCATAACACAAGTTACTGAGGCAAATATACCCTCTTAAAAGGTAGCATTGATGTTCAAAAAGTACTCTCTCCGTCTCAAAATTCTTGTCTTAGATTTGTCTAGATACGGATGTATCAAGTCACATTTTAGTATTAGATACATCTGTATCTAGACAAATCTAAGACAAGAAATTTGGGACAGAGGGAGTAGTTGAAAGTAATCTATAAGAAATCAGTGTCAACCTCTCGCATGTTTTGGTCAAAAGAGGAATTTAGAACCGTCATTTGGCACACTAAAATCACATGCAAGATCACCCAGAAAGTTGTACTACCAGTACTAGTACTGTGTGTTAGATGAAAAAACACGATCAAGATCGAGAAAAAGATCGTCAACAAGAGACATTACCTGGACTTGCTTAATGAGGGATCCTGGAGAGGGGGGCTTGGACAGGGCGATGGCTTTGAGCTTGTCTACGGTAGTCTCGGCGGGGTGCTTGCGCTTCTTCATACCATGAGCCTCGATGGTTTTAGCCAGAGCCATAGACATCACGTCGGCCAGTGCTCCAGCGTCCATCCAAGAGAGGAAGGTGAGAGAGAAGAGTGAAAGGAGGAACGAGATGAGGGAGAAGCGAAGCGAGTGGGGGTTTTCTTCAAGAGAGGAAGCTGCGAGAGAAGAGTGGAATGATGGTTGCTTCGTCCAGCCAACTTACTGCTGGAAAGGAGGGGGTTTTGTGATTTGACGGCTCATTGGGCATCACTGTGGCAGTTCGATCGGGGTAGTCTACCGTCACTCTACTATGGAGTAATTTAGTGCATGGCTGGTGGACCAGGTGCTGGCTGTCCCACACATCGGCGAAAGTGAGTAATTTAGTGCATGGCTGGAGGAGTCCGCATAGTAGAGCGTGTCCACTGTTTTTCTGAAGAAAAAAATGATTACAGCAAGCGTTTCCACTCTTACGATGGAGGAGTGCGAAACACGGCAGCCACTTGAACATACATAGTGCTCCTACTACTAGGCATGTGCAGTGGTTCATACGTCAGTACTACACAATCTTGTTGCTAGTGTAGTAAGATATGATGATAACAAATGATGTTGTGCGCATGTCAACTACTCCTATATGTAACATAGTACCGCTTTTTCGACTGTCTGGTCAAGAATGAACGGTGAGATCAATGTTAACATAACTAGGTCCAAAATGCACGGAGAGTATGGTGCTACAGTACTCCACGAAACATGAACCATATGAAGCACGAATAGTGTTAGGCAGGGTGTATGAAGGGTGCACGGGATGGGAGAAAAAGTTCCCTTCTCGGCCCACTTTTGGGTGTTTGGCAGAGTGCATGAAGGGTGCATGAGTCCACACTAGTAGGTTGACAAAAATACATGAAGAGGAAACAACTATATTGAGATGAGAATGCAACCAAACACACCCACATGCTTTGTGCTACAGTGACTGATCTGCACCGTCTGAGTTTGATCCAACAGTCATTGTCGGTGTCAAAACCGGCGGGTCTCGGGTAGGGGGTCCCGAACTATGCGTCTAAGGCGGATTGTAATAGGAGGCAGGGGGACACGATGTTTTACCCAGGTTCGGGCCCTCTTGATGGAGGTAAAACCCTACGTCCTGCTTGATTATACTTGATAATATGGGTATTACAAGAGTTGATCTACCACGAGATCGCAGCGGCTAAACCCTAGAAGCTGGCCTATGGTATGCTTGTATGTTTTCCTACGGACTAAAACCCTCCGGTTTATATAGACACCGGAGGGGGCTAGGGTTACACAAGGTCAGTTACAAAGGAGGAGATATACATATCCGTATTGGCTAGCTTACCTTCCATGACAAGTAGAGTCCCATCCGGACATGGGACGAAGTCTTCAATCTTGTATCTTCATAGTCCAACAATCCGGCCAAAGGATATAGTCCGGCTGTCTGGAGACCCCCTAATCCAGGACTCCCTTAATAGCCCCTAAACCAGGCTTCAATGATGATGAGTCCGGCACGCAGTGTTGTCTTCCGGATTGCAAGGCGGGTTCCTCCACTGAATATACCACGGAAGAATTTGAATACAAGGATAGTGTCCGACCCTACAAAATAAGTTCCACATACCACCGTAGAGAGAATAACATTACCACAAATCTAATCCGCTGACACATTTTGGCAGCATGACATCACGTCATGGCCTGGTAATTATTCGAACCGTTTTTCTTTAACCAGCCCCCGCACATAACGCGAGGCGGTTTCTTGACACGTCTTGTCAAAGCAGAGATCGTGTTCCCCTTATTACGAGATTCTCATCAATACGGACGTGGGTAACCCAACCGCGCCATCAATTACGACGCTTGGGGGATAAGCGAGTTTTACCAGGCTAGTGGGGGGCGCATAGTTTAGTCCGCCCTTATAAAGGGATAAGATCTCACCTTTTTCTACCCACGCCTTCTTCCTCGTTGCACATCCATTCTCGCGCACTCGAGCTCCAGCGCCCAAGTCCGCATCCTCCTCCTCAACTCTCTCCAAACATGTCCGGAGCGGGAGGCAAGTGGATGGCCTCCTCTGTCACGGAGGGGCACATCAAAAAGTTACGTGGAGCCGGATACTTAGCCGCGGACATCGCGCACCGGCTGCCAACCGCGGGGCAGGTCGTCCCTACCCCGGAACCTCATGAAAGGGTGGTTTTCCTCCCCCACTTCGTCCGCGGATTGGGGTTTCCCCTCCATCCATTCGTCCGTGGCCTCATGTTCAATTATGGGCTGGATTTTCATGATCTGGGCCCAAACTTCATCCTCAACATCTCGGCGTTCATCGTCGTGTGCGAGGCCTTCCTCCGCATTCGGCCCCACTTCGGCCTATGGCTAAAGACCTTCAATATCAAGCCGAAGGTGGTGGGCGGCCAACAAGCGGAATGCGGCGGAGCCATGATGGAAAAAATGCCCAACGTTATATGGCTCGAGGGCTCCTTCGTGGAGACCATAAAGGGGTGGCAATCGGGGTGGTTCTACATCACCGAGCCGCGCGACACCAACTGGGTGGCGGCCCCCGAGTTTCGATCCGGATTCCCCACGCAGCTCACTTGCTGGAAGGAGAAGGGCCTGTCCCGGGGTTCATCGGTGGAGCTGGACGGACTCCAGAAATGTATCTGGAACATGACAAGCAAGATACTTAAGCTTGTCAACATAGTCCAGGTGATGCTCTTCCGCCGGATCCTTGCGTGTCAACAACGAGATTTCAACTTATGGGAGTTCGACCCGGCCCAGCACCAGACTCTAAGCGAGCTCTTCGACACGACGCATAAAGACGCCTAGAGGGTGCTGTTCAAGGGCGCTGAGGTCCCTCCCTCTCTTACCGAGGACCGCGGGCTAAGCGCGAAGCGTTCTGCGAATCTGGTAAGTTCTGTACATCTGGTAGGGTGTTTATTTCCCATAGCTTAATCATGTGCAGGGTCTAAGCTCCCATGCCTTTGATAGAACTGGGTGGAGACATCGGAGCCGACTAACTGTCTGGCCCCTCTTCCCGAAGACATTGCGGACGCTCTCCTGACAGAGATGCCGACTTCGGCTCCTTAGAAGGTGCCGGAGAAGACCAAGAAGAAGGCCAAGGGAACCCGAAAGAGTTCCCGGCGCCAGGTGGTATCGGACTCATCGTCCGATAACTCCACGACGCACTCCTCCCATGGAAACGAGGAGGAGGAAGGTGAAGATGCTCCCCCTCTAGCCGGGGGAGACAAGAAAAGGAAGGCCGCCCCAACCGGGGAGGCCGAAGGGTCCAAGAAGGGAAGGAATCTTCTTCAGGACTGCTCCACCACCGCCGCCGAAGGCAAAGACGAGTGGCTGCTCAGGGCCAAGCCCCTGGCGAAGTCGTAAGTATTCGGATACCAGAGTAACTCATAGCATACCTTTGTCGCACTGCTTCTCCTAGCGTCGAATATGATTATGCAGACCGCCCCAAGCCCGTATCGACGTATCCTCGTCGAACGGCTCCTTGGATTCGTCGGATATGGATAGCGATCCACTTCCGACTGCCTCCTCCCCTTGCCCTACAGACAATGCCGAGGTATTGTCTCAAGGGGCACCGAGCCGGGGGGAGACAGTCCCGGAGGCGCCTCAAGGCGACCTTCCGGACTCCAGGAGCAAAGGGAACAAGGCTCTCGGGGGCTCCAAGTTCGGCTCTCAGCCGAACACCGCGCCGGAACCTGTAGTTGTTCCAAAAGGGGTAAGACGCCTGTGCCGGTGACCTCTGTCCATCCAGAGGCACCGGACAACCTGCTGGGAGCGCTTCACGACGCTTCCATCGACGAAGAGCACCGCACTATTATGAGTGCGGTGATCAAGAAGGTTCAGTCCGCCAAGAGCGGACTGACTGAAGCCTGTGCCAACCTTCTAACAGGCTTTGAGGTAAGTATTTAAAATATAGGAAAAATATTACCGCATAGACAGTAGCCCCTGATGCTCTGTTTGGTGTTCACAAAGAAAAGCCGAATAGAGGATTGAATAATATCTGCAGGAGTCTAATATAAGTATGTCTATATGCGTATGCAGGCTTCGCTGCTGACCTCTGCCGCACTGACTGCAGAGGTCGCCGTACTGAAGCAGGACCTCGAGGGGTCCGAGAAAGAGCTCGGCCTTGCCAAGAGGCAGCTCGAGGAGAACAAAGGTAAGTAATACCTTGTCTATAGATATATATATACAAAAAAGATGCGATTGCGAAATGACAGGATCATCATGAATGTGCCAGGGGCCACAAACGAAGTGGCGACCCTAAAGCAAGCACTGTCTGAGGCTGAAGACAAAGCGGCCAAGGAGCTCACCGAGTGGGAAAGGCAAGAGGCACTGGTGGGCGAGGTGCAGCAAGAGCTCCAAGCTCTCGTGACGAAGCACGAGGCGTTGGAGCTTGTCTCGAAGATGCGAGAGTCTGAGCTTGCCGCGGCCCTCGAGAGCACAAAGAATGCCAAGGTCGAAGCCTAAAAAGCCCTCCAGGAGATTGAAGCGATGAGGAAGATAGCGGCGGGTAAGGCATTCAATATGCAAAGCAAGCATGTGCAAGTAAATTACTTGTTACTTACCCGAGTCCGGAGCTCTCCAGGAGCATTCGTAGATTTGCCCCGCAGCGTGTCGGATGCCGCAGAATATTACCAGGCCGAGGAGGGAAGCTCGACGGAGAAGTTGTTCTGGTCTTAGTATACTGGGACTGAACACCCGATGCATGTGAGCGACCAGCTGAAGCAACTGGTCGAGCTGCACAAGGCGGACGAACAGGCCATGAAGGGCTTTATAGTCCGGATGTGGCCTCGTGAAGCCCTTCCCAACAGCTACTTCGGCCTGGTGAGGCGGCTTGTGGATGCATGCCCACGGCTGGAAGTCATCAAGCGGTCCGTCTGCATCGAAGGTGCACGCCGGGCTTTTGCCCGTGCAAAGGTGCACTGGGCCAAGATGGACGCCGAGAAGCTGGTGAGGGAGGGGCCGCCGCAGGGCAAGGAGCATCGCCACCCCGAGATGTATTATGAGGGTGTCCTGAAGGGTGCCCGTCTTGTAGCAGATGAGTGTGCGAAAGATGTAATATTTGAATGAACTTGCTTGTGTGATCCTGTAGTATGAAAACTTGTTCATATGCGCTATGCAACGCTTGTTTGAATTTAAAATATTACCTTCTGTTCGGCTGTTTATCAAATCTGAGAGATGGCTAGTCGTCGGCTTCTACCCCCATGCCACGAGTGCTGGGGTGTTCAGGATAAACCTGAGCACTCTTTTTCCCATTTTTGGGTCCTTCGAGGGAGGTGCTCAGCACAACGAACAAGGCAATCAGACTATAATGCTTTATCACTCTCACTTAGCCATAGAATTCTATAATTTTAAATTTTGGCGAAGCCCCTAGTATTTGGAAGGCCGAATTCGGGGCGCTATACACGCCTTAAGCCGGACAAAGCCTACTCCTTGCTCTAAGCGGCACAAGTCTTTAGGGACTCGAAACCTCTCGAACAGTGACCAGTCTCTCGCCTTATCATGACAGTCAATTTTAGCTTTATCTACTGAGGAGCTTAGACCAGCTAAACCGGGGCACAATCGCAGTAGTTCTCCCAGTGCTACCTTAGCCGATATAGCGGAACGTAAGGTACCAAAACATGGGAGCCAGGCAAACCCAACTATTGACCCAAGACATGATTCGGAGCTGATGCATATAATGCTATAAGTTCGGGGTGCCCCACTGTCGAAAGAGTTTGGACTTCTCACGCCGTATTATGGGGTATGCTTAAGCCCCTGGCGTATTGGCTGTACCAGAGTGTACGGGTGCTGAATGTCATGAATGAACACACACACACACACACATATATATATATATATATAAGAAGAATAGAGAATGCGATAATAGTCTATCGCTATGCATTGTTTATTCAGAAAGGTGCGTTAAAGCAGAATGATACAAGTAGTTCGATAAGCAAAAAGTAGGACTATTTGACATGTCCCCTCCAAGGGAAAGCTGAGGAATGGTATGTAAAGCAGGTATTTCACTCGTTGTCAGAGACCACCTGGGAGTTCTGTGGTGCGACGTAGCTTTCTGCCTCCTTGATTGTTGCATCGTGTGTCCGGCAACCGTATTGCCGGACGGGGTTTCCAGAGATTAAAGTCCTGAAAGAGAGAAAAAAAATAATAAGGCGGGAAGCCCCTAGTGCAGTTGAGCCGCGTTTTGGGGCGTGCCGTAGTCGTGCCCCTCCCCACCTGTGCCCATGGTATTTGCAATGCGTAATTATGTACGTGGGGCACGGATTTTGCCGTTTGGCTGGGACTGGGGTGGGGGCCGCATTGCTATGCGAGCTCGGAAAGTGCCAGGCGGTCTTGCTGTCGATTACTCCGGGCGTGCTTGAAGGAGTCCGGGTCTTTAATCGCCGAACTGGTGGATTGCCTTAAGCGGCTGCTTTGTGCTTCAGCTACGAGGGCCGCAGTGTGCTCCCCCGTGCGGAGAGAGCGCTCTGTGTTTCCATTAACTGTGATGACCCCCCAAGGTCCTGGCATTTTGAGCTTGAGGTACGCATAATGTTGTACCGCATTGAATCTCGCAAATGCGGTTCGCCCGAGCAGTGCATGATAGCCACTGCGGAACGGGACTATATCAAAGATTAACTCCTCGCTTCAGAAGTTATCCGGGGATCCGAAGACCACTTCCAGTGTGACTGAGCCCGTGCAATGGGCCTCTACACCTGGTATGACGCCTTTAAAGGTTGTTTTTGTGGGTTTGATCCTTGAGGGGTCTATGCCCATTTTGCGCACCGTGTCCTGATAAAGCAGGTTCAGGCTGCTGCCACCATCCATAAGGACTCGAGTGAGGTGAAATCCGTCGATGATTGGATCTAACACCAGTGCGGTGAATCCGCCATGACGGATACTAGTGGGGTGGTCCCTGCAATCAAAGGTGATCGGACAGGAGGACCATGGGTTGAACTTTGGGGCGACTGGCTCCAACGCATATACGTCCCTTAGCGCATGCTTTCACTCCCTCTTGGGGATGTGGGTTGCGTATATCATGTTCACCGTCCGCACTTGTGGGGGGAACCTCTTCTGTCCTCCGGTGTTCGGCCTCCGGGGCTCCTCCTCGTCATCGCTATGTGACCCCTTATCTTTGTTTTCGGCATTTAACTTGCTGGCCTGCTTGAACACCCAACAATCCCTGTTGGTGTGGTTGGCTGGCTTGTCTGGGGTGCGGTGTATTTGACACAAGCGATCGGGTATACGGTCCAAACTGGACGGGCCCGGAGTGCTTCTTTTGAATGGCTTTTTCCGCTGACTGGGTTTAGAGCCTCTGAATCCAGCATTGACTGCCGTATCCTCGGTATTGTCGCTGTTAATGCGGCGCTTATGTTTGTTGCGACGTGACCTGCCATTGCCATCCTTGGTATCCGAAGTACCATGGTTCTTTGATATGTTATTGCTGCGAGCCAGCTAGCTGTCTTCTCCCGTGCAAAAGAGGGTCATGAGTGTCGTGAGGGCTGCCATAGATTTCGGCTTTCCCTGGCCAAGGTGCTGGGCGAGCCACTCGTCGCGGATGTTGTGCTTAAAAGCTGCTAGGGCCTCTGCATCCGGACAGTTGACGATTTGATTTTTCTTTGTTAGGAACCATGTCCAGAATTGCCTGGCCGATTCCTCTGGCTGCTGAATTATGTGGCTCAAGTCATCGGCATCTGGTGGTCGCACATAAGTGCCCTGGAAGTTGTCAAGGAATGCGGCTTCCAGATCTTCCCAACAGCCAATGGATTCTATTGGCAGGTTGTTGAGCCAATGCCGAGCTGGTTGAAAGAACATGCGGTGCCCCCATGTTTGGTTTTGGTAATTGATGACAATCTCTATGGACTAATGGTTTCCTTGAGTTATATTTGAAGGTTTTGTCCATAGGATTTTCTTGGAGTACATGTGTTGATTTCAAGGAGACTTTGTGTCGACCAAGGTGTTATTCAAGGAATTATCCAAAGATTGGTCATGTGAGAGTTGAGCTTATTCCAAGCATGTCTTGAAGAAGAAGATTGTGTGATCATTCATGTCTACCTTCAAGACATCATCCAAATGAAGAGAATTGGAAAGGTTCAAGGTTGATCAAGACTAAGTCAAGAGTGAATCAAGTTGATCAACCCACAAAGCGTAGAAGATGTACCGAGAGGGATCAAGTGATCCCATGGTATGGTAAGCATTGTCAATTATGCTTTGTGTACTAACCCATGGTCCTCGTGAGGGTTCTTTGTGGGGTTAGGTTGCGGTGTGCAAGTTCAAGTGGAGCACCACGAAGAGATCAAATGCTTGAAGCTTGCCGTCCATTGTGGTGACAATGGACTTGTGAAGATGTGCTGAAGAAAGGCTCACCCATAGTGGAGTATGGGGGAGCAATCAACTAGTCTTCATCGAGCCAACACAATCAAGAAAGGTGGTCCAACTTGAGGAAGTCAAGATCGTCATCATCTAGCTCAAGTGGACCATGTGCAAGGCAAAAGTTTGCCCTTGATAGGTTTTCTATTTTACCGGTCTCATGATGGTAGTTGGGAGACCGGGTTATAGGATCGATTGCCGTACTATCAAGGGGGACTCTCGATGAGTAGCTTGATCGTATCGTTTGTTGAGAGCTCAAACCATTGCATCCTTGCATCATCTTTCTTGGTTCTTGTTTGGTTCTCTTTGTGAGTCTTAGAGCTTATGGTCATCTTGGTGACAAGCTTGAGTTCATCGAAAACGGAGTTCGCATGCTTCTTCTATGATGTTTTCGATGTTGGAGGATTTGCCGATTCTTCTCGGTTGGAGGTTTCACTCCTCTTTTTGATGCTACTCGTCGTCTTGTTTCCAACAAGCTTGAGTTTTCTCAATTTAGAGCTCATATGCAGAAGTTATGGCAGTTCTTGTTTTCTTGTGTGTGGTTTTTGTCAGGGTACCAATGGTAGTACCGTGTACCCAGCGGTAGTACCGCTGAGGGGTCACAAGCGGCAGTACCGCTCTGCAGCGGTAGTACCGGCGGTGACTCCGCAACAGTACTACCGCTGGCTTACCAGGTCCCTACCGCATCGATTCGAGGGTTTTTTTTTCTGTGTTGGATTGTGCGGTACCTCGCTGCGGCAGTAGTGCGGCAGTACCGCCCTTCCTCCATGGTAGTACCGCCCGGTTCCCTCTTTCCCTTTACCCTTCGTTCTGCGCGGCAGTACCGCCGAAGGGAGCGGTAGTGCCGCTTAACCCAGTGGTAGTACCGTTGTCTCCTGCAGTACTACCACCCCAAGGTTCATGTTTTGTTGCTCCTTTTCCCTGTTTCTTCCACCTGAGCGGTAGTACCGCTCGTGTGCGGGCTGAGCACATAACAATTGGATTTTCCCCCTCCTATAAAAGGGGGTCTTCTTCCCCAATGAATCTTATCCTTTGAGCTCGTGTTCTTCCCCCATTGTTGACCTTCTTCGAGCTTGCTAACTCTCAATCCCTCCATGGTTTCTTGCTAGTTTTTGAGGGAAAAGAGAGAGGAGATCTAGATCCACATTTCCACCAATCACTTTCTCCTCTATGTGAGGGGTACCCCTTGGATCTAGATCTTGGAGTTCTTGGTGTTCTCCTTCTTGTTCTTCCTCTCATTTTCCTCCCTAGCATTAGTTGCTTCGGTGGGATTTGAGAGACAAGGACTTGGGCACTTCGTGTTCCCTTGCCATTGCATTTGGTGCATTGGTTTGAGTTCTCCACGGTGATACGTGGAAGTGAAGTTTGAGAAGCTTATTACTCTTGGGTGTTTGGGCACCCTAGATCTTGTTCCTCTTGGGTGCCTTGGCGCCCTAGATGGTTGGTGTTGTTCGGAGCTCAATCATTGTGGTGTAAAGCTTCGGGCAAGTGTCGGGGTCTCCAATTAGGTTGTGGAGATCGCCCCGAGCAATTTGACGGGTACCAGTGACCGCCCCAAGGGTTACCAAAGTGTACGGGTTCGGTGACCGCCCCCAAGGGTTGCCATTTGTACGGGTTCAGTGACCGCCCTCAAGGGTCCCTTAGTGGAATCACGGCATCTTGCATTGTGCGACGGCGTGAGGAGATTACGGTGGCCCTAGTGGCTTCTTGGGGAGCATTGTGCCTCCACACCGCTCCAAACGGAGATTAGCATCCGCAAGGGTGTGAACTTCGGGATACATCATCGTCTCCGCGTGCCTCGGTTATCTCTTACCCGAGCTCTTTACTTATGCACTTTACTTTGTGATAGCCATATTGTTTCTTGTCATATATCTTGCTATCACCTAGTAGTTTATCTTGCTTAGCATAAGTTGTTGGTGCACATAGGTGAGCCTAGTTGTTGTAGGTTTTGTGCTTGACAAATTAACCGCTAGGTTTATTCCGCATTTGTTCAAGTCTAAACCGTAATTATTTTAAAAGCGCCTATTCACCCCCCTCTAGGCGACACCCATGATCTTTCACTGGTCCTATGAGTTTGAGTGGGAGGTATTTGATGGCGTGTAGATCATCACCGCGGGCCATGTGGATGTGCAGGAGGAAATCCTCGATCCATACCGCAGGATCTATTGTGCTGTCGTATGATTCTATATTTACGGGTGTGAAACCCTCTGGGATTTGATGATCCATTACTTCGTCTGTGAAGCATAGGGGGTGTGCGGTGCCTCTGTACTGGGCTATATCGCGACGCAGCTCAAGTGAGTCTTGTCCACTGTGTTCGGCCCGGCCGGACTTACTTTTACTGTATCCGGCGTGACGGTTATCGTCTCGCATAGTGGCGCGCCCTCGCGATCTGTAGATCGATCTTGCGTGTTTTTCTTTGTCCTCTAATACGTCTCGGAGGTCTGGCGTACTTGCCCATGTCTTGACATTTTTATTTGAGTGGCGTCGGGGTGCGGGCTGAACTTTTGACTGGAATGCCTCTTTGTCGCAGCCACGAGGTGGCCGATCAGCCGCGTCATATGCTGGAGATGTAGGTTTTGGTGCTTCCTCCTCTAGTCGGGGTCGCAACCTGCGCTTTGGGTAACTCTTGGAGGGGCATTCGAGTTTATATTCCTCGGTCGCAAGGACTTCAGTCCATCTATCAGCTAGCAAATCTTGATCAGCTTGAAGCTGCTGTTGCTTTTTCTTAAGGCTATTTGCCGTGGCTATAAGCCGGCGCTTGAAGCGCTCTTGTTCGACGGGATCCTCAGGCACGACGAATTTGTCATTGTCGAGGCTTGCCTTGTCTTCGGAGGGAGGCATGTAGTTATCATCCTCCGCTTCTCCATCTGCCGCTCTCTCGGGAGGGCTGGTTTCTCCATCCTCCTGCCCTAAATCTTGCTGGAGGGGATTGTTGTCGTCTTCGGCACTGTCTGGAGTGTTATTATCTCCTATGCCGGTGTCCCGTCGCCATTGCCTTCTTTGGGTGTGTCCACCATATATATGTCATATGACGAGGTGGCTGTCCAGTGCCCTGTGGGCAGTGGTTCCTCTTCGTCTCCCGCATCGTCGTCCATACCGTCGATGTCCTCGGAGTCAAAGTCGAGCATGTCGGTTAAGTCATCGACAGTGGCTACTAAGTGGGTGGTGGGTGGGCGGCGAATTTCTTCGTCATCCGCATCCCAATCCTGCCAGATGTAGTTCAGCCAGGACTCTCCTGACAAGGAGAGAGACCTTAATGAGTTCAGTATGTCGCCGAAGGGTGAGTGCTGAAAAATATCCGCGGAGGTAAACTCCATGATCGGCGCCCAATCGGATTCGATAGGCACGGGCGTAGGCGGTTCGGAGTCCGTGGCCGGGGAGGGATCCGGTAGTTCGGCATCACGGCTCCCGTGAAGGGTAAGGTCGATACTCGGCTCGATCGCCGATGAGAGTGCGGCCTCCGTGGTGGGGTCTATCCACCCGTCCATGGATGGTGCAACTGGCTCCGAATTGAGGGTCGGAGCGGTTGCCGGCGCGATCTCCTGGCCACTGTCCGATGGCAGAGCTAAATCATGCTCATCGTGACCGTGTGGCGCACTAAGCGGGGGCTCGAATCTGTCGAAGATCAATTCTCCATGGATATCGGCCGTGTGTTTAAGCTTCCAAACCTGACCTGGTGGCCAGGGGCGTAGCTCTCGATCTGCTCCAGATGGCCAAGCGAGTTGGTCCGTAGTGCGAAGCCGCCGAATACAAAGATCTGTCCGGGGAGAAAAGTCTCACCCTGGACTGCATCGCTATCGATGATCGAAGGAGCCATCAAGCCTAACGGCGATGACACGGAGGACCTCTCAATGAAAGCACCAATGTCGGTGTCAAAACCGGCGGATCTCGGGTAGGGGGTCCTGTACTGTGCGTCTAAGGCGGATGGTAACAGGAGGCAGGGGACACGATGTTTTACCCAGGTTTGGGCCCTCTTGATGGAGGTAAAACCCTACGTCCTGCTTGATTATACTTGATAATATGGGTATTACAAGAGTTGATCTACCACGAGATCGGAGAGGCTAAACCCTAGAAGCTAGCCTATGGTATGATTGTATGTTTTCTATGGACTAAAACCCTCCGGTTTATATAGACACCGGAGGGGGCTAGGGTTACACAAGGTCGGTTATAAAGGAGGAGATATACATATCCGTATTGCCTAGCTTGCCTTCCACGCCAAGTAGAGTCCCATCCAGACACGGGACGAAGTCTTCAATCTTGTATCTTCATAGTCCAACAATCCGGCCAAAGGATATAGTTCGGCTGTCCGGAGACCCCCTAATCCAGGACTCCCTCAGTCATGTTGCGCCGAGACATGGACATGCCCATGCAGAGGGCGCCTAAACACCACCGAAGTCCCTCTGCTTCTCGAGGCACACGACGTTGGTGATGCAGGGTGCAACCGCCCACAGAGACCGCTACCGGTTGATAGGAGCCAGCTCGTCAAAGACGGCGTCCAATGGCACGAATGGATTCCGGTGACAGAGCCCTGAAAGGATTCGCCTGGCAACGGCGACGGCAGCCCGCAACCCCTCCTTGTCCAGCTCAGCCCCCACCATCGGGCGGAGATGGCTCAGCTCCTCTGAGATATAGGTGAAGAAGGAGACCAGGTCAGGAAGCCGCAACTCGTTGAAGTTGACCGGGTGGTCGAATGGGTTTAGCCCGACGGCTGGCATCGTCATGCTGGCACGACGGTAGGCATCGCGCAGCCGTGATACGTCTCCAACGTATCTATAATTTTTGATTGCTCCATGCTATATTATCTACTGTTTTGGGAAATATTGGGCTTTATTATCCACTTTTATATTACTTTTGGGACTAACCTATTAACCGGAGGCCCAACCCAGATTTGCTGTTTTATGCCTATTTCAGTGTTTCGAAGAAAAGGAATATCAGACGGAGTCGAAACGGAACGAAATCAACTGGAGAAGTTATTTTTGGAAGGAAACACACCTGATGGACTTGGACCCCACGTCAGGGGAGACACGAGGTCCTCACGAGGGTGGGGGGCGCGCCCCCTTATCTCCTGGGGCCCCCGTGGCTCCTCGGATGTCCTCCCTGCACCCATATATATCCACGTACGCTAAAACTTCCAGAACACACAATAGATCGGGAGTTCCGCCGCCAGAAGCCTCTGTAGCCACCGAAAGCCAATCTAGACCCGTTCCGGAACCCTGCCGGAGGGGGCAATCCCTCTCCGGTGGCCATCTTCATCATCCCGGTGCTCTCCATGACGAGGAGGGAGTAGTTCTCCCTCGGGGCTGAGGGTATGTACCAGTAGCTATGTGTTTGATCTCTCTCTCGTGTTCTTGAGATGATACGATCTTGATGTATCGCGAGCTTTGCTATTATATTTGGATCCTATGATGTTTCTTCCCCCCTCTACTCTCTTGTAATGGATTGAGTTTCTGAAAGTGCAACTATCCCTAGGTGGTTTTGGTAATTCATAACAACATATAGCTCATTGAGCTAATGCTATTCCAAGATGACTATTTCAGGAAAGCTCAATGATTGGCATGGCATGGATGTGAAAGTGGAACCCTCAAAATGCTAAGGACAAAAGTTTGGCTCAAGCTCAAAAGCTCAAGACTCTTCATTTTATATTTTAGTGATCCAAGATCACATTGAGTCTTTAGGAAAAGCCAATACTATCAAGGAGGGATGAGGTGTTGCTTAATGAGCCTCTTGCTTCATGTGCTTAGTGATATGCTCCAAAACCCTCAACTACTTTCCCATATCCACATATGACCTAAACCCTAAGCCAAACTCGGTCCTACCGATTCTTTCTATCCGGCGCCACCGAGTTTCACTTGTCATAAGCCACTGCCAAACCCTAGCAATTCGGTTCTACCGATAGGGATCTCGGTCTCACCGAGATGGGATTGCAAACTCTCTGTTTCCCTTTCGTAACTTTTCGGTCTCACCGAAAGAGCGAATCGGTCCCACCGAGATTGCAATGTAAATTCAGTGTTTCCTTTTTGTAACTTTTCGGTCTCACCGAAAGAGCAAATCGGTCCCACCGAGTTTGCCTGACCAACTCTCTGGTTAGCTAATTACCAAAATCGGTCTCACTGAGTTTGTGTAATCGGTCTCACCGAGATTACGTTATGCCCAAACCCTAACCATATCGGTCCTACCGAGTTGCATGTTAGTCCCACCGAAAATCTCTAACGGTCACTAGGTTTACCTTTTCGGTCCGACCGAGTTTGTTGATTCGGTCCCACCGAGATTGGAAAACTGTGTGTAACGGTTGGATTTTGTGTGGAGGCTATATATACCCCTCCACCTCCTCTTCATTCATGAAGAGAGCCATTAGAACACATACACAATTCCAACTCATATGTTCTGAGAGAGAACCACCTACTCATGTGTTGAGACCAAGATATTCCATTCCTACCATATGAATCTTGATCTCTAGCCTTCCCAAGTTTCTTTCCACTCAAATCTTCTTTCCATCAGATCCAAATCCTATGAGAGAGAGTTGAGTGTTGGGGAGACTATCATTTGAAGCACAAGAGCAAGGAGTTCATTACCTACACACCATTTGTTACTTCTTGGAGAGTGGTGTCTCCTAGATTGGCTAGGTGTCACTTGGGAGCCTCCGACAAGATTGTGGAGTTGAACCAAGGAGTTTGTAAGGGCAAGGAGATCGCCTACTTCGTGAAGATCTACCGCTAGTGAGGCAAGTCCTTCGTGGGCGATGGCCATGGTGGGATAGACAAGGTTGCCACTTCGTGGACCCTTTGTGGGTGGTTTCTTCTTCGTGGACCCTTCGTGGGTGGAGCCCTTCGTGGACTCGCGCAACCGTTACCCTTTGTGGGTGGAGCCCTCCGTGGACTCGCGCAACCGTTACCCTTTGTGGGATGAAGTCTCCATCAACGTGGATGTAGGATAGCACCACCTATCCGAACCACGGGAAAAACATCCGTGTCTCCAATTGCGTTTGAATTCTCCAAACCCTTCCCTTTACATTCTTGCAGGTTGCATGCTTTACTTTCCGCTGCCAATATACTCTTTGCATGCTTGCTTGAATTGTGTGATGATTGCTTGACTTGTCCTACAATAGCTAAAATCTGCCAAGAACTAAAATTGGGAAAAGGTTAAGTTTTATTTGGTCAAGTAGTCTAATCACCCCCCTCTAGACATACTTTCGTTCCTACAAATGGTATCAGAGCTTTGGTCTCCATTTGCTTTGATCTCCATAGCTTTTGGTGGTCATAGCCTTGGTTTCACAACCTAGGAGAGTATGGCGTCTAGCGAGGGAAATTATCACCATAGAGGTCCTTACTTTGATGGTACTAATTTTGCTAGTTGGAAGCATAAAATGAAAATTCATATTCTTGGACATAACCCCGGCCGTTTGGGCTATTGTGTGTGTTGGTTTGCAAGGTGACTTCTTTGATGGGAAAGAACCAAACCATGAAGCTACCGCGGATGAGTTGAAGATGTTGCAATACAATGCTCAAGCTTGTGATATTCTCTTCAACGGATTGTGCCCCGAAGAATTCAACAAAATCAGCCATCTTGAGAATGCAAAGGAAATTTGGGACACTTTGATTGATATGCATGAAGGTACCGACTCCGTCAAGGAATCTAAGTTGGATGTGCTTCAAAGTCAACTTGACAAGTTCAAAATGAAGGATGGTGAAGGTGTCGTTGAAATGTACTCTAGGCTTGCTCTCATCACAAATGAGATTGCCGGCTTAGGAAGTGAAGAGATGACCGATAGATTCATCATCAAGAAGATTCTAAGAGCCTTGGATGGAAAATATGATACCGTGTGCACATTGATCCAAATGATGCCCAATTACAAAGATCTCAAGCCAACGGAGGTGATTGGAAGAATTGTTGCTCATGAGATGTCACTTAAGGATAAAGAGGAACTTCACAACAAATCAAGCGGTGCCTACAAAGCCTCATGTGAAGCCCCTACATCATCAAGTGAGAAACAAAACTTCAATGAAGAATTGAGCTTAATGGTGAAGAACTTCAACAAGTTCTACAAGAGTAGAAGCAAAGATAGAAGCTTCAAGTCAAGGTCCTACAATGACAAAAGATCTTCTAGTTGAGAGCGAAACTGCTACAGTTGTGGAAGACCCGGACACTATTCCAATGAGTGTACGGCTCCCTACAAGAGAAGAGAAGATTCTCCAAAAAGAAGAAGCAAAGAATCACCACCAAGAGAGAGAAGGAGTGGAGATGATCGTTATGAACGAAGATACTCACGGAGAAGCAAGGATTCGGAAAGGAAGGAAAAATCATCAAGGAGCTACACAAAATGAAGACATCAAGCTCATGTTGGTGAATGGGTATCCGGCTCCGACTCCGACAGCCACTCCGAGAGAAGTTATCACTCCGACTCCGAAGATACTCAAGATGAAGGTGTTGCCGGTCTAGCACTTGTGTCAACCAACTCCTATGACATATTTGACTCACCAAATGAAGGAATTGGAAGATGCTTCATGGCCAAAGGTCCTAAGGTAACACACCCCGAGTATGTTGATTTCAATAGTGATGAAGATGACTTGTTAGGTGATGATTTGCTTGTTGACAACTCTAGTGATGAATACTATGATGAAACGTCAATTAATCATGCTAATCAAGATAAAACGAATGACAATGATAAGGAGAAGATTGAGGCTCTAACTAAAGAACTAAACACTCTTAAGTTAGCTCATGAAACTATCTTCGAAGATCATCGAGAACTTTTAAGAGCTCATGAGAAATTACGCTTTGAAAAGCTCAATCTTGAGTAAGAGCATGAGTTCTTAAAAGCAATAAATGATGATCTACGCAAGAAAAGTTCTTCTTACATTGCCAAGCGTTTACTCTTATCCACTTACATGCCTCAAGTTAACTCTAGTAACAAGAACAAGAAAGATTCTTCCTCTAGCAGTAACAATGATCATGCTAAATCCAATATTGTTGCTTCTAGTAGTTCTCTTGATTCCACTAATGATTCTCTTAGCCAAGTTACACTTGAGCAAGAAAATAGCTTATTGAAGGGAATTATAGAGAAAGGCGTGTACAAAAGCCTTGCCGGGAGTAAGCAATTCGAGGAAATTGTGCGCAAGCAAGGAATGCACCGGAAGAATCAAGGTGTTGGTTTTGAACGAAAGTTCAATGCCAATGGAGTTGAGTGGGAATAAGATCAATACCCCAAGACAAAGTTTGTTCCTCAACAAGAGAAGTTTGATACTTCTTTCAAGGGGACACAAGCTCAAGATGATCTTCCACCACAAGACTACAAGCAAAAAGGCAAGGACAAGCTTCAAGAGGAAATTGATGCATTTGAAGAAGCTCCTAAGACCTTAGTCAAGTGGATTCCCAAGACTACTTCAAGTTCCACTTCATCAAGTACGACTACAACTCCAAGGATTCCCATCAAGATGGTGTGGATCCAAAAGAAGAAGAACTAAAGAGTTCTTGAGGGTGACTCCGCCAACATACTTCACTCTTATCATTTTGGCAAGAACAAGTGCAATCAACTTCCACGTCTTGCACTAGTTCAAGGAGTCACAAACCCTCTTGTTGGTAAGACAAGGGACAAGGTAACCTAAAATTTTTCATGGACATCATCTTGTGTGTGCATCGCTCTATGTCTATGGATATCCCTGTTTGTTCCTTGTGGGACTAACCCATGTAGGTATTGAAAGTGCAATTCACTCAAATGGATAGCTCCAAGTGATCTACATCAACATTGAGCATCCACATCTTCAACATCTACATGAAGTCATCATCGACAAAACCCGAGGTTAGTTCATCCCTCTAAGGGGGGATATCACATCTAGGGGGAGCTTTACTCTAAGACTTGAGCTAAAGCAACTCTAAAGATGTGAACACAACAATGCTTTATGTAAAAGTGGTAACCCCACTTGAGCTTAAACGATGAGTATGACCTATGATCAAGTGTTCTCACTTGACTCCTAAGTCAATATGCTCATATATAGATGACCCTGTCATCGCAAATTGCTTGATAGATGCTAGAATTGGTTGTGCATGCCTTGTCACATATTTCATTTGCCATCTTATTGTGTGAGCATGCTGGTTGCATATTTTACTCATTCGAGGACATCCACTTGTTGTTTTGATTGTTTGGTTTTATTTCCTTTTGCCAAGTGGATGGACAAGAATGCCTAAGAACCTCCTCTAGCTATCTATGCTTTTCTCGTCTCAAACACTATTCATGCTACATCACAAAATTTGATCAAGTCAGATTCGAACCACTCTGTGTGAGGAGCGCTCGGAGTCCCCGATTCGTCATAGACTTAAACTTCCAAAACCTCTTTATGATTCTTGGTCTGACCGCTACCCTACTTTCGGTCCTACCGAGATCATTAAGTTGATCTATGTTTTCGATCTTGGTGCAACCGATTTGAACCATTCGGTCACCGAGTTGCAATAACTGTATACAGTTTTGCATCTCGGTGCCACCGAGTTGCTCCACTCGGTCACACCGACAGGGTCGGGCTATATATAGTCACGGGCAAAATTTGGAAATTTCTCCGAACCCCTTCGCCCGCGCGATAGCCTGCTCTGCCAATGTGGTCTCCGGATCGTCTTCTTGCCGCCAGCCGCCTCCAGTCGCTGGTCTCCGTCGCCGTCAACGGGAATTCTACCCCGCCGTTGCCGCCGTAGCGAGTCTCCGCCGAACTAGGGTATGGACTCGATCTTTGTGCTATTCCCCAATCCGATTCTTAGCACATTGTGATCATCATGATTCTTGCCACGATTGAAACACTCCTATCCAGTCAATGCGCTCGTAGATTAGGTTTGATTCGAAAATTTTAGGGTTAGGTTTCCCCCGAAACCATCTCGGACCCACCGAGTTGAAAAACTCGGTCCCACCGATTTGGCTTATGCCATTGCACAAGTGATACTTGGTCTGACCGAGAATTACTTATCGGTGTGACCGATTTTGGAACTTTGTGAAACCCTAGCAGTCTCGGTGCCACCGAACTGTGACTCGGTCCAACCGAGTTCACTAGTTTAGGTTCCAAAACTGCTTCGGTATCACCGAGTTTGAAAATCGGTAGATCCGAGATGATTTCAGTGGGAAACTAAAACTAAGTTTTTGAGTCATTCTTCTGCAAAAATCTCTGCATTTTGTGATGCTCATCTATTCTACCTCATCTATAAACTGTTCACAGGGTCAGCAGTCAGCTTGTTCATCATGTCAGACCAGAGTGATAGCCAGAACATGTCAGAAGAGCAAGTGCAGATGAGTGAGGGCACTAGTCCCTCAAGCTCTTCAGATGATGGCAGCAGAAGTACTCCTAGCAATCTGCCAAAAGCTGCCACCAGACAAAGGAAGAAGAGAACCTCAGAATCAGAGGATGAGGATTATGTGGCAGAAGAGGAAGCAACTTCCAAGAGAGTTGAGCCAGCACAGGGCACAAAGCCAGGATTGAAAATCAAAAGGCCAGCAGGCAGGCAGCCTCTGTCAAAGGCCAGAGCTTCAACTGAAAAGCCTGCACCCAAAGAGCCAGTTGCTGCTGAAGGAAAGAAAAGGAAGGAAAGGGTCAAGAAGACCGTAGCCAGAGTGCTTGGAAAGGCTTCCATCATGGAAGAGGAAGAGGAAGAAGAGGTTGCTGCACTAGCACCTAAGGCACCTAAGCTTATGGGTGATGCTATCAGGACAGGGGCTGCCACATCTAAGCCCAAAGAAGCACCCAAAGCTGCCTCCAAGCCCAAGTCTGCACCAAAGAGAAATACAAGGAGCATACCTGCAACTGAAAAGAACAAGGCCCGAGTGCCTGAAGCTGCTGAAGAAGATGATGAAGAGCACGTTCTGAGAAAGCTCAAGCCCAAGATCCCAGACCACAATGATGCTCATCCTGTGGCTGAGGATATGAAGCTCAGGAGAGACTCAGGGCTGAGGAAGTGGAGAGAAGCAGACCCGTATGCTTCAAGGAGAAGAACTGCTGTGGATTACAGATTTCACACCAAGGAACAGCAGGACTTCTATGAGACAGTGCTACTTGATAAGAAGCCAATAGTCTGTGATATGAGATGGGTTGACTGGCAATACATCAAGGACAACGAAGAGCACTACCCTGGAGTGCAAGACAACTTTAGTGCTTGTGGAGTTGCAGACTTTGTTGGGTAGAAGCTCACAAAGTGGAATGAGGAGCTTATCATGCAATTCTACTCCACAGCACACTTTTATCCAGATGGTAGGATAACTTGGATGTCTGAGGGTACGAGGTACCAATCTACAGTTGCTGAATGGGCACAGCTCATCAATGCCCCTGAAGAGCATGAGGATGACTTGGACATTTATGCCAAGAAGAAGATGGACCACAACTCTATGTCCAATATGTACAAGGAAATTCCAAATGAAGCACTTGACACCTTCAAGTTTGGCTCAGTACACTATCTTCTGTCAGGGCTGCCAACTATTAATTGGATTTTGAGGCACACTCTCTTGCCCAAGTCAGGTGATCACAAGATGATCAGAGGCCATGCAATCAATTTGCTTCATATATTTGATGTGCCACAGAAGTTCAAGGTGATGAGCCTCATAGTAGAGACTATCAAGAGGACAGCAGCAGACCAGAAGAGGAGCTGTGGATATGCCCCATAGATTCAGGAGCTCATCAACTCCAAGATGGGCACGGGCATATACTTATTGGACAAGGAACACCTGCCCATCCGTCCAGATTTTGAAGATAATCAAGTTGTTATGACTGAGAATGAACCATCGTCTGCACAAGCACAAGCAAAGAAGGAGAAGGCAAGGAAGGAGAAAGCTGCAAGGATGCCAACTCAAGAGGAGGCATCTGAGTATTTCTTGAAAACCAAACAAGAGCAGCTTGGTTACCTAATTGCATCCACCCTGCGGATTGAGAAAGGACTAGCCACCCTAACTCAGAACCAGGCAAGCCTAGAGAGAATCATGGAACAAAAGTTCTATGACTTGGATGTCAAGGTGATAGAGATTCAGACTGCAGTGGAGCAGCTCCAGGATGACATGCAGGAGAGGAGAGGCAGGACTACAACTGATGCCTTTGCCAGAGTGCCAAGAGGTCCGAGGTCGTCTGCAGTGCTAGTTCCTGACACAAGAGCAACTGCCTCAGCTCCAGCCATAGCACCAGCCCAACCTGCTCCAGCGTCTACTTCAGCGTCTACGACAGCCTTCGTCCTTGGAGTGATCCAGACTCCACCACCACCTGAAGATCAAGCCTGAGCGTCGATCTAGCACTATGCATTTTCTAGGAACTTTTTGGTAACTTGTTGCCAAAGGGGGAGAAAAATGTATAGATCATAGGCTTCGAGAGAGAGTGTTGCTTTTATTCTCTCTTGTTTTATTTGGTGGTTTTTCGAACTTTGTTTGCTTTTGAGTGCTTGAGATACTATGTCATTGCTCGTGAGACATTGATGATCATGTGTTTGATCATAAGCTACACTTAATGTTTGCTTAATGCTATTATCTTATCTATCTTATGTGATCATTCACTATTCTTGGTGATGAGTGCATGTATTTCATTCTTATCATTTTAAGCGCTCCACCAAGATGTATGTGACATGGAAGAGTAACCCATGACTCTAACTCTTTGTGCATTTGCAGTCCAAAGCAAATTTTAAATATGCACAAATTTAGGGGAAGCTCTTACTTATCACATACTTCTCAAAGCGACGATATATTTCATGCTTATTATCATTTGTCGAAGCTTTGATCTATATGTTGTCATCAATTACCAAAAAGGGGGAGATTGAAAGTGCAACTATCCCTAGGTGGTTTTGGTAATTCATAACAACATATAGCTCATTGAGCTAATGCTATTCCAAGATGACTATTTCAAGAAAGCTCAATGATTGGCATGGCATGGATGTGAAAGTGGAACCCTCAAAATGCTAAGGACAAAAGTTTGGATCAAGCTCAAAATCTCAAGACTCTTCATTTTATATTTTAGTGATCCAAGATCACATTGAGTCTTTAGGAAAAGCCAATACTATCAAGGAGGGATGAGGTGTTGCTTAATGAGCCTCTTGCTTCATGTGCTTAGTGATATGCTCCAAAACCCTCAACTACTTTCCCATATCCACATATGACCTAAACCCTAAGCCAAACTCGGTCCTACCGATTCTTTCTATCCGGCGCCACCGAGTTTCACTTGTCATAAGCCACTGCCAAACCCTAGCAATTCGGTTCTACCGATAGGGATCTCGGTCTCACCGAGATGGGATTGCAAACTCTCTGTTTTCCTTTCATAACTTTTCGGTCTCACCGAAAGAGCGAATCGGTCCCACCGAGATTGCAATGTAAACTCTCTGTTTCCCTTTTGTAACTTTTCGGTCTCACTGAAAGAGCAAATCGGTCCCACCGAGTTTGCCTGACCAACTCTCTGGTTAGCTAATTACCAAAATTGGTCTCACCGAGTTTGTGTAATCGGTCTCACCGAGATTACGTTATGCCCAAACCCTAACCATATCGGTCCTACCGAGTTGCATGTCAGTCCCACCGAAAATCTCTAACGGTCACTAGGTTTACCTTTTCGGTCCGACCGAGTTTGTTGATTCGGTCCCACTGAGATTGGAAAACTGTGTGTAACGGTTGGATTTTGTGTGGAGGCTATATATACCCCTCCACCTCCTCTTCATTCGTGAAGAGAGCCATCAGAACACATACACAATTCCAACTCATATGTTCTGAGAGAGAACCACCTACTCATGTGTTGAGACCAAGATATTCCATTCCTACCATATGAATCTTGATCTCTAGCCTTCCCAAGTTGCTTTCCACTCAAATCTTCTTTCCATCAGATCCAAATCCTATGAGAGAGAGTTGAGTGTTGGGGAGACTATCATTTGAAGCACAAGAGCAAGGAGTTCATTACCTACACACCATTTGTTACTTCTTGGAGAGTGGTGTCTCCTAAATTGGCTAGGTGTCACTTGGGAGCCTCCGACAATATTGTGGAGTTGAACCAAGGAGTTTGTAAGGGCAAGAAGATCGCCTACTTCGTGAAGATCTACCGCTAGTGAAGCAAGTCCTTCGTGGGCGATGGCCGTGGTGGGATAGACAAGGTTGCTACTTCATGGACCCTTTGTGGGTGGTTGCTTCTTCGTGGACCCTTCGTGGGTGGAGCCCTTCGTGGACTCGCGCAACCGTTACCCTTTGTGGGTGGAGCCCTCCGTGGACTCGCGCAACCATTACCCTTTGTGGGTTGAAGTCTCCATCAACGTGGATGTAGGATAGCACCACCTATCCGAACCATGGGAAAAACGTCCGTGTCTCCAATTGCGTTTGAATTCTCCAAACCCTTCCCTTTACATTCTTGCAAGTTGCATGCTTTACTTTCCACTGCCAATATACTCTTTGCATGCTTGCTTGAATTGTGTGATGATTGCTTGACTTGTCCTACAATAGCTAAAATCTGCCAAGAACTAAAATTGGGAAAAAGTTAAGTTTTATTTGGTCAAGTAGTCTAATCACCCCCCTCTAGACATACTTTCGATCCTACAGTTTCCCCTTTGAAGTTATCTTATCGGATTGAGTCTTTAAAGATTTGAGAACACTTGATGTATGTCTTGCCGTGCGTATCTTTGGTGACAATGGGATACCACGTGATTCACTTGATGTATGTTTTGGTGATCAACTTGCGGGTTCCGCCCATGAACCTATGCATAGGGGTTGGCACACGTTTTCGTCATGATTCTCCGGTAGAAATTTTGGGGCACTCTTTGAGGTTCTATGTGTTGGTTGAATAGATGAATCTGAGATTGTGTGATGCATATCGTATAATCATACCCACGAATACTTGAGGTGACATTGGAGTATCTAGGTGACATTAGGGTTTTGGTTGATTTGTATCTTAAGGTGTTATTCTAGTATGAACTCTAGGGCCGTTTGTGACACTTATAGGAATAGCCCAACGGATTGATTGGAAAGAATAACTTTGAGGTGGTTTCGTACCCTACCATAATCTCTTCGTTCGTTCTCCGCTATTAGTGACTTTGGAGTGACTCTTTGTTGCATGTTGAGGGATAGTTATGTGATCCAATTATGTTATCATTGTTGAGACGACTTGCACTAGTGAAAGTATGAACCCTAGGCCTTGTTTACTATCATTGCAATACCGTTTACGCTCACTTTTATCATTAGTTACCTTGCTGTTTTTATATTTTCAGATTACAAATACCTTTATCTACCATCCATATACCACTTGTATCACCATCTCTTCGCCGAACTAGTGCACCTATACAATTTACCATTGTATTGGGTGTGTTGGGGACACAAGAGACTCATTGTTATTTGGTTGCAGGGTTGCTTGAGAGAGACCATCTTCATCCTACACCTCCTACGGATTGATAAACCTTAGGTCATCCACTTGAGGGAAATTTGCTACTGTCCTACAAACCTCTGCACTTGGAGGCCCAACAACATCTACAAGAAGAAGGTTGTGTAGTAGACATCAAGCTCTTTTCTGGCGCCGTTGCCGGGGAGGTGAGTGCTTGAAGGTATATCTTTAGATCTTGCAATCGAGTCTTTTAGTTTCTTGTTTTATCACTAGTTTAGTTTATAAAAGAAAACTACAAAAAAATGGAATTGAGTTTGTCTCATACACTTCACCTTTTTAATATCTTTCGTGAGTATGATGGGAAGGATAATTGTGCTCAAGTGCTAGAAGAAGAAATCTATAAAATGTTTGGCACTAAATATTTGAATGATGAGCATGATTGCAATGTTGTTAGTATGAATTCCTTGAATATCCATGATGCTAATGATATGCAAAGCCACAAGCTTGGGGAAGCTATGCTTGATGAAGATGATACTATTTGTCCCCCAAGTTTTGATGAGCAAATTTATTATGATGAAAGCATGCCTCCTATTTATGATTATTATATTGATGAAAGTGTATTTGGAGAGGTCATGACTTTATTTTGTGATGAATCCACTATTCCGCAAGAGGTTCCAATTGATTATTAGAACAAAGTTGCTATCTATGATGATTATTATGATGACTTGTATGCTATAAAGTATAATGATAACCATGAAACTTGTCATCATGATTTTAGTTTTCAATTGGATTATGCTTCACATGATAATTATTTTGTTGAGTTTGCTCCCACTATTATTCATGAGAAGAATTTTGCTTATGTGGAGAGTAGTAAATTTTCTATGCTTGTAGATCATGAAAGGAATGCTTTAGGTGCTGGTTATATTGTTGAATTCATTCATGATGCTACTGAAAATTATTATGAGGGAGGAACATATGCTTGTAGGAATTGTAATAATATCAAGTTTCCTCTCTATGTGCTTAAAGTTTTGAAGTTATGCTTGTTTTACCTTCCTATGCAAGTTGATTATTGTTCCCATAAGTTGTTTGCTCACGAAATCCCTATGCATAGGAAGTGGGTTAGACTTAAATGTGCTAGTCATATTCTTCATGATTCTCTCTTTTTGTTACAATTCTTATCCTTCATGTGAGCATCATTGAAATCATCATGCCTAGCTAGGGGCGTTAAACGATAGCGCTTGTTGGGAGGCAACCCAATTTTATTTTTGTTCCTTGATTTTTTATCCTGTTTAGTAATAAATAATTCATCTAGCCTCTGTTTATATGTGGTTTTGTGCTTTTAATTAGTGTTTGTGCCAAGTAGAACCTTTGGGAAGACTTGGGTGAAGTCTTGTTGATCATGCTGTAAAAAACAGAAACTTTAGCGCTCATGAGAACTGCTGCCATTTTTATTTGGAGAGTGCTATTTAGTTAATTATTTTTGAAGATGATTAATAGATGAATTCCTCAGGTCCAGCAATTTATTTTAGAATTTTATGAGTTCCATAAGTATACGTTTGATTCAGATTACTACAGACTGTTCTGTTTTTGACAGATTCTGTTTTTCATGTGTTGTTTACTTATTTTGATGAATCTATGGCTAGTAAAATAGTTTATAAACCATATAGAAGTTGGAATA
This sequence comes from Triticum urartu, assembly GCF_003073215.2. Classification (NCBI taxonomy): domain Eukaryota; kingdom Viridiplantae; phylum Streptophyta; class Magnoliopsida; order Poales; family Poaceae; genus Triticum; species Triticum urartu. The sequence continues at coordinate 594,474,437 of NC_053024.1, read as the reverse complement.
CAGTAGGTTTAACACCAATATAAATAAATAATGAGTTCATTACAGTACCTTGAAGTGGTGATTTATTTTCTTATACTAACGGAGCTTACGAGTTTTCTGTTAAGTTTTGTGTTGTGAAGTTTTCAAGTTTTGGGTAAGGATACGATGGACTATGGAATAAGGAGTGGCAAGAGCCTAAGCTTGGGGATTCCCAAGGCACCCCAAGGTAATATTCAAGGATAGCCAAGAGCCTAAGCTTGGGGATGCCCCGGAAGGCATCCCCTCTTTCGTCTTCGTTCATCGGTAACTTTACTTGGAGCTATATTTTTATTTGCCACATGATATGTGTTTTGCTTGGAGCATCAGTATATTTTGTTAGGATTTGCTTGCTGTTATTTAGAACAATGTTTTGCATCTTTTATTTCAATAAAAGTGGCATTGTTAGCCTTTACTATGCCTATGTTACAAGTATACATGTTGCTGTTTGAAAACAGAAAGTTTACCGCTGTTGCAATAATTCCCTAGAAAATTCAGAATGTGATAAAATGTTGAAACCTTTTGCATATTAAGCTCTGATAAATTTACTACAGTGGGAATTTTATTTCATATTTTTTGGAGCTAGAGAAGTATGGATGTTTCAGAATTCTTTACAGACTATCCTGTTTAGGCAGATTGCTGTTATGTTTGCATTGTTTGCATATGTTTGCTTCTTTAATGATTCTATTTGAGGATAGGACTATTAAATATGCAGAGGCATTTAGTATTCAATGTTGAATAATAATTTTAGTGATTTTCTACAGTAAAGTATGATAAGGTTTTGGCAATGGTTTATACTAACTTATCCCACGAGTCCTTGTTGAGTTTTGTGTGGATGAAGCTTTTGAGATATAGGGAGACCGTGATATGAGATGAATTAAGGAGACACAAAATATCAAGCTTGGGGATGCCCAAGGCACCCCAAAATAATATTTCAAGAAGTCTCAAGCATATAATCTTGGGGATGCCCTGGTTGGCATCCCACCTTTCTTCTTCAACAACTATCGGTTAGTATCGGTTGATCCTAAGTTTTTGCTTCTTCACATGATGTTTGCCATTCTTAGAATTTCATTTTATTTTGCTTTGCTTGATGTTTGAATATAATACCAAGATCTGAAATTATTAAATGTTAGAGAGTCTTCACATAGTTACATAATTATTCGACTACTCATTGATCTTCACTTATATCTTTCGGAGTAGTTTGTCATTTGCTCTAGTGCTTCACTTATATCTTTTAGAGCATGGTGGTAGTTTTATTTTGAAGAAATAGATGAACTCTCATGCTTCACTTATATTATTTTGAGAGTCTTAATAGCATGGTAATTTTCTTAAAATCCTAATATGCTAGGTATTCAAGAATAATAAAATTCTCTTATGAGTGTGTTGAATACTATGAGAAGTTTGATACTTGATAATTGTTTTGAGATATGGAGATGGTGATATTAGAGTCATGCTAGTTGAGTAGTTGTGAATTTGAGAGATACTTGTGCTGAAGTTTGTGATTCTCGTAGCATGCACGTATGGTGAACCGTTATATAATGAAGTCGGAGCATGGTTTATTTATTGATTGTCTTCCTTATGAGTGGCGGTCGGGGACGAGCGATGGTCTTTTCCTACCAATCTATCCCCCTAGGAGCATGCGCGTAGTACTTTGTTTCGATAACTAATAGATTTTTGCAATAAGTATGTGAGTTTTTTTACGACTAATGTTGAGTCCATGGATTATACACACTCTCACCCTTCCACCATTGCTAGCCTCTCTAGTACCGCACAACTTTCGCCGGTACCATAAACCCACCATATACCTTCCTCAAAACAGCCACCATACCTACCTATCATGGCATTTCCATAGCCATTCCAAGATATATTGCCATGCAACTTTCCACCATTCCGTTTATTATGACACGCTTCATCATTATCATATTGCTTAGCATGATCATGTAGTTGACATTGTATTTGTGGCAAAGCCACCGTTCATAATTCTTTCATACATGTCACTCATGCATCATTGCACATCCCGGTACACCGCCGGAGGCATTCATATAGAGTCATATCTTGTTCTAAGTATTGAGTTGTAATTCTTGAGTTGTAAGAAAATAAAAGTGTGATGATAATCATTATTAGAGCATTGTCCCAGTAAGGAAAGGATGATGGAGACTATGATTCCCCCATAAGTCGGGATGAGACTCCGGACGAAAATAAATAAATAAAAGAGGCCGAAGAAGCCCAAATAAAAAAAGAGAAAAGAGGCCATAAAAAAAGAGAAGGCCCAAATAAAAAAAACGAGAGAAAAAGAGAGAAGGGGCAATGCTACTATCCTTTTACCACACTTGTGCTTCAAAGTAGCACCATGATCTTCATGATAGAGAGTCTCCTATGTTGTCACTTTCATTTACAAGTGGGAATCTTTCATTATAGAACTTGGCTTGTATATTCCAATGATGGGCTTCCTCAAAATGCCCTAGGTCTTCATGAGCAAGCGAGTTGGATGCACACCCACTAGTTTCTTTTGTTGAGCTTTCATATACTTATAGCTCTAGTGCATCTGTTGCAGGGCAATCCCTACTCACTCACATTGATATCTATTGATGGGCATCTCCATAGCCCGTTGATATGCCTAGTTGATGTGATACTATCTTCTCCCTTTTTGTCTTCTCCACAACCACCACTCTATTCCACATACAGTGCTATATCCATGGCTCACGCTCATGTATTGCGTGAAGATTGAAAAAGTTTGAGAATATCAAAAGTATGAAACAATTGATTGGCTTATCATCGGGGTTGTGCATGATTTAAATATGTTGTGTGGTGAAGATGGAGCATAGCCAGACTATATGATTTTGTAGGGATAACTTTCTTTGGCCATGTTATTTTGAGAAGACATGATTGCTTAGTTAGTATGCTTGAAGTATTATTATTTTTATGTCAATACTAAACTTTTGTCTTGAATCTTTCTAATCTGAATATTCATATCACAACTAAGAAGAATTACATTGAAATTATGCCAACTAGCATTCCACATCAAAAATTATTTGTTTATCATTTACCTACTCAAGGACGAGCAGGAATTAAGCTTGGGGATGCTTTATACGTCTCCAACGTATCTATAATTTTTGATTGCTCCATGCTATATTATCTACTATTTTGGGCAATATTGGGTTTTATTATCCACTTTTATATTACTTTTGGGACTAACCTATTAACCGGAGGCCAACCCAGATTTGTTGTTTTATGCCTATTTCAGTGTTTCGAAGAAAAGGAATATCAGACGAAGTCGAAACGGAACGAAATCAACTGGAGAAGTTATTTTTGGAAGGAAACACACCTGATGGACTTGGAACCCATGTCATGGGAGACACGAGGTGCTCACGAGGGTGGGGGGGGCACCCCCCCTAGGGCGCGCCCCTTGTCTTGTGGGGCCCCCGTGGCTCCTCCGACGTCCTCCCTGCACCCATATGTATCCACGTACCCTAAAACTTCCAGAACGCACAATATATCGGGAGTTCCGCCGCCAGAAGCCTCCGTAGCCATCGAAAGCCAATCTAGACCTGTTCTGGCACCCTGCCGGAGGGGGCAATCCCTCTCCGGTGGCCATCTTCATCATCCAGGTGCTCTCCATGACGAGGAGGGAGTAGTTCTCCCTCGGGGCTTAGGGTATGTACCAGTAGCTATGTGTTTGATCTCTCTCTCTCGTGTTCTTGAGATGATACGATCTTGATGTATCGCGAGCTTTGCTATTATATTTGGATCCTATGATGTTTCTTCCCCCCTCTACTCTCTTGTAATGGATTGAGTTTCCCCTTTGAAGTTATCTTATCGGATTGAGTCTTTAAAGATTTGAGAACACTTGATGTATGTCTTGCCGTGCGTATCTGTGGTGACAATGGGATACCACGTGATTCACTTGATGTATGTTTTGGTGATCAACTTGCGGGTTCCGCCCATGAACCTATGCATAGGGGTTGGCACACGTTTTCGTCGTGATTCTCCGGTAGAAACTTTGGGGCACTCTTTGAGGTTCTATGTGTTGGTTGAATAGATGAATCTGAGATTGTGTGATGCATATCGTATAATCATACCCACAGATACTTGAGGTGACATTGGAGTATCTAGGTGACATTAGGGTTTTGGTTGATTTGTATCTTAAGGTGTTATTCTAGTACGAACTCTAGGGCCGTTTGTGACACTTATAGGAATAGCCCAACGGATTGATTGGAAAGAATAACTTTCAGGTGGTTTCGTACCCTACCATAATCTCTTCGTTCGTTCTCCGCTATTAGTGACTTTGGAGTGACTCTTTGTTGCATGTTGAGGGATAGTCATGTGATCCAATTATGTTATCATTGTTGAGAGGACTTGCACTAGTGAAAGTATGAACCCTAGGCCTTGTTTACTATCATTGCAATACCGTTTACGCTCACTTTTATCATTAGTTACCTTGCTGTTTTTATATTTTCAGATTACAAATACCTTTATCTACCATCCATATACCACTTGTATCACCATATCTTCGCCGAACTAGTGCACCTATACAATTTACCATTGTATTGGGTGTGTTGGTGACACAAGGGACTCATTGTTATTTGGTTGCAGGGTTGCTTGAGAGAGACCATCTTCATCCTACGCCTCCTACGGATTGATAAACCTTAGGTCATCCACTTGAGGGAAATTTGCTACTGTCCTACAAACCTCTGCACTTGGAGGCCCAACAACGTCTACAAGAAGAAGGTTGTGTAGTAGACATCAAGCCGCAACACGTGTGTGGCAACTTGGTTCACCAAGTGGCTGAGGCGATCCTGGACATCGTCACGATCGGCCCGCTCGCGCTCCAGCCGGCTCCCCTGATGGCCTATCGTATCTCCCGCTTTTTGCAGCAACGCCGCCGACACCTCGAGCATCTTTGTGGTGGATGCCTGCCGCTTTTGAAGCTCCATGAACTCCCGCACATAACGGAGGAGCATGTCACTCCTCTCCTCCTTGAGCTCACGGAGCTCCATGTACTTGGCCCTGAGCTCCGCATCCTTGGCATGGAGCTCCTGTGTCAGGCACCTCACCTCGGACTCCGTGATCAGCTATGCCGCCATGGCACCAGGTAGAAGCAATGGGGAGAGTAAGCAAAGGGGGCGAAATAGCTGAAAGGCAATGCAATCTACAGGAAGGCGGAGGGAGAGGGGAATCTTTTGGTCTTCACCACGGTAACACACCAGTCGACGACTTCTCAGATCAGGGAGCAGTGGGTTTTTTACAGGCGGAGTCATCATGACTAATTGCTGCTGCGCCTGCTCCCGTCAATCAAAAAATTAAAAATCCTGCCGCGCCTGCTCCCGTCAATCAAAAAATTAAAAATCCTGCCGCACCCAAACACCAGAGCAACACCGCGGTGGATATTTAAATTTACCTGTCGGCAAGTAGATAAAAAAGGGGTGAAAAAACAAATGTGGCGGTGGCCTAGCTAATCGGTCGAACTAGCCCAACTAGCTAGCCACCGTGCTTCACTGATGTACTCGGCGGGAAAGGTGGTCTTTCGTGATTTGACGACTCATTTACTTTCTTCGGCGCTACGACCGAGGAGGACCCATAAAACGCGCGGTAGGGTGTCCCACGTCAGGAAGAATATATGCGTGCACCACCCAGGAGGACTCCGAAACCGTGCGGTAGGGTGTGCCAGTCTCGGCACGGAGGAAAAATGTGCGTGTAAAAATATATTATATCAGACGTAGTACCTATGGTTCTACCTCGGGACCCAGCCAGTCGGTCGAAAACACCCCACTAGCCACACAGCTTCATCATGCAAAGGTGGCACGGAGGATAGATGTGGTTAGCTCCGTCTCGACCAGCCACAACGTACCTTGTTCTAGGCGATTCTTCTATTTTCCAAGCTTTTTTGGTTGTAATAACACCACGGCAAGCTAGCGCTGCTCTTCGTGTGTGCCCGTGCAAAGGTTAGACGATGGAGAGAAGAGAGATTGAGATCGCAGACCTGGGACCCACCAGTAAGTGAGAGAACGGTCATGCACGTGTTGACGAGGCACTCCCTCTACTCTACTCAACGCCAGTACTGTATAAAATCAATTTATGGGACAAAGCCAACAACCGTTCGTTTTTTCAGGCTATCAACTTACGCTTTGTAGTCCAGGTTGCCAGTTCGAATCTCGTCTTTCAGATTTGTTAGTTTTAGGTCCAAATTTGAATAATGACAAGTGGGACCCCCGTGTGTTGTTCCGATATTTCAGTGTAGGATGGTTTTTTTGAACAAACACTTTGCGCGGTTAGACAAGTAACGGCACGAGTTACACGTATTTTTCAAGTTTACGAACAAAAATGACAGCGGCATAGAATATCACATCCACCCCGCACCTTAGATACTATGGTGATACGAGTTTTTACACCGTTGGAAGTGAGATCCAATGGCTTGGGAGTAGTCTTTGTAATTATGCGCAATTTCCAAACTCTCCAAAGGTTTTTTTGCAAATAAAACATTCATGCCTCATGTGTGCCGCTGCATCTTCGATCCAATGGCTCCCCGGTGCTCATATTAGGTGCGCCCCGTAGCTTAATTACCCGCTACGGTGATATGAGCATCTAGGTCGTATGATCAGTGATCAGATGGCACATGCGTAGTACTTGTACTTTCTGCGCATTTCCCAAACTCTATCAGCCGTATATTGCAAAAGGATTCAAACCTCCTACCGTGGGCCGTTAGATCTCAGTGAACTCGTATCACCATAGAATCTATGGTGCGGGAGCACCTCATACTCTCCCATGCGAGAAAACATAAGGTGCTATCGCAGCTTGGATGCTACAGTGATATGAGCTTGGAGGTCGTTTGATCTGAGATCCAATGGCATCTGAGAAGTCTTTGTGCTTGTAAGCAGTGGCCGAACTCTTTTGGGGCTTCTCTGCAAAAAACCATTCGACCCACCGAGGAGGTGTTGGGTCACAAATCCAACGCCTCCGAAGAGCTTGTATCATCAAAGCATCTAAGGTGTGGTAGCACATGATATTCTTACATACAAGAGAATATGATGTCCTCCTTCATCTTAGATGCTATGTGGATACAAGCTTTGAGGTTGTTGGATATGGGATCAAAGGGCATCTAAGTAGTTTTTGTACAAATTGTGTGCAATTCTCAAACTCACCAAGGTTTCCTGCAAAAATATTAAGACACATCATGTGAGCTACTATATCTCAGATCTACAAGCTCTAAGCAACTCGTATCGGCATATAGCATCTAAGGTATGGGGGCACATGATATTCTCCCCGGGAGGAGGGGTGGGGGTGCACAACCAATCGGTGGTTGGGAGGGTGGGGACAAATATAATCTAAACAACCCTAAACAGAGCTCCACAATTTTATCTAAGGTCGAGGGGTTGACCCCCGACAATCATAGCTCCGCCTAAACACAACATTTGCATGTACTGTAGTACTAGACTTAATATTCATGTTTCAGTTTCATGTTCATTTTAAATATTGAACTGAGGACCATGGATGTCTTACATTTTACTCCCTTCGTTCCTAAATATTAGTCTTTTTAGAGGCTTCAAATGGACTGGCACATACGGATGTATATAGACATATTTTAGAGTCTAGATTCACTCATTTTGCTCCGTATGTAGTCACTTGTTGAACTCTCTAAAAGACTAATATTTAGGAATAGAAGGAGTATTTTTGAATTCGTGTCATACATGCATGGTTTGGAAAAATAGATGCACTATACTTATTGGTTTGTTGTTGTGTTCGTGTGTGTGTGTCTCTCTCTGTGTGTGTGTGTGGTCATATGCTTGATACACACAAAGTTTTCTCACCTCCATATTGTTCATCTTTTAAATTTGAATTTGCATTGGAAAACTTACTAGGGATACCATGAAATGTGAAATCCACGTTGAGATTACTATATCACAAACTCACTCTAATTCAACAACTCATCATAAATCAATTACCACGTTGCGATTAGTATTTGCAAGGAAAATACGGGTATTGTAATAAACATAGATTCGTTCGGCAATTTAAAACGTTCCTTTCATATTCTCGAATGGTAGGACCCAATGACGTACCAGCCAGACCTTGGCTCGTGTTGATCCTTCAAAAACCGGGCGCGTGTCCTTCGGTGGCGTGCGTGGTACGCACATTAGGCAACCCCAACCAGTCGAGCCTCAGTGTTTCAAGTCGAAATATCTGGCGGCCAGAATTCCAGCCCTAGGAAATTCCCCTCATGTCCCTGGTCCATAATGACTACCAATGAACAATGTAGGGATGCTTTAGTAACTAGACAACGTTACCTACCGTGCCGAGCACAGTTCAATTCCCTCAGTCGCCGCTCGTCAAGGTCACCCGTCAACTGCATTGCCTAGTACTACTACTACTACTACACCAGGATGAGCACATAATTGAGCCCGTTTGTTCGTGCCTAGTACTTGTGTTAATATATCAGGCAATGCACTGGTACGGAGGGATTATCCTTTTACTCTGCATATATAACTTGTCTGAAGTCTAACTAAGCAAAATGTTTGACCAAATCCTTTCTTAAGAAATACAACAGGACAGATGTACGGCTTGAAAATTTATTGCATGATGCAGGTTATGATATTGTTTCGAATCCTGGATCTTAAATTTCAGAAAATCCAAAAGTGAGCATAAATTCTTGAAACTAAGCATGGTCACGTGATATGGCACAAATATTACGTCGTAAGTTTTTTCTTCAATTTGAGACAAGCTGCTTATGACAAGTTGCACAAATGAAGAGCCAAGGTATTTTGAAACAAAGACCTATCGCGTTAAGGCGAACGCTTTCACTATTGAAACCGTGGGCATTTACGTGCTGCCACGAGTCCCCGCTTCTCATTGGCAGGTGCCGTCCGAGCAAGCATGTGAGTCGACGGGAGGCGTGCGAGCAAACCGTTGCACCGGCTGTCAGGGAGGCGTGCGAGCAGACCCCTGTGCAGGCTCACTGGGGGGCGAGCCCTTTGACTAGGCTCCGCCACCCACCATCGTCCCAATTGCTCCCACTTTTAATGTCGCCGGTGCAGCTGCTTAAAATCAACCCCGCACTACCCGGTATCGCTACAATCCTCTCTCTTCCTCTCTGATTCTCCCATCATCTACCTCCAACTAGCCTGACCTAAACGTACATCATGCCGCATCACGATGGTCTGCCCTTAGTGTTCCAGTTTCCTGAGGAAGACACCCAGCCGGAGTCTCAAGAACATAAGGCGCTTTGGGACGAGCTTGAACTGGCCTTGCGGGAAGACGTCGCGCCTGTCCCCGCTCCCGTTCCGGCTCCCGTCGCCCTGACTGCGCCAGCGCCCATCCCCGTGGCATTGATGGGCTGGGAGCCGCACATTGTCGCCGAGCTTGATCCCACGGGGTTCCACGAGGTCCCTGTCGACTTTCACGCGCCCGTGCACCTGCTAGCGCATGCGCCTGCGCGTGCACTGACGCGCACGCCCGTGCCGGTGCCCGTGCACCTGCCAGCGCATGCGCCTGCGCGTGCACTGACGTGTGCGCCCGTGCTGGTGCCCGTGCACACGAATGACTCTGCCGCGCCATTGACATCGCCTGTCCCCGCGCGGGTGCCAGTGCCCCCCTCAATGGCATGGATGGCCGCCGTCGACCGCTTCCATGCACCAACGCCAGTCACCTCCTCCCACCAGTTGACTCGCTCCGAAGTCCAGAACATTTTGGCCTTCCTTGAAGCTAGGCCAACATCCAGGAGTACGCCAACAATGGCGCAAGACGCCGCCGTCGCCTTCGGTCAGTGGCCCGACGACACACAGAGCACGGCAGAGGAGCCGCTTCCCATCGCGAGACGCCCCCGCCGCCGCCGCGTAATCTAAATTTGCCATGAAAAACGTTCGGATTGCCATGCTTAAAATCCGAATGTTTATCATTTCCGTTTATTTTATATTGATCGTCGTATAATTTAAAGTCGGAGTCAGACCGAACGAAATGTATGGTTTGATCGATTGAATGTTCTGCTAGAGTCGTATCAAATTAAATATAAAACGTCATCAAGCCACATGTATTCCTTGTCATCCAACGAGCTTCAATGTCGAGCTCTCAACATGTTTAGCGTGCAGTTAATTTCATGCCAAAAATAATGCTAATCACATGACAACACGCAAATAATATCCTACTAGTTAATATTCGCATGCACTTAATATACTTCCAAATTAACGTGCATTGCACGTACACACTGACTAGTGCTTCTAGTACATGAAACTGGTGCCGTGACTTGTGAACGCGTCCAGATATGGTCAACGGCAACATCGCCCGCGGGTTCTTCCTGTTTGCCCGTGCGTCTAAACGCAGAAGGAGAGGAGAGAGAGAGCACACATGGAACCCACCAGTAAGTGAAGGCGAATAGTACTAAAAATAATATTACATGTTATCCATTAATTAGGCTGTGGTAATATAAAAATATTATGTGAACAAAGGGGGTACAACAAACATTGCTATTCTACGTATGTTGCCTATTGACGTGCGGCTTGAAGGCCCGGTCGCATGTTCGATCCTCGTCCTTTATTTTTTAATTTGTATATGGGTCCAAATTTGTTTCATGACATGTGGGCCCCTCGGTGTGTAGTTTGTAGCACTTTAATTTGTGGGTCGAAATTTGTTCCATTCCAAGTGGACTATCGGTGTGTAGTTTTGTAGCTTATTTATAATAATTAAAGAGAACAACATAGTTTTTTCAATAATAACATGGTGCGACGTTGAAGGCGAGAAAGGACGTGCGAGAGAGCGATGACCGAGCCAGAGGGAAATCAACTAGGGGAGTTGCGTGGGTTGCAACGGTGTTTGGAGTAGTTGTGGGCCGAATGCTACAAAAATATAATCTAAACCGACCGGAATAAATGCCTACACAAACTAATCCAAGGTTGGAGTGCCCCTCGCAATGTAAATAGCTTCGGCTTTGCGAGGGATGGAGAGGTAGTAGCTTCAATGCGTGGAAGATACGGTGTGAGAAAGCAAGGTCAATCGAGAGACATACAGATAGAGAGACAAAGTGAGTGTGGTCCGACATTCATTGAACAAATATATATGCTCTGGAGAGATATTGTCCGATTGAGCTTTTTGGCAAGGGTGAGGGTTGTAAGATAGAGCTTGAGAGATGATCCTGTCACAGACATGTAGATATATTTTGTGCGTGGGAGGAAGCAAGGTCAACCGATCACATAGGGTCACCGTGCGATCGAAAGAGTGAGACGGGTTGGAGAGAGTGACCTAGATAGACAATGTGCGTGAGAGAGTATACAATGTGAATAGGTCGAATTGGGCTCAAACATGGTGATATATCATTTTTTTCCGAGAAAGAGCGAGGTCAATCGAGACATACGGAGAGAGAGAGAGATTGAGTGAGCGTGGCCCATCATGAGGTCTAAAGAGTGGCGGCGGCTTGGATGGACTGACCTAGATAGACAATCTGCGTGAGAGAGTGTAGAGTGTGTCGACCGAGGCCTGAACAGGGAGATATATCATTTGTGTGTGTAAGAAAACGAGGTTAAACGAGACTCAGATAAAGAGAGCGAGATTGAGCGAGTGTGGCCCACCGTGCAGAAGAAAGAGTGAGACAGTCTCGAGGGAGTGACCCAGATATACAACGTGCGTGCGTGCGCATGAGAGGTTGGGGGGCTAGATAGGCAATGCATGTATTTAGCGCGAGAGGGTGAGAGGGAGAGGGGAGAGAGAGAGAGATCGGCATGGGGTGCAATGGCGGGTGTGTGAGGTAAATACATTTGGTAACAGAGTGGAAAAAGGGGTTGTGTAGTTGAGAGACTTAGAGATCGAAACATGGAGAGAAAGAATGAACGTGTGTTGGAAACCGATAGCTTCCTAAGGTGGTTAGGAGAGGAAGATTGACCGATACAGGAAGTATGTAGCGTTTGTGCAGGGGGAGGGGGGGGCTAAAAACAACATTTGAATGTACATAGTACGAGAATTAATATCGATGTTTCAATTCGGTGTACATTGTAAGATTTGAACCGAGGACCAGGCATACGGGTAATTATTTCGAATTCGTGCCATACTAAGTTTCAAAAAGTTGACATTGATTCAGTTTGTTGTGCTATTTTGTAGGTCATATGTTTGAATCCAGCCAAAAGTTTTCTCACTGCCATGGTGTTCATCATATACATATGAATTTGTAATAAAAAAGTAGCGTGGATACAGTGAAATGTGAAATCCATGTTAGAATTGGAGATCGCTACGTGACACACACTCTAATTCAAATAACTAACTACGTGACACACACTCTAATTCAAATAACTAATTATGTGACACGCACTCTAATCCACGTTAGCGTGGGTACCATTTCGATTTTTTTTTCAAATAACTCCTCATTAATTAATTTATAGTACTCCCTCTGTTCACTTTTATAAGACCTTGAAGACATTTCAGAAAATGTGCAAAACAGTTCATTTTAAGTTGTCTGAAACGACTTACAAAAGTGAACGGATGGAGTATCTCGTTTCAAATGACTAATTATTGCAAGGAAAACACGGGCATGGTAATACATATAGATTCATTTGCAAATGAAAGAAGATTCGTTTGCATTCTCAAATGTAGGCGCACCAAGGAGACCAGGGTCGTGTAGGGGTGGACGCTGCTTCGGTGCCTTAAAGGCAACTGCCTTTGGGTCACTGACATGTGGGCCAGCCACCTGTTGGGCCCACATGTCATGGACACAAAGGCAGGTGCCTTAAGGCACCGAAGCATAGTCCTGTCGGGGTGGTCGCGTGTGTCGGGCGGACGCGTAGCACCCAGCCACCCCCCCCAAAAGGACGATGACAATATAAGTTCGCGCTTCCATGTTTCGGATTGAAATATCTGGCGGCCCCAATTCCAGCCCTGCAAAATCTCTCTTCTCCACCGTCCCCTTCCGCGCCCAGATTGCCCAAATCCCTAATTCGCCGCCAACCCTCGAATCGCCCCTCGTCTCGTATCTTTCCCCACCATTCCCCACCTCTGTGCCGGACGACGACGACGGTCGTGCTTCAGCACCGCACCGGAGCTACCTCTTCTACGCACTCGTCCACCGCACGGGTGGTCCACAGACAACGTCGGCCACCGAAACCGACGTGCCTCACAGACACCGAGTTCCATCGCATCAGGTGCGCTTCATCGACGTCGTCTCCCAGCTCACCGGGGTACTTCACCGAGCACATCGTCGCACCTCCGCCCCCCGAGGCCGTTGGGGCTTCACCAACGGTCTCGTCTACCGCGTCGTAGCGCTCCGCTGCCACTCAAGATCTGCATCCATGCGTGGCCAGCCAACGCCAGTGCATCACCCTCAACGGCTCTGAAGTGACCCGCACTCTAGCTAGGCGAGCATGCCCAAACGCCGGCCCGAACTAGGTATCCACACATCACTCCCTTGTGCACTGTTCCGATGATGTTTGGATATCATTTCACTACTCTCTTAGCTTACACGCCTATGCAACTCTGGCTTTAACTCTTATTTCTTCTGGAGATATCATTTGAAACAAGCAAATCCATTTTTTAGAGAAGCATGACGGCGCTACGGGATCTGGTACACATCCTGCACACCCGTATAACCTTGTAAGTATCTGTCCTCTGGTACAACATCAAGGTCGATTCCTCTTATTTGATCTACCATTCGCCGTGTCAAAAATGCAGAGGGGGATGCAAGGAGCACAAGGCCTGCACATCCAAGCAAGTGGTAACATGGACTTGTACATGGAACATCCCAAGCGCAAGCAGAGCCGCAGTGAGCCTGTACAACGAGCAAGCGTAAGTCCCTGCATTTCATTTAATTCATACGGCATTCGTGTATGATTTGTGTGCAGTGGCTGATCCACGAATTCAAGTTACCAGGGGCGAACATTTAACTTAAAAAATACGAAGGCATTTGCACTCCGGAAATCAACATAACTTGAGAAATGTGAAGCTACATGCACTTTGAAAACCAGCTAATGATCCAAAGTAGTTTAGATTATAAACACTAAATGATGCAAGCACCAAAAAACACAAAATGCAACATGGTGTACAAGGACTACAAACATGGTCTGTACCTGCTTGAATTATTCGTTCTCTGGCTGAAAATATCGAAGTGTAATTGCACGTATAACCAGTGCGCAAACTGCATATCAATATATCTATCCTGGACAAGTATGCCAATAGTTTCAAACGACAGATTAAAAAAGTATTTGTGCTATGTTGTCATGATACGGGGACTTTCTGGTAGATGGCCTCGACGTTTCCTCAAGCTATGAAAATGCACTATAATTTGCTTGTCATCAATGCCTGCAAATCTCTGTCTCTCTCAACATAGTAGATCATCATTAGACACTAAATCCTTCAATGAGCTTGCAAAATGCTTGCATTAGATCCCTCATTAGACACTATATGTTCATCACCAGGAGCATGTAAAATGTTTGCATCAAATCCTTCATTAGTAGTCTGTTCATTAGACACTTCAGGCTCAAGAACAACATGAGCTTGTATGTTTGCATCAGAAACTTGATTAGATACATTAGATTCAGTCAGTTCAGTATGATTGGGGGGGGTTATAAAATAAGTAGAAATTGGTTTCATTTTCTCATAGGTTCCCTACATACAAGAAGTTTTACAACACCGCCAGGTTTAACTATTGGACAGAAATTGAAGAGTTGAATTAGATATAATCGGGGATGTGATGTACCTGCTCGTTGCGCATGCTACTCTTGCAAGCTGCGACTGTCTGTTTGCGCAAGCTCGATGCCATGCTCGTGCTACCACCGCTTCCTCCCATGCAAGCTACACCCGGGGTTGGATCTTCATCTTCTTGTCCTTCCGTTCGCTTGAAGCCTGGCGACCGCCCTCCAACGAGGGTGCGAGGAAGTGCTGTGTCAGTCTGTCCAGCGGCGGCTAGGTTAGGAGCGAACCAGACTGGAGGCTGGAGCGAATGAATTGGGATTTTTCCTGCTGTCGATCGATATGGTAGGTGCTCATTTGGGCCATGAGCCTGCTATAGGGCCTGCCTTGCACTTATGTTATTGGCCCATCCAAATTGAAACATTTTTCTTCATTTTTTACATTGCCTGCTCGTGCGTTGGGACGAACAAAACTAGCGTGGGCCAACCTGGACGACTGAAACTAGGTGCACACTTTCCAGCCACCTGAGGCGGCCGCCCATACCAGCCCCTATGGTGGCGTCGCCCCTTTTTGCGTGTATGATTGGATAGTGAAAAATATTCCAGTGGCGCTTTTGATTTACCCACAGAAAGGTTGAATTGCTTGTTTCTATGAACTGAGTTCGCCAATAATGTGAAGGATGCCAGTCTTTTCATCCTATTGTAGATTTCTTAGATCTCGATATGCCAAAAGTAATCGCATGAAATATACAGTAAAAGCCAGTGTGATGTGTTTGGCTACAACTAGTCTGACAACACGTCCTCATATAACATATCAAGGACGCACCATCTTACCAGATTAACCATTCGAATTTAGTTGCCAGGGTAAATGTGGATGCTTATTGTCCCAAAATTCGAAAGAAGCAGCAAAATGTCCACTCCCACGTCGGCTGCCCGAAGCCAAGTGTTTGGGAGATGGAAATTACTGTCTACCCATTACACGGACAATCCATCAGCCCGATTTCCACTGCTCTAAATAGGGGTAGGTTAGTAACTTCAATTAGATGTGACACGACCGCCTCTGAGCCCATTCCGACACGCTGGGTGTCAAACATGGGCGGCAAAACTCATTTGATTCAAGCTCGTCCGAAAGACCTCTGTTTCTCCCTCCATTCCCCATTCATACACGGTGGGCGGCAAAACAAACTCGACTCGGCCGAAATCGATGTAGGCAAATATTTTCAATTGGGGCAGGTTTGTAACTTCACTCAGACGTGACACAACCACCCTACCTGTCAGCCCCGTTCATACACCGTGGGCGCCAACCATGGGCGCCAACCACCCTCTCCTCTCCCGAAATCGCTCTGGGCAAATATTGGCGAGATGCGAGATTACCGTCCTATCCCCAACCGACGAGACGTCCAAATTTTAAATGGGGGCTAAGTTCGTAACTTTCCCATATTTCAGACAGGCGTGTCCCAAAAACATGGTTCCCCGTACCTCTCCCTCCATTTTCCCATTCATACACCGTCCGCGCTAGAACACCCCATCCCCACACTAGCCTCCGTCCGCCACCCCATCCATCGCCGCTGTCCTCCACCACATCCATCACCACCGTCCTCCACCATGCTGGAGCGCCTACCAAGACGCGTCGTCCACTGCTAGAGATGGACGTTTCTCATCCACGGCGACGGACCAATAGCCTTGCATCGCGTCCTCTCGCTTCATCGGCGCCGTCGTCCTCTTTGTCGGGGCCGCTCACACGACCTTCTCTTCCACCACAACGGGACTTATCCCCCGATGCACTCATCTACCGTCGCAGATCTGCTTCAATGCCACCGACAACCATCGCACCCCCGATGCCTACACGACACCACAAGAGAGGTGGTACTTCATATCTCCTCAACTTTTTGAGCTCAACCAGAAAATAGATCTTAACTTGGTTACTCTACTTTCTTTTCAGCTCTTAGAATTTAGTTCTTAGTTCGAAGCAAACAATGGATGCTAAATATCATTTCTCCGATTTGCAGCTTCGAATCTGCCATGGCACAGCCATAAATAGGATTTAATTGATCATGCTTAGGGTTTAATTGATCATGTTGGTTCCGTGGTGGTTTCTTTAATAGAATTCGGAGGGGAAACCCTCTTTTGCTAAAAAAATATGCTTAGAGTTCCCCCTTTTATGATCACTATACGATCAGAATACGTGCTTCATGTCATAATAACACTGCTCCACCCATCAAGCTAAACAAGCTTAGTTGTTCAAATACGAATCTGATATTATTAAAACAGAGTTGGTTAATTGGTCAGCTAAATGTTCCTAAATTAGTTCCGAAAATGCATGTTCTCCACTCGGGTGTGTATCTCTACAGGGTGCCCATGGTGGGCCGGCCCACCCTGGGATTTTGGGTCGTCCCAGGCCCCGACTCCCCTCTGTTCTACTGCGCTCTTCCGATCTCTACTCGTCCCCAGCCGCCTACCTCGCCGGCGACTTGCCGTCCCCGGACGACATGACTCTAGGAGGAGACGCCAGACTAACAGGAGGCCAAGAGCCGCTCGCCCAACAACGTCACCGCTGCCCGGGTGCGCCGTCGTGCCAACCTTCCCAGTCCGTTCAGGGCTCAGGCGTGCAGCACCCACCAAGCCAACCCGATTTATCCTGAGATACGTCTTCAACACTCAGCAGCCACTCCTCATCACCCATTTTCTAATTGATTCATTACTCATTAGGCATGACTGTCATTAGGGTTTGTTGTGTGCTCAGTGCTACCTACACTTAATGGTTCAGATGTATTTCGGTAATCTTTAGTACCTGTAAAGTTCACAAGGTTTCAAAATTCCGGTCCTCGGAACAGAAACTAGTCATTTTGGATTGTTGGTCATAGTGACATTGACCCAGATTACTACTGCAAGCCAGGTTTGTTGACAATTTTACTTGTCTTTCTTACTCATTCGATATAATATCCAATTATTCACGTCGATTAGTTGCAAACAATAAGTGCTAGACAAACTTCTTCATTCAGATGTTGGACGGTCTCTTACTGCAGTTACAATTCTGCATACTTGTCCTAGTAAGCTCACAAGTAAATGATTGATTCACTACATCTATGCTTGCCTTGTCATATTTGTTGTCAATATTCTTTTAGGGTGGACCACCCTGTTTCTAAATACTGGAACCATAGACATGAGTGAATAGTATTTATCTATGTGATCTCTTCCAGCTTTTACATAGGTTTCGATCTTTTACATGGAATACAATCTGCCTACTTGCTTTGTGTCGCACTACCAACACTCCAGCCTTGAAGCTAAACATTACGCCACTCATAATTGCTTAGTTTATTTGTTCAAATACGAACTTCATATGATTCTAATGTTCCTACTTCAGTTTTGAAATGTGTGCCTACCTGTTATAGAGACATAAGGGGTTTGTATTTCTGTGTGTGGTCTGGTCAGCACGGTTGGGGAGGTGAACTTTGCATATGCGGGGGTTTATAGGGAGACACTCTCCGAGTTGAATCCGCAATGCATTCCATAGATAATCTGACTACTTTTTATGTTTTCATGAATCTCAGATTCTGAACAGCATCATAATGACTATGAGCTTGCGCGCATGAAAAGAATAAAGCAGAACAATGCCATGGATGTCAAACTTGGCATTCAGGGACTGAAATCAAGTCTGGATGCAATGCAAATGCTCTCCACCTACAGATTCATGCTCAGAATATGATCCTAACAGTGATTCCGAGCTAGAGGGAGACCTAAGTCAATGTAGCTCCCTAGTGGAGCAGTCAGAGGAAGATGCCCTATCTTATTCACCCATCAAGGTACTTGCTCTAACTTTCCAAGGTTACATTGCTCGCACATATCTTGCAACTGATGCTTTGCATTGCTTCTACTTTGTTGAACTGCCATTAGCTTAGTTTACACATCGTGTATGTGAATACGCCCTGCCTATCCATTTTCAGTACATATTCCATCTGTCATCATACCATATTTATCCATTCAAATGATGTTCTTGTGTATCAGACGTTCAAAAGGAAGAGGGCGATTGCTGATCATGGAGGAGCACAAGCAAAGTATTTGGAAAAGGTAGTGGCACCTGATAAATCAAATAGCCCATTAGGTGTAGTTGCAATATCACCTGACCCACAAAATACCCCAACTCTAGCAGACTCTAGCCCTACTACACTGGTCATTTCTGATGCCCCAACTCAGCAGACCCCAACTGCAGCAAACAATATGATTATGCCAGTTGACATAGCACCAGTTGTACGACGCAAAACCCCCATTCCAGCAAAGAGTACACCAAATCCAGTTGTCAAATCCCTTTTTGAACCAGAGAGAGCCCCAATTGCAGCAAATAGGACCCCTGTTCCATTTCTTCCCAGTTTAGAAGACGAAGCTTATGTTGTTGTCAGGAACTTTGTGCGCATCTTTCCTTCATGGAAATATTATACCGCAGACACAGAACAATTTCCAGTCTTCCTCCGCAACTTACGCGTAAGTAATGTACTAATGTTATTCATGGTCATTACTGCATATGTTTCTACTGACAGAAGACACAAGATTTCATTCTTTTAAATAGGCAAGGAGCAAACTGGATTGTGGTGACGAGCAAGGGTTGGTTGCGATTTTCAAGCACTCATTGATGAAGTATCATTCCTACCTGAGGCAAGCGCACTTCGATGGCAAGCCTCTGAACAAAATTTATGTAAAGTCTCCGGTGCTACATTTATCCGACGGTGACTGGAATAATCTTGTTACACATTGGTCTCGGCTGCAGCATAAGGTACTGTCTATCATATCACATCACAATTTGAACTACATTTCTGCATTTGCCTTAATGTCTCACTTGTATGAGAACTATTAGCAGAAGAACATTCATTCTCAAGGGACCACAGAATCTCGCAACTATACTGCACACTGCATTGCTCTTGTTAGTACCTCTTGCCCTGTATGACCATACTTAATTTCATAGCTGTTTGATTCTGTAGCATCACTGCACATGTTAGCCTCGTAATCGTCCATTTGGTGGACATTATAAGATCTTATGGACTCTTACATAAATTTAGAATCAACCCAATGCTTTTGAAGAGGTTTAGCTCTGCAGTCCTCTTGTAAGGACTGAACGTGGTCTATCACTGTACTTACATTAACAGCTACTCCCTCCGTCCCATAATATAAAAATGTTTTGTATAGTACACCAGTGTTCAAAACACTCTTGTATTATGAGAAGAGGGATTGGTTCATTTTGTAGCATTCTGCATCTTATCTCCCTCGCCCACCATTTACTAAAAAAGATCAGATCTATATTTAATCTTACCAACAAGTAGAATACATAGACAATGCCAGTGCAGAAGTGTAGCCCATTGCTCTTGTCAGTACATTTTCTCCTGTAACGCTTGTACTTCCAGGGATTGGTAGTTGATTATGTAGCATCAGTCTACATCTTATCTTCATTATCCTCTATCCCTTCCAGTATTATCATATCTATAATTACTCTCTACAAAATGTAGAGTACATGCATTGCTTATGAAGAAGATTCTGTGCTGAAATTCTTGGGTTATCCTTCCCTTGACATGGAGAAGGGCATTATAAAGCCGGTGTTAACTGTTAATGTAAGTCAGTCCTTCTAAAGCCTTTATCCTCAACTGTTGTTTAATTTGCTCATACTCCCTATCGTTTACTGCTGTTTAGTTTGCTGTTTCTACCAAAATGCATGTTCGTAAGAACCGTAAGTTCTAAGTTTTACTTGTAAAACCAAATTCCTTATTCATACCATGCACATTACTTAATACGCCCTATATGTATGCTTCTTTTTGTGGATCTATAATACAGTGTGTGGTGAAGCAGCCCACATTTGCACCTTGTCATCTCCTGTTTTATCTTACTGATGTGGCTGATGATATGAACAACATGCCATGCACATTATCCAAAATAGATACAATGATTTTCTTTGCCCTTCATCTATGCTTGTTATGTTGACATGGTAATCCAGTAGTGTGGTGAAGCTCCCCGCATTATGAACAATGCCAAATTATGCTATTGATATTTTGAACTTACTCTTTATTTTCTAATTTGAAATTGGATAGAATGACAAAACAATTATCATCTTTGTTTATACACGTGCAAAACCTGTCATCTCTTTGCTTTGTTTCAGGGTGATATGCCTGATGTCATGCACAAGTCTGCTGAAGGCTGTGAGATAAACCCAACATATATTGCAGCAAAGAAGGCAAAACATCTTGAAGATAGCAAGACAACCCAAAAGTCTTGTCTTGATGCAGTGTTCAAGTTACTTGAGACTAATAGTCAGACAAGCTCATAGAATTCGTTGTCTGAATCAGTTCGACTTCTTCAGTCCCAAGTTCTAGCAGAAAGGCATTCTGTAACTCAACTTCGACTTGAAGTCCTACTTCCAAGAAAGATTGCGGAGAACACCAATGAGAACCTCATCGCTAAACAGCTACACCTGGAAGCTATGACCGACATGCTAGGCCGGTCTCATAGCCTTACTCAGCAACTTGTGCAGCAGTTCCCCCGCAAGGCTAACCTTTCTTGAACTGTCTTGGAAGTGGTCTCGGTTCAGTATTATTTTGTTACGCTATAATGGTGCCCAGTTTTTGTAATCCGCTTCTTCGTTGCGCTTTGTGATCACTGGTGGCGAACTTCGATGCCCAGTGGATGTAATATACCTTAAATCCTTTATTGTATATTGTAGGTTTATTCTTAGTTACTATGCCGTAATTTCTTTATTGTATAGAGTAGGTTTGTTCTTAATTCCTACTAGTTACTGCCATATTTCGCTATCTGAAAAAAATCAGATGTAGTCGACCGGACCGAAACATTCGACTCTAACGGGCCAGGTTTTTAGCGGGCCACAATTGGGCCGGCCTGCGTCTTTCTTGGGCCTGAATGATTGGGGCCTTCACACATTGCGCCAGGCCCAAACTTACGCTGGCCTATATTTTAGTTGGGCCTTTTGTTGACCCAGCGCTTAGTTTGGCCCAGGTAGCGTTGGGCCATTAACAGGCTGAATATTGTACTAGCCTGTTACGGCCGAGATGAAACCACGGGCCTTTAGCATGCCAAAATGCATGTTGGGCCTCAATTTTCACTAGTCATCGACGGGCCTTCAGCAGGCCGAAAAGTAGACCGGGCCGTTTTGGGCCCAGTTAGCTCACAGGCCGTTACCAGGACGAAACATATCTCGGGCCTTAGTTGGCCCACTGATATCATAGGCCTTTAAGAGGCCGAAAGCTTAGCACAGGTATCAACGGGCTGAATTACGCGACAGGCCTTTAACAGGCCCAAAGTCACGTTGGGCTTAACTATTGCCACCTTTAGCACAGGACGTTAGTGGGCCCGATGTCCCGTCGGACCATATATGGCCCATGGGCAGCACGGGCCATTCCCAGGCCGAAAGTCACACCGGGCTGAAATGGGCCCATGTCTACATCAGGCCACTAACAGGCCGAAAGTCACTGGGCTGTAGTTGGGCCCAAATATTCGGCGAACAATTAACAGGCTAGATCTGGCTTTAGGCTGCAAATGGGCCCAAATATTGGGCGAACAATTAACGGGCCAGATCTGGCTTAGGGCCATAAATGAGCCCAAATATTGGGCGAACAATTAACGGGCCACATCTGGCTTCGGGCCGTAAATGGGCCTTTATTAAGCAGGCCGTTATTGGGCTGGCCCACTAGTACCTAATTAAGTTCTACGGGCCTTTGACTGGGCCGGCCTTTTTAACCTATATGGGCCTCTGTTGGGCCCAGCCACACGTTGATGTAGCATAGGCATGTCTCCTCCAATGGACGGGCGACATCTGGCCCACTGACGAGCTGACAGGTGTTCCCTTCGGCCAATCATAATTTTACACGTGGAAATTTCCCATTGGCCAAGGTTGTTAACGGGTTATCAGATCCAAAATCCGACCCGATAGCTTAACGACGTTCCGTTACGGTGGACGCCACGTGTCGGTCACCCTTGACGAAAGCACTTCTGTGACGCACGATTTATCGTCATGGAAGTGGACACTTCCGTGATGATAATTTTGGTAATGTCATGGAACACTTCTACGACAACACGTGTATGACTATCTTGATTCCATCATAAAATCGTCATGGATGTACAGGCATGACAAAAAACGCGACCTACTGTGACATACACGTATCACCACGGAAGTGTATTTTTTGTAGTGTTTAGAGTTTTCAATAATTTCTCTTCTTCTTGCTCTGAAAGGTTATCACTAATAATAACAGGATATATCTTCTTTTCATCAAGATAAGCATATTTAAGAGTATCAGGTAATGGTTTAAGCGCAAACACGGGATCACCCTTGGGTGGAGGAGGATACCCTAGAATTTCACATGACACCACTAGAGGAGAGACAACATACATCTCATCAAAATATCGAACGAATACCAAATTCACATGACTACTTATAGCAAGACTTCTCCCATGTCCTCAAGAACAAACGTAACTACTCATGAATCATATTCATGTTCATAAACAGAGGGGTATTAATATGCATAAAGAATCTGAACATATGATCTTCCACCAAATAAACCAACTAGCATCAACAACACGGAGTAATCAACACTACTAGCAACCCACGGGTACCAATCAGAAGTTTTGAGATAAAGATTGGATACAAGAGATGAACTAGGGTTTGAGATGAGATGGTGCGGGTGAAGATGTTGATGGAGACTGACCCCCTCCAGATGAGAGGATTGATGGTGATGATTTCCCCCTCCCGGAGGGATGCTTCCCCGGTAGAACAGCTCTGCCGGAGCCCCAGATTGGTTCCGCCAAGGTTCCGCCTCGTGGCGGCGGTGCTTCATCCTGAAAGCTTGCTTATGATTTTTTTTCCAGGGCGAAAGACTTCATATAGCCAAAGATGGGCACCGGAGACCTGCCAGGGGGCCCACGAGACAGGGGGGGTGCACCCAGGGGGGTAGGGCGCGCCCCCCACCCTCGTGGATGGTGGGTGGCCCTCCTCTGGTGCTTTCGTCGCCCAATATTTTTTATATATCCTAAAGCTGACTTTCGTGGAGTTTCAAGACTTTTGGAGTTGGGTAGAATAGGTCTATAATATTTGCTCCTTTTCCAGCCCAGAATTCCAGCTGCCGGCATTCTCCCTCTTCGTGCAAACCTTGTAAAATAAGAGAGAATAGGCATAAGTATTATGACATAATGTGTAATAACTTCCCATAATGCAATAAATATCGATATAAAAGCATGATGCAAAATGGACGTATCATTCATGTAGGCGGGAATTAAACGAAGGGATGGTCTTATTGGTTTCGGGGATATATGGGAAGAGTGAGAGAGGGGGTAGCTAGAAGGAGATTGTTAAGTGTGAGTGGGTGTTTTACCCATCCAGGCAAAAGTTATGTGCACACAAGAAGAGAACGATTCGATGTGGGGTTAGGGCTGAGGGTAATTAACTATGTATGGAGACATAGGAGACCTTGAACATGCATGTGCGAGAGGTATACATGTATACGTGGGATGTGTGTGTGCGGGCGCGCGCATGATCGAGATAAAAGAAAGAAGAAATAATTCATAAGATCAACGGCATGGGGGAGATGAATCAGTATGACAATATGCATGCATGTGAGAGTGGAGGGAAGAAGGCCCGATAATTGAGCATGTGTTTTTGTCTTTAAGAGATAGTGGCGTGGGCTGGAGCATGCATCTATGGCGAGCAGAGGGAGCGAGACACAACGATTGTGCAAAAGAGATCAACCTATAGATGCATGTATGGAGAGACAGATATAGTGTGCATGATAGGAAGCAAGAGTGCGTGCAAGAAAGAAATGTTGACAGGGAAACTACAGATGGATAGAGAGATAGTGATGCTAGCTAGAGGGACATCGGCTAGTTTGAGTGTTGGAGATGACCGCCAAGTGGTTCAGAGGGTGAAGTTATATTTGTGTGAGAGAAAGATAAAAAGAGGGCGCTTGAATGCATGTAGAGAGAAACATATATAGTGTGCGTGATAGGAAGCAAGAGTGATTGCGAGAAAGAAGGTTGATGGAGAAACAGATAAATAGAAAGATAAAGATGCTAGCTAGTGTGTGTTAGAGATAAGAATCGAGTGGATCAGAAGGTTAAGTTATGTGTGTGGGTGTGAGAGAGATAGAGAGGGGGTGCATGTGAGTCACATACAAAAAATATCAGAGAAATGAGATCCTGGGAGACGAAGTTTTGTGTTTGCGAGAGAGAAAGATATTTCACAACGAGAGTGATAGCTAGAGAGACATATCAGGTAATGCGAGATATATCTAGGGAGAGAGTGTGCGTGAGCGACATATAAGAGAATGGTGGAGAGATATGAGACCCTGGGAGACAGAGTTTGTGTTTGTGTATGAGAAAGAGGTATTTAAGAGGAAGAGTCGTAGCTTCTCATACCTAAGGAGCGCAAGACATCTCTGTGTGAGAGGGGTGTGCGAGTGGCACACAGGGGAATAGTAGAGAGAAATGAGATCCCGAGAGATGAAGTTTGTGTTCGTGTGAGAGAAAGAGATTTCACAAGGAGAATCATAGTTAGAGACACATAGCAGGGAGCAAGATATACTTAGAGAGAGATAGAGTGAAGGTCGAGGGAGAGAGTACCGTAAGTGTGTTACGAAGATAAAAGATCATTGTCGACATACAAGTAGCACGAGAGATACCCGAGAGACGATGAAGGCATATAGGTCCAGAGAGATATATAAGCATGAGTGATAGCTATATGAGACGAATATCTAGATTAAAGGGGATTCATATATTTAAACTAGAGATCACGACATTGATAATATCATAACGAAAATTGGTGTATCAGACATGCATATTCATTTGAATTTGGGGACACGTGTAATGCTATATAGTTTATCAATATTAGTGATCCATAGATTCTTTAATTAGAGACAATGCATGGTTTATATGCAACTAATGTCTAACCGGGATTACACTATATGTTGCGTGTGTGAAACACATTATACATGTTTGAGAAGTAAAAAAACGCATGAAACACACATTAATTGGAAGCAGTTAGCAAGGAATGCGTACATTGGATTTCAACATAAAAGTGGTTTCAAATATTTGAAAATCCAAATTAAGATGGATCCAGCCTTATGAATCTGAGATCATGCCGTTTGTAAACCATATTTATGTATAAAGGGTGTTATGCTTTTGAAATTATTTATAAAAAATGATGTATATAGAATTTTATTCCAATCGAAAATGGATCCTGCCCAACAAAAATAGAATACAAACTGGATTCGAATTGAGTTGGCACGGTAAACGTGCACTCTTGCTCTGCAAAAATTTGAACGAAGCAGGGAAAGTCGCAGTAACCGCCCAAAACCAAAATCTGCGAGATGGAAATTACTGCCTATCCCTGACACGCAAAGACTATCGGCTTGATTTCTATAGGTTCCGATAGGGGTAGGTTTGTAATTTCACTCAAACGTGACATAACCGCCTCTCACCTGGATTCATGCATGGTGGGCGCCAAAACACAGTGTCTCCTCAGCCGAAATCGCCTCCCTCCCCGATTCATACACGGTGGGCGCCAAAACAAACTCTCGTCGGCCGAAATCTTCGCCAACAAATATTCGGTGTATGCGAGATTACCGTCATATCCCCAACCGACTAATATTGCTGTGATGTAGGAACTTTTAAATGGGGGCTAAATTTGTAAATTTCCTCGCATTTGAGACAAGCGCGCCCTAAAGACATGGTTCCCCCCTTCCTCTCTCCCTCCATTTCCCAATCGTACTCTGTGGGCGCCGAAACACCCTCTCCACCCTAGCCTCCTCCACCCGCCACCCCATCCACCGCCGTCCTCCTCCACCATGCCAGAGCTGATACCACGATGCTGTCATCCATTACAAGAGATCGACCTCTCTCATCCATGACTTCAAACCGGGATCCTTGCATTCCGTCCTCTAGGTTCATCCCCGCTGTCGTACACCTTGTCGGCACCGCTCCTACGACCGTCTCATCCACCGCGCCGGGATATTTCCCTCGCCGCCACCGTCTACCCTCCTAGATCTACTTCCATGCCGCCGACAACCAACGCCATGACAACACCGTCAAATTCTCAGCAGATAAATACACGGTGCCGCACCAGAGGCGGTACTCTTTCGTATTTGCTCAACTTATTTATCGCAACAAGAAAATAGATTATCACTGCTTTACTGTGATTTCTTGTCCATCACTTACTTGTTAGTTGAAAGCAAACATTGGTTGCAAAGTTGCCTTTTTCCGGTTTGCACCTTCGGATCCGCCATGGCACGCTCAACACTATACTCGCAATGCTTATGGGTTTCCCCTTTTATATTCCACACTAGTTAAATGAAAGTAGAATAAATTTCAAAATTGGGTCAGTCGATTTTTGAGAGCTCGCCGGAGTTCGCCAGTGGGAAGGAAGGGGCTCACCGGAGGGCTGCCCCATTATCTATCTTAGGGTTTCGGGTGGGGACAATGGTTATAGGGGGCTGTCGTCGGGCTATGGTGGGGCTCGCCGGAGGAAAAACTCAACACGTGTCAGGACCCCGATTCCAAGCCACATCGATCTAGCCGGTAACACCTCATATCACTTTGCGGCCTCACGCACGGTATCCCACGGGTGTCGCCTTACCATGGCCCGGGACCGTTTGCGCCTTTTGGCTCACGTATATGATAGTGTCGCTAGCATCCATATGACAGAGAACCCGGGCCGACATGGCTAGTCGTGAACCCAAAGCAGCACAGACCTATGGAGACAGGCATACATGAATCACATCGAGCATGTCGGTCATCAGCGAGTGATTCCGGGCTGTAGCACTGGGCTAACAGGACTCCGGAAGTCACCGCGTGACATTTCCCCGAAGGGACAGACATAGGAACGAAGTGAAACACATGCCGGCCAGTCAAGTGTCCTGAACAGTAGTGTTGGGCTAGCAGGACTCCGGTGAACCGGGCTGTAGCGGACTACTATGGCTCGAGGAACACTAGACTACATTTCCCCATAAGAAAGGCTGCCAAGGATAAACTACTAGATTGTCGGATCCCACTCATACTAAGAATTTCAATCATACACACAATATGCCCGATATGAGTACATACAACATGGCATCACAACAAAACTCTACAACTCAAGTACTTTATTTAAAGGCTCCAGAGAGCCATACATAACATGTTCATACAGATAGGGGTCACATGACCCGACACTCAAGTCATACAATCATACAAGCACATGCGGAAGCAACTAGTCTGAGTACAGACTCTAGAAAGAAAGAAGGCTTCTCGAGGCCTGTCTATCTACATAGGGCCCTCCATGGCCAGGATCACCACCTGGGTGGCTAGTCACTCGTCGACGTCAAGGTCTACGTAGAACCCATCGGAGGGGGCGGTGTTGTCGTCTGAAACAGTAATTAAGCAAACATGAGTACAAAGGTACTCAGCAAGTCTTACATCAGAACCTACTATACATGCTTATTCTCAAGAAGGTGGTGGGGTTGATGCAGCAAGCCAGCTTTGACTCTTGGCTAAGCTATCCTACGGAACTCCACCAGTAAAATAGTTTTCACACACGAGTCCACTACTCACCAACACAATACTCCACCGGGGATCCTCCCTCGTCATCCTATGAGAGGGCCATCCTCGGTACTCACACTTATCTTGAGTCTTTTAGTAGTATCCATTAATTTTTCTATGAACTGTATAGGCAACCAAGTAGTCCTTTACCGCGGACGCGGCTATTCGAATAGTTTTATACCCTGCAGGGGTGTACTTCGTCATACACGCTTTCACCACTTACCGCCGTTTACACGACATGTACTCGGCAACCTTCAAGCGGAAGCCCAGTGAGGGTGTCGGCCATGGCCTACCTAAACACTTAAGTCTCTAGTCCAGGTTTATCGCCTATCCAGGTTCCATCCGCAGGGATTCCGGCCGAGGTTTCCACATACGGCCCCGAACGATGTGAACAGGGTTCCCGAGACACCAAACGGGTGACTCGGTACACCGTGCCACGGTGTATCTACCGCAACATAGCCCACCCCTAGGGTCAGCGCTACGCACGGCCGCCAACACATAACCTACAAACACCAGAAACTATTTGCAACTCCTGGACAGAGTACTAGGGTGATTAAGAAGCCGAGAGGGTCAATTAAGGATCCCAATGCATGGTAGTAGCTGAATCTTAAAATCACACATACAGATCTCAGTTCTTAGGGACGGCCTCAATGAAACAACCCACCATGTACTCCTACATGGCCTCTCATCGATACCTTTACCAAAACATGTTCCACACATCCCTCGCATTACCGACATAATCATTTCACTCTAGCCCATCACCCAGATGAACCAGACCTGACACAACTCTAAGCATAGCAGGCATAGCAAGGTAGGAATCACAAAACATGGCTCAATCAACTCCTACACATGCTAGTGGGTTTCATCTAGTTACTGTGGCACTGACAGGTCATGCAGAGGATAAGGGTTCAACTACCGTAGCACACAGCAGTTTGAAACACGTTGTCTTAATGCAGTAAACAAGAGCAGAAGCGAGAACATGGGTTTGTATCGGAATGATCAATGGTTTGCTTGCCTGATGGAGTGGTAGCGGGATACTGCCCTTCAGTTGGATACTCGTGAATATCCTCGGAGGCAGAACCTACCACGAAGAACACATCGGGACACAATCAACACATGACGATATGCAACAATATGATGCATGCTATGACATGGCAATATGAATGTGTCTTGGCCTAATGCAAGCTAAAATAAAAAGGGATGAACTCATTTGAATCAAAGATTCAAATACTAGCTCATTAAACATGACCTTATTTGTGCATTACCTTATTCTGCTTAAACAGCAAGGTAAACTTGTTTTGTCATGCATGAAACCATTACAGATGGATAGATTGAATTTTTCTGATAATTTTTCATATATAAATTATTTCATTTGGAGTTACGGTTGAATTTCTATGATTTTTAGAAGTTTTAAACATTTTCTGGAATTTCCTGAATAAAAATAAATCCAGAAAATGCACTACTCGTCAGCATTGCGTCAGGGTGACGTCAGTGGTCAATGGGGACGTCCAGGTCAAACCTGACTGGTGGGTCCCGCGTGTTAGTAGTTAATTAAGCTAATTATCCTTAATTAAAACTAATCTGATTTAGTTAACAGAGGGGGCCCACTTGTCATTGACTCAGGGGAGTCAAACTGGGCCCACCCAGTCCACGTCAGTGGTCTAACCCACCGGTCAACAGGGCTAATCCCGTCGGCGTTGAGTCGCCGGCGAGGCCGAGACGGCGGAGGGCTTCGGAAAACGCCCTCAGGCGACCAAAACGACGGCGGAGATGTGCTACACGTAGCTGGGGCTCGTGCGCATCTAGTGGGGCAAGTGGGAGGAGCTGGGGTGGAGCGAGCTCGCCGAAATCGAGCTCGTGGCGGCGGCCGGAGTTCGGGCGAGGTTGGTTTCGAGGCTACGGTGCACGGGAGAAGGAGCTGGTGGTGGCTACAGGTTCCTGGTGCTGCGCTGAGCACAACTGCGAGCTTGGCCTCGAGCCACTGTGGCTCTGGCCACGACGGCGCCATGGCCGGCGGCGGGGAGCTCTCGGGCTCGAAGAGGGCGGCGACTACACGACGCAAACGAGCAAGGGGGAGGTGGGGATCGAAGGAGAAGCTCACGGGGAGTGCAGCAGTGGTCTTGGGGAGCTCGGTGAAGAAACGGAGCAGGCGCACGGTTGCCGGCGATCTCGGCGGACCGAGGTTGAAGAAGACGGCGATGGCGGTGCTGCAGGGCCTCCGGTGAAGCGTGGCTCGGTGGGGAGGGCAAGGGAGTCGAGGCGGAGCTAATGGGCTCGTCGGAGGGGCGATGGGATGTCTCTGGCGGCGACTACGGCGATCGGCGGCGAGGGACGCGCTCGGCCATCGCGGGAGAGAGTGAGGGAGATGAGGGGGAGAGTGAGAGAGGATGAGAGGGGGACGTGGGGGTCGCGTGGCGTCCCTGGGCGTCTCCCGGGCGTCGGCAGAAGAAGGAGGTAGACGGCGCGTGGCCGGCGCGCGGCGAGCACGCGCCCCTGCCTCCTGGCGCGAGGAGGACGACGACTGGCCGAGCCAGTAGGCTGGGCCGAGCCAGGTGGGCTGGCCAGCACTGGTAAGGCCCAGGTGGGCTTCCTTCTCTCTTTTTTTTTGATTTTGTTTCTGTTTTCTATTTAACTGCAACTGTTTAGCTTTATTAAAAATACTAAAACATTTCCAAAAATCCTGAAAATAAATGTGAGCTCTGTTTAGCAATTACGGCCCAGTGACTTTCGGCCTGTTAGAGGCCTGATGTAGACATGGGCCCATTTCAGCCCGATGTGTCTTTCAGCCTAGGAATGGCCCGTGCTGCCCATGGGCCATATATGGTCTGACGCGACATCCGACCCACTAACGGCCCATGATAAAGGTGGCAATAGTTCAGCCCAACGTGACTTTGCACCTATTAAAGGCCTGCCGTATAATTCGGCATGTTGATGCCTGCACTAAGATTTCATCCTCTTAACGGCCCATGATATTAGTGGGCCAACTAAGGCCCGAGATATGTTTCGTCCTGGTAATGGCCCGTCATATAACTGGGCCAAAAAAGGCCCTGTCTACATTTCAGCCTACTAAAGGCCCGTCGACGACTAGTGAAAATTGAGGCCCAACATGCATTTTGGCCTACTAAAGGCCCATGGTTTCTTCTGGGCCGTAACAGGCTAGCAGAATATTTAGCCTGTTAATGGACCAAAGCTACATGGGCCCAACTAAGCATTGGGTCCACTAAAGGCCCAACTAAAATTTGGGTCAAATATAGGCCCGAGTAAGTTGTGGGCATGGCGCAATGTGTGAAGGCCCCAATGGTCTTTAAGGCCCAAGAAAGTTGAAGGCCAGCCCAATTGTGGTGGCCAGCTAAAAAGCAGGCCCGTTAGAGGTGAATGTTTCGGCCCGGTCAACTACATCAGGTTTTTTTTCAGATAACAAATGATGGCAGTAACTAGTATGAATTAAGAACAAACCTACTCTATGCAATAAAGAAATTACGACATAGTAACTTAGAATAAACCTACACTATGCAATAAAGGATTTATGGTATATTACATCCATTGGGCATCGAAGTTCGCCACCAGTGATCATAAAGCGCAACGAAGAAGCAGATTACAAAAACTGGGCACCATTGCAGTGTAACAAAATAATACTAAACCAAGACCACTTCCAAGACAGTTCAAGAAAGTTTAGCCTTGTGCGGGAACTGCTGCGCAAGCTGCTGAGCAAGGCTGTGAGACCGGCCTAGCACGCTGGTCATAGATTCCAGGTGCAGCTGTTTAGAAATGAGGTTCTCATTGGTGTTCTCCGCAATCTTTCTTAGAAATAGGACTTCAAGTCGAGGTTGAGTTGCAGAATTCCTTTCTGCTAGAACTTGGGACTGAAGAAGTCGAACTGATCCAGATAGAGAATTCTGTGAGCTTATCTGACTGCTAGTTCAAGTAACTTTAACACTACATCAAGAAAAGACTTTGGGGTTGTCTCACTATTTTCAAGATGTTTTGCCTTCTTTTGCTGCAATATATGTTGGGTTTGTCTCACAGCCTTCAGAAGACTTGTGCATGCCATTAGGCATATCACCCTGAAACAAGCAGAGAGATAACATGTTTTGCGCGTGTATAAACAAATATGATAACGGTGCTGTCAATTCCATCCAATTTTTAATTAGAAAATAAAGAGTAAGTTCAAAATATCAATAACATAATTTGGCATTATTCATAATGCGGGGAGCTTCACCACACTACTGGATTACCATGTCAGCATAACAAGCATAGATGAAGCGCAAAGACAAGCATTGTATCTATTTTGGTTAATGTGCATGGCATGCTGTTCATATCATCAGCCACATCAGTAAGATAAAACAGGAGATGACAAGGTGCAAACGTGGGCTACTTCACCACACACTGGATTATAGATCCACAAAAACAAGCATACATATAGGGAGTATTGAATAATGTGCATGGTATGAATAAGGAATTTGGTTTTACAAGTAAAACTTGGAACTTCTGGTTGTTGCGAACATGCATTTTGATAGAAACAGCAAACTAAACAGCAGTTAACGATAGGGAGTATGAGCATATTAAACAGAAGTTGAGGATAAAGGCTTTAGAAGGACCGACTTACGTTAACAGTTAACGTCGGCTTTATAATGCCCTTCTCCATCTCAAGGGAAGGATAACTCAAGATTTTCAGGACAGAATCTTCTTCATAAGCATTGCCTATACTCTACATTTTGTAGAGAATAATTATAGATATGATAATACTGGAAGGGATAGAGGATAATGAAGATAAGATGCAGATTGATGCTACATAATCAACTACCAATCCCTCGAAGTACGAGCGTTACGGGACAAAATGTACTGACAAGAACAATGGGCTACACTTCTGCACTAGCATTGTCTGTGTATTCAACTTTTTGGTAAGATTAAATATAGACCTGATATTTTTTAGTAAATGGTGGGCGAGGGAGATAAGATGCAGAATGCTACACAATGAACTAATCCCTCTTCCCATAATATAAGAGTGTTTTGAACACTGGTGTACTGTACAAAATGTTCTTATATTATGGGACGGAGGGAGTAGCTGTTAATGTAAGTATAGTGATAGACGACTTTCAATCCTTACAAGAGGACTGCAGAGCTAAACCTCTTCAAAAGCATTGGGTTGATTCTAAATTTATGTAAGAGTCCATACGGATCTTATAATGTCCACCAAATGGACGATAACGAGGCTAACATGTGCAGCGATGCTACATAATCAACCAGCTATGAAAGTAAGTATGGTCATACAGGGTAAGAGGTACTGACAAGAGCAATGCAATGTGCAGTATAGTAGCGAGATTATATGGTCCCTTGAGAATGAATGTTCTTCTGCTAACAGTTTTCGTACAAGTGAGACGTTAAGGCAAATGCAGAAATGTAGTTCAAATTGTGATGTGATATCATAGACAGTACCTTACGCTGCAGACGAGACCAATCTGTAACGAGATTATTCCAGTCACTGCCTGATAAATGTAGCACCGGAGACTTTACATAAATTTCGTTTAGAGGCTTGCCATCGAAGTGCGCTTGCCTCAGGTCGGAACGATACTTCCTCAACGAGTGCTTGAAAAGTGCAACCAACCCTTGCTCGTCTTGACAATCCAGTTTGGTCCTCGCATATTTAAAAGAATGAAATCTTGTGTCTTCTGTCAGCAGAAACATATGCAGTAATTACCATGAATAGCATTAGTACATTACTTACACGTAAGTTGCGGAGGAAGACTGGAAATTGTTCTGTGTCTGCGGTATAATCTTTCCATGAAGGAAAGATGCGGACAAAGTTCCTGACAACAATATAAGCTTCGTCTTCTAAACTGGGAAGAAATGGAACGGGGATCCTATTTGCTGCAATTGGGGCTCTCTTGCGGACAAAGTTCCTGATAACAATATCTTCGTCTTCTAAACTGGGAAGAAATGGAACGGGGATCCTATTTGCTGAAATTGGGATTCTCTCTGGTTCGAAAAGGGATTTAGCAACTGAATTTGGTGTACTCTTTGCTGAAATGGGGGTTTTGCATCGTAGAGCTGGTGCTATGTTAACTAGCGTCATCATACTATTTGCTGCAGTTGGGGTCTACTGAGTTGGGGCATCAGAGATGACTAGTGTAGTAGGGCTAGAATCTAATAGAGTTGGGGCTGTGTTTTGTGGCTTAGGTGATATTGCAACTACACCTAATGGGCTATTTGATTTATCAGGTGCCACTACCTTTTCCAAAAACTTCGCTCGTGCTCCTCCGTGATCAGCAATCGTCCTCTTCCTTTTGAACGTGTGATACACAAGAACAACATTTGAATGGATAAATATGGTATGGTATGATGTGTAAACTAAGCTAATGGCAGTGCAACAAAGTAGAAGCAATGCAAAGCATCAGTTGCAAGATATGTGCGACCAATATAACCATGGGAAGTTAGAGCAAGCACCTTGATGGGTGAATAAGATAGGGCATCTGCCTCTAACTCCTCCACTAGGGAGCTACATTGACATAGGTCTCCCTCTAGCTCAGAATCACCGTTAGGATCATATTTTGATCATGAATCTGTAGGTGGAGAGCGTTTGCATTGCATTGCATACAGACTTGATTTTAGTCCCTTAATGCCAAGTTTGACAGCCATGGCATTGCTCTGCTTTATTATTTTCATGCGCACAAGCTCATAATCATTATGATGTTGTTCAATATATGAGATTCATGGAAACATAAAAAGTAGTCAGATTATCTATGGAATGCATTGCGGATTCAACTCGAAGAGTGTCTCCCTATAAACCCCTGCATATGCAAAGTTCACCCCCAACCGTGCTGACCAGACCACACACAGAAATACGAACCTCTTATGTCTCTATAACAGGCAGACACACATTTCAAAACTGAAGTAGGAACATTAGAATCATATCAAATTCGTATTTGAACAAATAAACTAAGGAATTATGATTGGCATAATGTTTAGCTTCAAGGGTGGAGTGCTGGTAGTGCGACACAAAGCAAGTAGGTAGATTGTATTCCATGTAAAAGATCGTAGTCTATGTAAAAGGTGGAAATGACACTTTCTTTCTTTACAATGCAGTGTTCGTTTCCCACACATGATGGAAGAGATCACACAGAGAAATACTATTCAGTCATGTCTGCGGTTCCAGTATTTTGAAATAGGGTGGTCCACCCTAAAAGAATATTGACAATAAATATGACAAGGCAAGCATAGATGTAGTGAATCAGTCATTACTTGTGAGCTTACTAGGACAAGTATGCCAAATTGTAACTGTAGTTAGAGACCGTCCAAAATCTGAATCAAGAAGTTGGTCTAGCACTTATTGTTTGCAACTAATCAACGTGAATAATTGGATATCATATCGAATGAGTAAGAAAGGCAAGTAAAATTGTCAACAAACCTGTCCTGCAGTAGTAATCAGGGTCAATGTCACTACGGCCAACAACCCAAAATGACTAGTGTCTGTTCCTAGGACTGGAATTTTGAAACCCTGTGAACTTTACAGGTACTAAAGGTTACTGAAATACATCTGAACCATTAAGTGTAGGTAGCACTCAGTACAGAACAAACCCTAATGACAGTCCTGCCTAATGAGTAATGAATCAATTAGAAAATGGGTGATGAGGAGTGGCTGCTGAGTGTTGAGGATGTATCTCAGGATAAATCGGGTTGGCTTAGTGGCTGTTGCACGCCTAAGCCCTGAACAGACTAGGAAGGTAGGCACGGCGGCGCACCCGGGCAGCGGTGACGTTGTTGGGCGAGC
The DNA here is from genome assembly GCF_003073215.2 of Triticum urartu. Taxonomy (NCBI): domain Eukaryota; kingdom Viridiplantae; phylum Streptophyta; class Magnoliopsida; order Poales; family Poaceae; genus Triticum; species Triticum urartu. The sequence goes on along the minus strand of NC_053024.1, from coordinate 594,438,512 downwards.
GGCTCCTGACCTCCTGTTAGTCCGGCGTCTCCTCCTAGAGTCATGCCATCTGGGGACGGTAAGTCATCGGCGAGGCAGGTAGCTGGGGGCGAGTAGAGATCGAAAGCACAACAAAACAGAGGGGAATCAGGGCCTAGGCCAACCCAAAATCCCAGGGTGGGTCGCAGCCCACCGTGGGCACCCTGTAGAGATACACACCCAAGTGGCGTTCATGCATTTGCGAAAATAAATTAGGAACATTTAGCTGACCAATTAAACAACTCTATTTTAATAATATCAAATTCATATATGAACAACTAAGCTTGTTTAGCTTGATGGGCGGAGCAGTGCTATTATGACACGAAGCATGTATGGTGATCGTATAGTGATCATAAAAGGGGGAAACCCTAAGCATTTTTTTGAGAAAAAGAGGGTTTCCCCTCTGATTTCTATTAAAGAAACCTCCACGGAACCAACATGATCAATTAAACCCTAAGAAAGATCAATTAAACCCTACTATGACTGTGCCATGGCAGATTTAAAGCTGCAAACCGTAGAAATGCTATTTAACATCCATTGTTTGCTTCGAACTAAGAACTAAATTCTAAGAGCTGAAAACAAAGTACAGTAACCAAGTTACGATCTATTTTCTGGTTGATATCAAAAAGTTGAGGAGATATGAAGTACCACCTCTCTTGCGGCGCCATGTAGGCATCGGGGGTGCGATGGTTGTAGGTGGCGTTGAAGCAGTTCTGTGACGGTAGACGGGTGCGTCAGGGGATAAGTCCCGTTGCGGTGGACGAGAAGGTCGTGTGAGCGGCCCCGACAAAGAGTACGACGACGCCGATGAAGTGAGAGGACATGATGCGAGGCTCTTGGTCCATTGCCGTGGATGAGAAACGTCCATCTCTAGTAGTGGATGATGCGGTCTTGGTAGGTGCTCCGACATGGTGGAGGACGATGTCGATGGATGGGGTGAAGGACGGCGGCGATGGATGGGCTGCGGGCAGAGGAGGCTGGTGTGGGGATGGTGTTCTAGCGCGAACGATGTATGAATGGGAAATGGAGGGAGAGGTATGGGGAACCATGTTTTTGGGACGCGCCTGTCTGAAATATGGGAAAGTTACGAACTTATCCCTCGTTTAAAATTTGGATGTCTTGGCGGTTGGGGATAGGACGGTAATCTCGCATCTCGCCAATATTTGCCCAGAGTGATTTCGGGTGAGGAGAGGGTGTTTTGGCACCCACGGTGTATGAACGGGGCTGATGGGTAGGGCGGTTGTGTCACGTCTAAGTGAAGTTACAAACCTGCCCTTATTGAAAATATTTGCCTACATCGATTTCGATCGAGTCAAGTTTGTTTTGCTGCCCACCGTGTATGAATGGGGAAATGGTGGGAGAGACAGCGGTCTTTCGGACGAGCTTGAATCAAATGTGTTTCGCCGCCCATGTTTGGCGCCCACCATGTCAGAATGGGGTCAGAGGTGGTCGTGTCACGTCTAATTGAAGTTACTAACCTACCCCTATTGAGAGAAATGGAAATCAGGCCAATGGATTGTCCGTGTAAGGGGTAGACAGTAATTTCCATCTCCCAAACACTTGGCTTCAGGTAGCCGATGTGGGAGTAGACATGTCGCTTCTTCCGAATTTTGGGACAATAAGCATCCACATTTACCCTGGCAACTAAATTCGAATCCATTTTGTATTCCTATATGAATCTTTATAAATCATTCTATGTGTTTTTATATATCTTCAAAAGCGCGACAAAGATGTATTCCACTGTCATATATGAATATGATTTACAAATGCTGATACTCGAATTCAGAAGCTAGAATCCAGTTTACAGTGAATTCGAATCTTTGAAACCACTTTATGTCCAACTCAAGTGTCACACGTGGCATAATGTGTACTCCCATTTAGATATGTACACAAGCGATGTATCAAGATTCAAATACCGAGTCAATCAACCAATAATGTACAAAACTAACAGACATATAAACACTTATAGAGTATATGGATCAATAATATCAACTAACATACATAAGCCAGGCTGCTGTACTTTTTTTGCTAGAAGAGCATCCTTTTTTTAGCAAAGCTAGTACAACATCTTGGCCCTTTCCGATGCGTGCCACTTCAGGTCCATCTATACTACTATTATTGTTGAATGCACATTCTGCCCAATTGGCATAATTTTAGGTCTGGCACAACAATCAAAATGAAATGTCTCAGAGTCTTATCAATTAATACATACTTGTGCTCAAAAAATTTACAAACCAAAAACAAAAAACAATTATTACATGATCTCTAAAACAGATGGTTTGATCGATTACATGAACAAACAACACAAAGGTTATAGAACATTGGAAAGAACATTTCACCTATGATTTACCAAGTGGGAATTTAATTTCCTTTTTTCCTCCAGGACCTTAACAATGCGGTCAGTCTCAGCTTGCTTCATTTTGAAATCCACCAAATATTTAATGGTTGTCTTGAGTATTGCTTGTGATTGTGCTATTTACTTCCTCAACATGTCAACTTCATCTCTAAGTGCAGAAGCAGAATCTCTTTCTACCAATAGTTTAGCCTCTAGAGCATCAGCAGTTGGCAATTCATGATGCACGATTGGGCCGGTGCCACTGCTGTGGGATGATACAACGTCCATGGGGACCTCATTCTTTGATCTTGGGCTAACCTATTTTACCGGTAAAGTTCCGATTGGATTTTGAAAAGTTGAAGTTAGCAAAACATCTCAGCTGGGAATTGTAACTGAAAACCAGTTAAATAAACAAGGAATTAAAGAGTTTCAATTGGATGCTGAAAAGTAATTATTAACATCATTGTAACCGGTTGCAGCAGCAAAGCAGTTAAACAAACAAGTTTGCAAAAGGTACATGTTGTGGCATTGGAGTTTCTCTTAGATCCTGAAAAGTTGAGTAGCCAGTAACATGATTAGAGCAACCGGTTGTAGCAGCAAAGCAGTTAAATAAACAAGTTTTGCAAAAGGAGCCTGTTGTGGCATTGGAGTTTCTCTTGGATACTGAAAAGTTGAGTAGTCAGTAACTTGATTAGAGGAACAAGTTACAACAGCAAACCTGTTAAACCAATATATTTTTGAAAATCTACCTGTTGTGCAATTGGACTTCCTATTGGATCCTGAAAACTTGAAGTTGGTAAGATCATTACAGCAACAAGTTACAACAGCAAACCAGGTAAACAAGAAAGTTTCTGAAAATATACCTATTGTGCCAATGGAGTTTCAGTTGGATCCTGCAAACTTGAATGTTAGCAATCATAAATAAAGTGTTGCAAGAGCCATAAGAAACTAACATCAAACAAGTAAAACTAACCAGTTTTGGCAACGTATTTAATTACATATGAACTAGTAAAACTAGCAAGTTCTTGGCAATGTATTAAAGTAACAAGTCGATACCGTTTACCAGCAACACAGACATCTGTAAATTTCTTTGATGTAAGCAAAATGATTCCAACACATATATAAGTTAAAAAGATGGTGTCCCTCATATAAACCTGACAGTTGTCTGATGGCAGCTGGAACTACGTCGGTATTTCCCCGGAGAGGGAGGGATGATGTAGCACAGCGACGGTAGAGTATTTCCCTTAGTTATGAAACCAAGGTACAGAACTAGTTGGAGAACCAAGAAACACAACGTAAACATCCCCTGCACACAAATAATAACACCACACAACCCGACGTGTTAAAGGAGTTGTCAACCCCTTTCGGGTAACGATGCCAGAAGGCCCGTTGGCGGGAGACTATCTTGACTTGATCCTCCCCGGCAACGGTGCCAGAAATTGCGTGTGATGGTAAAAAAGTTGTAATAGATTGAAATAATAGATCGCAAATAAAATAAAGTGCAGCAAAGTATTTTTGGATTTTTGTTTTAATAGATCTGAAAATAAAAGCAAGGAAAAAGTAGATCACAAGGCAAATATATGAGAAATAAGACCCGGGGGCCGTAGGTTTCACTAGTGGCTTCTCTCCAGAAAAATAGCAAAAGGTGGGTAAATTTTTTACTGTTGGGCAATTGATAGAACTTCAAATAATTATGATGATATCCAGGCAATGATCATTACATAGATATCACGATCAAGATTAGTAGACCGACTCCTGCCTGCATCTACTACTATTACTCCACACATCGACCGCTATCCAGCATGCATCTAGTGTATTAAGTTCATGGAAAAATGGAGTAATGCAATAAGAACGATGACATGATGTAGACAAGATCTGTTTATCTATATGGCGGTAGTAGATATATATCTCGTATTTTTCTACTTAGTAGCAACGATACATACGTGTCGGTTCCCTTTCTATCACTGGGATCAAGCACCGTAAGATTGAACCCACTACCGGGCACCTCTTCCCATTGCAAGATAAATAGATCGAGTTGTCCAGACAAAACCCAAATATCAGAGAAGAAATACGAGGCTATAAGAGATCATGCATAAAAGAGATCAAAGAAACTCAAATACTTTCATGGATATAAGAACATAGATCTGATCATAAACTCGAAGTTCATCGATCCCAACAAACACACCGCAAAAGAGTTACATCATATGGATCTCCAAGAGACCATTTTATTGAGGATCAAGAGAGAGAGAGAGAGATCAAGCCATCTAGCTACTAACTACGGACCCGAAGGTCTACAAAGAACTACTCACGCATCATCGGAGAGGCACCAATGGAAGTGGTGAACCCCTTGTAGGGGAACGTAGCAGAAATTCAAAATTTTCCTACGTATCACCAAGATCTATCTATGGAGAGACTAGCAACGAGGGGAGGGAGAGTGCATCTACATACCCTTGTAGATCGCTAAGCGGAAGCGTTCAAGAGAACGGGGTTGATGGAGTCGTACTCGTCGTGATTCAAATCACCGATGATCCTAGCGCCGAACGGACGGCACCTCCGCGTTCAACACACGTACGGAACGGAGACGTCTCCCATGCCTTGATCCAGCAAGGAGGAGGGAGAGGTTGATGGAGATCCAGCAGCACGACGGCGTGGTGGAAGTAGCGGGATTCCAACAGGGCTTCGCTAAGCGCTGCGGGAGGAGGAAGATGTGTCACGGGAGGGAGAGGGAGGCGCCAGGCCTTGGATTGGTTTTCTCCTCCTTTTCCCCACTATATATAGGGCCAAGGGAGAGGGGGAGGCGCATCCCTTGCCCCTTCCTCCAAGGAAGGGTGCGGCCAAGGGTGGGGAGGAGTCCATCCTCCCCAAGGCACCTCGGAGGTGCCTTCCCCTTTTAGGACTCTCCCCTTTTTCTCTCTCTTGGTGCATGGGCCTCTTGGGGCTGGTGCCCTTGGCCCATATAGGCCAAGGCACACCCCCTACAGCCCATGTGGCCCCCCGGGGCAGGTGGCCCCACCCGGTGGACCCCCGGGACCCTTCCGGTGGTCCCGGTACAATACCGATGACCCCGAAACTTGTCCCGATGGCCGAAATAGCACTTCCTATATATAATTCTTTACCTCCGGACCATTCCGGAACTCCTCGTGACGTCCGGGATCTCATCTGGGACTCCGAACAACATTCAGGTTACCGCATACTAATATCTTCATAACCCTAGCGTCACCGAACCTTAAGTGTGTAGACCCTACGGGTTCGGGAGACATGCAGACATGACCGAGACGTTCTCCGGTCAATAACCAACAGCGGGATCTGGATACCCATGATGGCTCCCACATGTTCCACGATGATCTCATCAGATGAACCACGATGTCAAGGACTTAATCAATCCCGTATACAATTCCCTTTGTCTATCGGTATGTTACTTGCCCGAGATTCGATCGTCGGTATCCAATACCTTGTTCAATCTCGTTACCGGCAAGTCTCTTTACTCGTTCCATAACACATCATCCCATGATCAACTCCTTGGTCACATTGCGCATATGATGATGTCCTACCGAGTGGGCCCAGAGATACCTCTCCGTTTACACGGAGTGACAAATCCCAGTCTCGATTCGTGCCAACCCAACAGACACTTTCAGAGATACCTGTAATGCACCTTTATAGTCACCCAGTTACGTTGTGACGTTTGATACACCCAAAGCATTCCTACGGTATCCGCGAGATGCACAATCTCATGGTCTAAGGAAATGATACTTGACATTAGAAAAGCTATAGCATATGAACTACACGATCTAGTGCTATGCTTAGGATTGGGTCTTGTCCATCACATGATTCTCCTAATGATGTGATCCCGTTATCAACGACATCCAATGTCCATGGTCAGGAAACCGTAACCATCTATTGATCAACGAGCTAGTCAACTAGAGGCTTACTAGGGACATGGTGTTGTCTATGTATCCACACATGTATCTGAGTTTCCTATCAATACAATTATAGCATGGATAATAAACGATTATCATGAACAAGGAAATATAATAATAACCAATTTATTATTGCCTCTAGGGCATATTTCCAACACCCCTCCGTGATGGTGTTTACATTGTTTCTGGTGTTTCTGGACTCTGCGGCGGCTAGATATATATTTCGTCGACTCCCCTAGGGTTTTGGGAATATTTGAGTATTTATAGCAAACAGGCGGTCCAAGGGGGCACCCGAGGTGGGCACAACCCACCAGGGCGCGCTAGGGCCTCCTAGCGCGCCCTGGTGGGTTGTGCCCCCCTCGGGGCACCCCCCCAGGTGCAACCAGGGCCCATCTACTTCCTTTTGGCCCATAAAATATCATCGTAAAGTTTCATGCCATTTGGAGTCCGTTTGATATTGATTTCCTATGATGTAAAAAACATGGAAAAACAGGAACTAGCACTAGGCACTATGTCAATAGGTTAGTACCAAAAAATGATATAAAATGACTATAAAATGATTATAAAACATCCAAGATTGATAATAAAACAGCATGGAACAATCAAAAATTATAGATACGTTGTAGACGTATCATCATCCCCAAGCTTAACTCCTACTCGTCCTCGAGTAGGTAAGTGATAAAAACAGAATTTTTTATGTGGAGTGTTGTTCATCAAGTCATATCATATTCTTTTCTTTATAGCATGAACATTTGGACTTTTATGTGATTCAAAGCAAGATTCTAGTTTACACATAATAATTTAGATACTCAAGCATATCAACAAACAACCATGTCTTTCAAAATATCAACGCTAAAATAACTTATCCCTAGCCCATCATGCTCAAACATTGATCCATTCATAAAACACACTCGAATATTAACTACACCCAATACTAGAGCACGATCATATTGCCTCCTAGTTGGTGCTTTTTATAAGAGAAGATGGAGACTCAAATTTCAAAATAAAAATTGCATAAAGTAAAAGAAAGCCCCTTCACAGAGGGAAGTAGGGATTTGTAGAGGTGCCAGAGCTCAAAGCGAAAGAATTGAGATAAAAACATTTTGGGTGGTGTATCCATCCCACCAACGAAAATGACTTAGAGTTCCGAAGACTTTCCATGCTAGATATGCCATAGGCGGTTCCCAAACAGAAAATAAAGTTTATTCCTTTTTCCACCATAACTTTCACTTTCCATGGCTAACCGTATCCACAGGTGCCCTCCATACCAACACTTTCCATTGAATTTATTATTTGACAACATAAAGTAAATTCATTTTTGTTTTTTCCATTTCGGGACTCTAGTGCAATGACAAGTGAATAAACACTCGTCTTGAGAATAACACATCTAGCATGGAAAATATTAGCCACCCCTCACCGCTCCGCGAGCGAAACAAACACACAAAAGAGAAGTTTATTTTGAAAATTAGAGATGGCACATGCAAATTTGCTTAGAACGGCAAAATAATACCGCATATAGGTAGATATAGTGGACTCATGTGGCAAAACTGGTTTGAAGGATTTTGGATGCACAAGTAGAGGTCATACTTAGTGCAAAATGAAGGCTAGCAAAAGATTGGGAAGCGACCAACCAAGAAACGAATAATCTCATAAGCAAGCATTAAGCATAATTAACACCGAATAATGCATCACAAGTAGGATATAATTTTCATTGCATGACTATTGACGTTTGTACTTGCATAGGGAATCACGAACCTTAACACCAATATTCTTATTAGAACACAATTACTCATCAAGATAACTCACATATCACATCATCATATCTCAAAACTATTACTAAAATCAAGTTTATTTTGTCCAATGATCTTCATGACATTTTCTTTACTTTATCCTTCTTGGATATCTATCGCTTTGGGACTAATTTTCATGAGTTGCTTTTCATAAGCTCAACCAAATATAAGTGAAGATCATGAGCATAACAAATTTTATTTCTCTCAAAATAATTTAAGTGAAGCAAGGGAGAATTTCTTCAAGATTTTACTAACTCTCAAATAAATCTAAGTGAAGCAAGAGAGCATTTCTTCAAAAATACTAAGCACACCATGCTCAAAAAGATATAAGTGAAGCACTAGAGCAAGTCCTAGCTCATAAAAGATTGAAGTGAAGCATAGAGAGCAATACTAACAAGTCATGACATAATTTTGGCTCTCTCGAATAGGTGTGTCCAGCAAGGATTGATAACTTAAAACACGAAATAAAACAAGCAAAGACACATATCATACAAGACGCTCCAAGCAAAACACATATCATGTGACGAATAAAAATATAGTCTCGAGTAAAATACCGATAGTTGTTGGAAGAAAGCGGGGATGCCACTCGGGGTCATCCCCAAGCTTAGTTGGTTGCTCATTCTTGAATAATAGCTCGGGATGCCGGGGCATCCCCAAGCTTAGGCCCTTACATCCTTCCTTCATCCATCATAAGATAACTCAAAACTTGAAAACTTCAATCACACAAAACTCAAGAAAGCCTTCGTGAGATCCATTAGTATAAGAATAATGAACCACTACTATAAGTGATGTATCAAACTAATTTATATATTGTTTTTGTATTATATCTACTGTATTCCAACTTTTCTATGGCAAAAACTCATCAAAGAAAACCATAGAGCCATCAAAATAAGCACACAACACAAAGAAACGGAGATGAAGAGAGAAGATTGTAGCGATACCGGGTAGTGCGGGGTTGATTTTAAACTGCGGCGCCTGCACCATTAAAAGTGGGGCAGTTGAGACGATGGTGGGCGGCGGAGCCTAGTGAAACAGCTCGCCTCTCGGTGAGCCTGCGCAGCGGTCTGCTCGCACGCCTCTCGGTCAGCGGCGCAGCGGTCTGCTCGCACGCTCTAACATCCCAAAATTCTAAATTTTGGAATGTTATATTAAATAAATAGATTTGATTGATTGTTTGATTGTGGTGTGGTTGCTTGTGAGAAATTGAGTGAAATTTGAAACTTTTTGAAAGTTAAATGATAGGAATAAAATGGCTTTCCCAAAACTGTCACTTTGCTTTCTGATCTCCAAGGATTCAAATTTATTTCATCACAAAACCCTAGAGAAAAGATGACATGACTTCTTCCATTTAAATAAATGAAAAGGGTTGTTGAAAAGATTTGAATTTCATTTGGAAATATTTCAAATTCAGAAACTTTAAGAAACTCAATGATTTCCATGAGAGAAGGTAAAATGACTTCTTCAAAATATATGAAATATGAGTTGGGAGTTTTAAAGGAATTAAATTCAAAATCCCATTGGAATTATTTTCAATTTGGGGTTATTTGGTTTTTATTAAAATTATTTTTCTCCAAAAATAAAATATATGGAAAATAGGGTAAAATGAGTCCCTACAATAAAAAATTGGAGAAAAATAAATTTGAAATCATTTTGGTATTTTTAAAATGATATTTACTGAATTTTATTGCACCAGTAGCACTCTTTGCTTTATTTAAACTTTTGTGGATTTTATTTGATGTTATAAAAATGTTCATGATGTAGAAAATCTTTTTCTGATAATTTCTTTATATAATATGCCTATATGTAATTTTACTTTTATTTTCGTTATTCCGTTTTTCCTTTTCTATTTCAAAAAGAGAAAAAACTGCGCGTGCGCCTCAAACTAACTATTGCCCACGTGCGCAGCATAGTGGCATCAGGCGCCCCATCATTTTTTTCTCTTCTCTCCTACATGGGCCAGGCCTAGCCAGCCTTTTTTTATTTTACCAAATTTTGTTCTAAAAAAATACAAACCGCTCGGCCGGGCCTAACTTTTAGCCCATAATCTTTTTCAAATTTCATCTACGTACATATATGTTTAGTCCCACATTACCTAGCCTTTGACCCCTAAACCTCTTTTCTACCTATAAATATAGACCCATAGAACCTTCAAAAAATCATCCGATTCAGGCTAAATCAATATTTTGGTTTGACTAGATTCATTAAAGAAAAATATTTTTCTCCTCTCCGGTAGGACTTCTGGAAATTGTCTCCTCTCTCCGAAGTCGTCTTTTCTCTACCTTATAAAGGTTTTTTTTTCTTTTTTTTTTCTTTTTATACTTCCGTAATTTATTATTTCTAAACTAGTACGATAGAATAATTAGATTATCAATTAGTCTTTGTATTTATACATTAGACCTAAAATTCTTTTAGTCGTAGTTATTTTTATTCCGTAAAACAGTTTAGCCCTGATTTTTCAAATAGCCATAACTTTTTACTCGTTCATCCAAATTAGGTGAAACAACGCCTATAGTTTTTTCTTGTTTCCACCTATCCAGTGAACCTGTCACATCAAATTTTTGAAATTTTCAATTTTCAAAGTTTGTTCAGATTCATATTCAAACTTCTTTTGATCATAACTTGAGTTTCGTAACTCCGATTTGGTTGATTCTTTTTGAAAATCGAAGCTCTTGACCTAAACTTTCTGATAAGGCCAAATTCACATAATTTCGGTACTGTTAGAAATTGTTTTATGTTGCAAGAGTTATTTGCTTGGTTTTGATGTTTTTCGAATTGTCTTCTTCGTTCTTTCTGATCTTTTGAGTGATTACTTATGTGTGGTTACTATTGCTTGCTCAAGGTAGATTGACCGGAGTGTGACGAGTAGAACTATCAGGAGTTATGAGTGCAAATCATCTTCATCAACCGTACAAGGCAAGTTCACACTTTGATCATATCCCCTTCATACCCAGTTTTTATGCATTAATTTCACCCTCAAACATTGCATGAGTAGGATTGATAACATGTGGGTTTTGGGAAGTAGATGATGAGGTAGAACCTATTGCCATTTTATTATCAAACCCCTGGGAGTTACTTCTACATTATGATTATATCGCCATGCTATGCTCATGACGTGGATTGGGTTTGAGTGTATCCATGATAGATGTGAGATTGTTAACTAAGGTTTAACTTAAGGTGGCTACTTTAATACACATCTGGGTGGATTGGTTGGGGCACCCTGGAGTAACCAGTGGTTCGCCCGGGCACCTGGAGAACCCAGTGCTTGCCCAAGGGGATGCCGGAGTACCCGTGTGATCACCCTATGGAATGCCATCTAGGCTCAAAGGGATCATAAGATTTTTCATGCTAGAAACTTCCGTGTGCAGCCACAAGCTTTTATGGGCTCTAGCATAGTGGAGTAAGTTGCATGACCTCTTCCAGTGGTAGGCTAGCAGATGTAGGGGATGTATGTTGGTACGGTCTTCCCAGGGTTAGAGTTAATGCTTCTGAAAGACCGTGTCTCGGTCATCCGTTTCTCAAACACCTTGTAGTGCGAGAAATCCAACGGATGAGATCGAGTCTTGTGGGGAAAAGTGCGCAAACCTCTACAGAGTGTACAAACTAATCGTGATTAGCCGTGTCCCCGGTTATGGACATCTTGAGTATCTGGTCCTTGGATTATCATGTTGATCTCATCACTTTACTTAATTAATTTGTGGGTTTATAATTATTATTTTGGGATTGAGTTGGAGGAACCTTCTCAATAATTTTCAACCATCTTGAGTATCTAGTCTTGTGGGGAAAAGTGCGCAAACCTCTGCAGAGTGTACAAACTAATCGTGATTAGCCGTGTCCCCGGTTATGGACATCTTGAGTATCTGGTCCTTGGATTATCATGTTGATCTCATCACTTTACTTAATTAATTTGTGGGTTTATAATTATTATTTTGGGATTGAGTTGGAGGAACCTTCTCAATAATTTTCAACCATCTTGAGTATCTAGTCTTGTGGGGAAAAGTGCGCAAACCTCTGCAGAGTGTACAAACTAATCGTGATTAGCCGTGTCCCCGGTTATGGACATCTTGAGTATCTGGTCCTTGGATTATCATGTTGATCTCATCACTTTACTTAATTAATTTGTGGGTTTATAATTATTATTTTGGGATTGAGTTGGAGGAACCTTCTCAATAATTTTCAACCAACTTTGTAGTTAAATAAAATATAATCCTTTGATGTAGGGAAAAATTGGCTTTATGCAAAAATAAACCTAAAGCTTTCCACCAGCCAAATATGCATGTAGTGATAACCATTATTCAGCATTGCTCTACAGTGTGCCAGTACATTCAATGTACTGACCCTTTGTGGTTGCAACGTCTCGTGTTGCAGGAATCTTACGACGAGTAAGTGATACGTTAGGGTTACGATTTCTACACTCAACTTTGCCGTTGGTGTTGATGGGAATCCACAACTTTGTTACTTCCGCTTTATGGATTGAGGTAATGGTATTTATGTTACTTTATACATGTGAATTACCTCTGTTATAAATCCTCGAGTATTGTGTGTGTCAGCATACCGATCCAGGGATGACACTTAAGCACAGAGACTTGACTGTCTGAGGTCGGGTCGCTACACACGCCTCTCGCCGACTCACACGCTTGCTCGGACGGCACCTGCCGATGAGAAGCGGGACTCGTGGCGGCACATAAACGCCCACGGTTTGAATAGTGAAAGCATTCGCCTTAACGTGACAGGTCTTTGTTCTAAAATATCTTGGCTCGTCATTTGTGCAACTTCTCATTAGCAGCTTGTCTCAAATTGAAGAAAAAAATTACGTAGGAATATTTGTGCCATATCACGAGACCATGCTTAGTTTCATGAATTTCCGGTCACTTTTGGATTTTCTGAAATTTAAAATCCAGGATTCGAAACAATATCATAACTGGCATCATGCAATAAATTTTCAAGAGATACATCTTTCATGTTGTATTTATTAAGAAATGATTTGGTCAAACATTTTGCTTAGTTAGACATCAGGCAAGTTATATATGCAGAGTAAAAGGATAATCCCTTCGTACCAGTATATTAACTCAAGTACTAGGCACGAACAAATGAGCTCAATTATGTGCTCATCCTAGTATAGTACTCCTATTAGTACTAGGCAATGGAGTTGATGGGTGACCTTGGGTGGCGGCGACTGAGGGAATTGAACCGTGCTCGGCACGGTAGGTAACGTTTTCTAGTTACTAAAGCATCCCTCAATTGTTCATCGGTAGTCATTATAGACCGGGGACATGAGGGGAATTTCCTAGGGCCGGAATTCTCGCCGTCGGATATTTCGACTTGAAACGTGGAGGCTCAACCGGTTGGGGTTGGCTAATGTGCGTACCACGCACGCCACCAGAAGGACACGAGCCTAGGTTTTTTTAGGATCAACACGAGCCAGGGTCTGGCTGGTACGCCGTTGGGTCCTACCATTCGAGAATATAAAAGGAATCTTTTAAATCTCCGAACGAATCTATGTGTATTACAACACCCGTATTTTCCTTGCAAATAGTAATCTCAACGTGGTAATTGATTTATGACGAGTTCTTGAATTAGAGTGAGTTTGTGATATAGTGATCTCAATGTGGATTTCACATTTCATTGTATCCCTAGTAAGTTTTTCATTGCAAATTCAAATTTAAAAGATGAACAGTATGGTGGTGAGAAAACTTTGTATGTATCAAGTATATGACCACACACACACATGAATACAACAACAATCCAGTAAGTATAGTGCATCTATTTTTCCAAACCATGCAAGTATGACACGAATTCAAATATCTTTTGTTCCTAAATACTCCCTCTATAAACTTATATAAGAGCGTTTAGATTACTAAAGTAGTGATCTAAACACTCTTATATTAGTTTACGGAGGGAGCATTTGTCTTTTAGAGATTTCAACAAGTGACTACATACGGAGCAAAATGAGTGAATCTACACTCTAAAATATGTCTATATACATCCGTATGTGGCAGTCCATTTGAAATATCTAAAAAGACTAATATTTAGGAAAGAAGGGAGTAAAATGTAAGAAATGCATGGTCCTCAATTCAATATTTAAAATGAACAGGAAACTAAAACATGAATATTAAGTCTAGTACTACATACATGCAAATGTTGTGTTTAGGCGGAGCTATGTAGATTGTCGGGGGTTAACCCCTCGACCTTAGATAAAATTGTGAAGCTCTATTTAGGATTATTTAGATTGTATTATTTGAACATTATATTTGTCCCCACCCTCCCAAACACCGATTAGTTATGCACCCCCTCCTCCCCGGGAGAATATCATGTGCCCCCACACCTTATATGCTATATGCTGATACGAGTTGCTTGGAGCATGTAGATCTGAGATATAGCAGCTCACGGGATGTCTTAATATTTTTACAGGAAATCTTAATGAGGATGAGAATTGCACACAATTGTACAAAAACTACTCAGATTCCCTTGGATTCCATATCCAACGACCTCGAAGCTCGTATCACTGTAGCATCTAAGATTAAGGAGGACCTCATTTTCTCCTGTATGTAAGAATATCACGTGCTACCACACCTTAGATGCTTTGGTGATACAAGCTCTTCGGAGTCGTTGGATTTGTGATCCAACAACTCCTCGGTGGTTCGAATGTTTTTTTGCAGAAAAGCCCCAAAAGAGTTCGCCACTTCTTACAAGCACAAAGATTGCTCAGATGCCATTGGATCTCAGATCGAACGACCTCGAAGCTCGTATCACCGTAGCATCCAAGCTGCGAGAGCACCTGATGTTTTCTCGCATGGGAGAATATGAGGTGTTCCCGCACCATAGATTCTATGGTGATACGAGTTCCCAGAGATCCAACGGCTCACGGTAGGAGGTTTGAATGTTTTTTGGAATATACGCGTGAGAGAGTTTGGGAATTGCGCAGAAAGTACAAGTACTACGCATGTGGCATCTGATCACAAATCATACGACCTAGATGCTCGTATCACCGTAGCGACTAATTAAGCTATAGGGAGCACCTAATATGAGCAATGGGGAGCCATTGGATCCAAGATGCAGCGGCACACACGAGGACTAAATGTTTTATTTACAAAAACACCCTTGGAGAGTTTGGAAATTGCGCATAATTACAAAGACTACTCCCAAGTCATTGGATCTCAGTTCCAACAACGTAAAAACTCGTATCACCATAGCATCTAAGCTGCAGGGTAGATGTGATATTCTATGCCGCTGTCATTTTTGTTCCTAAACTTGCAAAATACGTGTAACTCGTGCCGTTACTTGTCTAACCGCGCAAAGTGTTTGTTCAAAAAAAACCATCCTACATTGAAATATCAGAACAACACATGGGGGACCCACTTGTCATTGATCAAATTTGGATCTAAAACTAACAAATCTGAAAGATGAGATTTGAACTGACAACCTAGACTACAAAGCGTAAGTCGATAGCCTGAAACAACAACGGTTGTTGGCTTTGTCCCATAACTTGATTTTATATAGTATTACATTCAGTAGAGTAGAGGGAGTGGCTCGTCAACACGTGCATGACCGTTGACTCACTTACTGGTGGGTCCCAGGTCTGTGATCTCTCTCCGCTCCCCACCGTCTAACCTTTAGACACACGGGCACACACGAAGAGCGGTGCTAGCTTGCCGTGGTGTTATTATAACAAAAGAAAGCTTGGAAAATAGAAGAATCGCCTAGAACAAGAGACGTTGTGGCCGGTCGATACGGAGCTAACCACACCTATCCTCCGTGCCATGTTAGCATGATGAAGCTGTACGGCTAGTGGGGTGTTTTCGACCGACTGGCTGGGTCCCGAGGTCGAACCATAGGTAGTACGCCTGATACAATATATTTTTACACGCACATTTCTCCTCTGTGCTGAGATGTGGCACACCCTACCACACGGTTTTGGGGTCCTCCCGGGTGGTGCACACATATATTCTTCCTTGCCGAGACGTGGGATGCCCTACTGCATGTTTTTTGGGCCCTCCTCGGTCGTAGCGCCAAAGCGAGTAAATGAGTCATCAAATCATGAAAGACCACCTTTCCCGCCGAGTACATCAGTGAAGCACGGTGGCTAGCTAGTTGGGCTAGTGCGACCGATTAGCTAGGCCGCCACCACATTTGTTTTTTCACCCCTTTTTATCTCCTTGCCGACAGGTAAATTTAAATATCCATCGCGGCATTGCTCTGGTCTTTGGGTGCAGCATGATTTTTAATTTTTTGATTGACGGGAGCAGGAGCGACATGATTTTTATTTTTTTGATTGACGGGAGCAGGCGCGGCAGCAATTAGTCACGATGACTCTGCTTGTAAAACCCACTGCTCCCTAATGTGAAAAGTCATCGACTGGTGTTTTCCCATGGTGAAAACCAAAAGATTCATCCCGCTCCTCGGATGGCTCCCTCCGCCTTCCCATAGATTGCATTGCCTTTCAACCGTTTTGCCCCCTTTGCTACCTCTCCCCATTGCTTCAACCTGGTGCCATGGCGGCGCAGCAGATCACTGAGTGTGAGGTGAGGCGCCTGACACAGGAGCTCCAGGCCAAGGATGCGGAGCTCGGGGCCAAGGACATGGAGCTCCGTGAGCTCAAGGAGGAGAGGAGTGCCATGCTCCTCCTTTATGTGCGGGAGTTTACAGAGCTTCAAAAGTGGCACACATCCACCATAAAGATGCTCGAGGCGTCAGCGGCATTGCTGCAGAAAGCGGGAGATACGATAGTCCGTCAGGCGAGCCGGTTAGAGCGTGAGCGGGCCAATCATGACGAGGTCCTATATCGCCTCAGCCACTTGGTGGACCATGTTGCCACGCACGTGTTGCGACTGCGCGATGCCTTCCGTCATGCCAGCGCGACCATGCTGTCCATCAAGCTAAACCAGTTTGACCATCCCGTCGACTTCAATGAGCTGCGGCTTCCTGACCTGGTGTCCTTCTTCACCTATGTCTCCGAGGAGCTGAGCCGTCTCTGCGCGATTGTGGGGGCGGAGCTGGACAAGGAGGGGTTGTGGGCTGCCGTCGCCATTGCCGGGCGAATCCTCTTAGGGCTCCATCATCGGAATTCATTCATGCCATTGGACGCCGTCTTTGACGAGCTGTCACCCGTCGACCGGGAGCGGGCTCTACGGGCGGTTGCACCCTGCATCACCAACGTCGTGCGCCTCGAGAAGCAGGGGGACTTCGGTGGTGTTTAGGCATCCTCTGCATGGGCATGTCCATGTCTCAGCACAACATGACCGTTGGATCAAACTCAGATGATGCAGATCAGAGTGACTGTATCACAAAGCGTGTGGGTGTGTTTGGTTGCATTCTCATCTCAATATAGTTGTTCCCTCTTTGTGCATGCTCATCTCAGCACCCCTCTTCATGCATGCTCCTAGTGTATTTGTGTTAACCTACTAGTGTGGACTCATGCACCCTTCATGCACTCTGCCAAACACCCAAAAGTGGGTCGAGAAGGGAACTTTTGCTCCCACCCCGTGCACCCTTCATACACCCTGCCTAACACTGATTCGTGCTTCATATGGTTCATGTTCCGTGGAGTACTGTAGCACCATACTCTCCGTGTGCTATAGACCTAGTTCTGTTAACATTGATCTAACCGTTCATTCTCAACCGGACAATCAAAAAAGGGTACTATGTTACATTACTGTTCATATAGTTGACATGCGCACAACATCATTTGTTATCGTCATATCTTACTACACTAGCAACAAGATTATGTACTAGTACTGATGTATGAACCACTGCACATGCCTAGTAGTAGGAGCAGTGTGTAAGTTCAAGCGGCTGCCGTGTTTCGCACTCCTCCGTTGTAAGAGTGGAAATGCTTGTTGTAATCATTTTTTTCTTCAGAAAAAAGTGGACATGCTCTACCGTGTGGATCCTCCTCGACGGTCGTCGGGAACCTTGATACTCACTTTCGCCGAAATGTAGGACAACCAGCATCGGGGTCCACTGGCCATGCATTAAATTACTCCGTAGTAGAGTGTCCAGCTGCATGGTAGACTACCCCGATCGAAGCGCCGCAGTAATGCCCAATGAGCCATGAAATCACAAAAACCCCTCCTTTCCAGCAGTAAGTTGGACGGGCGAAGCAACCATCATTTCACTCTTCTCCCTCAGCTTCCTCTCTTGAAGAAAACCCCAACTCACTTCTCCCGCATCTTGTTCCTCATTTCTTCAACAAAACGCTGACCTACTTCTGCCATTGTTCTTCTCTCCCAAAGAAGGAAAGGTGAGCGCATCAATGGTGTTGATTCTGGCCAAGGCCCGGTCTTGCAACCCCGAGACTGATCCTATAACTCCCTCTCTGTTCTTCTTTTGGGTTTGTGATTATGGTTTCTTTTCTTTTATTTCTATTTGACAGTTTCTTGATGGACGCTGGAGCACCGGCCGAAGTGATGTCTATGGCTCTAGCCAAAACCGTCGAGGCTCATGGTACGAAGAAGCGCAAGCACCCCGCCAAGACTACCAGAGACAAGCTCAAACCCATCGCCCTGTGCAATCCCCCCTCTCCGGGATCTCTCATTAAGCAAGTCCAGGTAATATCTCTTCTTGACGATCTTTTTCTCGATCTTGATCGTGTTTTTTCATCTAACACGCAGTACTAGTACTAGTAGTACAACTTTCTGGGTGATCTTGCATGTGATTTTTGTGTGCCAAATGACGGTTCTAAATTCCTCTTTTGACCAAAACATGTAGAGGTTGACACTTATTTCTTATAGATTACTTTCAACTACTTTTCGAACATCAATGCTACCTTTGAAGAGAGTATATTTGCCTTAGTGACTTTTGTTATGGATATTGCAAGTAATCCCTCTGCTCTCATGCCTTTGAATAAATGTTCTAGTGTCTTTGTTCACTCATTTCTGTGCGTATGTAGTCACATATGGAGTAAAATATCGAAAATCATGTTATATTTCGAAACAGAGGTAGTAATAAAATATTTGGTTTCTGTTTGAATTAGAACCAGGTCCGCGATGGAGATGAAGTTCTCAAAGTCATGCCATGTGAACTGGAAGACCGGAGGATGAGTTCTACTACTAAACTATCCAGTTGTTGTGTCCTTGTCGCCACGTGTCCTGAACTAGTGTTTTCCTATAGCATTGTTGTCAGGCGTGTTCTCGAGGTTGTACTTGATCACAAGAATTTCCTGAGTATGCCTTCGATTACGAAGGGTGTGGTTCTTGTAAAGCTTCCCGACAAATCTGATGCGGACTATCTTCATTGTCATGTTTATGAGTGGAAAGACCACTCTGTTAGGTTCTCCAAGGTCGACGAGATGGTGATGGTGCAGGTAGACATCTCTCATGAAGTCCATGGCCTAGTCAGTTATGCAGGGTTCATCCCGTAGGTTGGTGGCAAGAAATAGTCTGCAGAGTTTAATTAGTGCAACTTTGCTTGTCTGTAGTAAGTACTATTGTTCAGTACTTGATCTGTGTGTGAACCATGTATTGTTTAGTACTGCCGCTTTTGGTGTGTGGTGAGTCCTGAGAACAGTCTATGTTAATCTCTATCCACTCAATTCAGTCTGTATATTTTGAAGTATCCAAATCATCTTTTTTGTGAGGACGGTTTACCAATTATGGTTACACTCCAATATCTGTATGCATTGCAGGGTTTATCGCACCCACCAGGATTTCCAGTCCCATGGATGTTCGGTCCATACGATTTTTCACGACCTTTGGACTGTCCTGCTTGTGGGAGTAGGCGGGGGCCCTGCATGCCACGCGTAGTTGGATGATCAATCTTCTGTTTAGTACTTTAACATAGTGATTTCCTTGTAAGGATTCACTCGTGTCACATCAAGTAAATCTTATTGATTTACTGTCTAAATCTTATTGATTTAATGTCATGTTTTCTTAATTTTGCTGCAATTTTACGATGCAAGTTTTGCCATGTGACATTCATCATATAATAAACCGTTTGGTTGCTACGATGGTTATTTTTTCAGGTTTCACTTCTTATGTCATGTCAGTAATGAAGGCACTGTCCATCACTTATATTACTGGAAACAATTGGATCAGTCTGTTGTCTGAGCACAAGTTGAAGCCCTATGATGAACTGCAGTTTGGTTTACAAACACGCTACAATCAGTCCTTCTCGTGTTTAAAAGAAATGAAGAAAAAGACTGGATCATGATCACGGATCCTAGTCAAGTTAGAGAGCTGATCATAGCAGACCAGACACGATTGCTACTATCTCGCACATCGGTACCACCTTCAGCAATGGATCGAGCAACGACACCTTCTCTCATGGCACTTGCTCTAACACTGATAGAGGCAGCAGCTCAGTCTGATCTAGCTGAGGATTGGACACCGACCGCGTCAGCGGATCAGGCTGATCTACCGGAGGATCGGGCATCGACACCGGCACTAGCTCTACAAGGAGCACCATCTCCGGCAGCAACAGCGGCACTACCAGTCGCACCGGCACGGGCACCAGCAACGGCTCCGGCACCTGCACCAACACTAGCACTTGCATCTACTCCAGCCCGTACAGCGGCAACGGAACCAGCAGTTGCACCAGCAACAGACTGCACTGCATATACCAAAGTCCTGCTCGAAGATGAAGCCGACGCTGGGATCACCCAGTCACCGGCGATGACCAATGGAGAAACCCTCGGCATGCCTTCCGCGCCTAGGCCAGACTGTGAAGGAAGGATGCTGGAAGCACAGGCTCGCGGCCCCCCATCGGTGCATCCACCTCTCGGACCGACCTCGTACCTCGCATCGGAGTATGGTGCGGGTGACAGTGTCCTAGACTAGGGGGTACTCACCATGTTGTCTCCCGACCAGGTGGATCTGGCCGAGGACCCCCATGGTGGTTTACTCATGGGCCACCTTGGGCAGCCCATGCTGCATTCAAGGAATATTGCGCAAGACTTGATGATCAAGACAAGGACTCCTCTCCACCAACGTATTCGACTAGGACTCTTGTTATCCTAGGCCTCTGATACATTATATAAGCCGAGGCCTGATACGTCTCCAACGTATCCATAATTTTTGATTGCTCCATGCTATATAATTGGACATTATTGGGCTTTATTATTCACTTTTATATTATTTTTGGGACTAACCTATTAACCGAAGGCCCAGCCCAGAATTGTTGTTTTTTGCCTATTTTAGAGTTTCGCAGAAAAAGAATATCAAACGGAATGAAACCTTTGGGAATGTGATTTTTGGAACGAACAAGATCCAGGAGACTTGGACCCTACGTCAAGCCACCAACAGGGAGGCCACGAGGTAGGGGGGCGCGCCTACCCCCCAGGCGCGCCGTCCACCCTCGTGGCCCCCCTGTTGCTCCACTGACGTACTCCTTCCTCCTATATATACCTACGTACCCTCAAATGATCAGATACAGAGCCAAAACCCTAATTCCACCGCTGTAACTTTCTGTATCCATGAGATCCCATCTTGGGGCCTGTTCTGGAGCTCCGCCGGAGGGGGCATCGATCATGGAGGGCTTCTACATCAACACCATAGCCTCTCCGATGATGTGTGAGTAGTTTACCTCAGACCATCGGGTCCATAGTTATTAGCTAGATGGCTTCTTCTCTCTTTTTGGATCTCAATACAATGTTCTCCCCCTCTCTCGTGGAGATCTATTCAATGTAATCTTCTTTTGCGGTGTGTTTGTTGAGACCGATGAATTGTGGGTTTATGATCAAGTTTATCTATGAACAATATTTGATTCTTCTCTGAATTCTTTTATGTATGATTGGTTATGTTTGCAAGTCTCTTCGAATTATCAGTTTTGTTTGGCCTACTAGATTGATCTTTCTTGCAATGGGAGAAGTGCTTAGCTTTGGGTTCAATCTTGCGGTGTCCTTTCCCAGTAACAGTAGGGGCAACAAGGCACATATTGTATTGTTGCCATCGAGGATAACAAGATGGGGTTTTTATCATATTGCATGAATTTATCCCTCTACATCATGTCATCTTGCTTAAAGCGTTACTCTGTTCTTATGAACTTAATACTCTAGATGCATGCTGGATAGCGGTCGATGTGTGGAGTAATAGTAGTAGATGCAGGCCGGAGTTGGTCTACTTGTCTCAGATGTGATGCCTATATACATGATCATACCTAGATATTCTCATAACTATGCTCAATTCTGTCAATTACTCAACAGTAATGTGTTCACCCACCGTAAAATACTTATGCTCTTGAGAGAAGCCACTAGTGAAACCTATGGCCCCCAGGTCTATCTTCCATCATATTAATCTTCCAACACTTAGTTATTTTCATTGCCTTTTATTTTACTTTGCATCTTTATCATAAAAATACCAAAAATATTATCTTATCATATCTATCAGATCTCACTCTTGTAAGTGACCATGTAGGGATTAACAACCCCTTACCGCGTTGGTTGCGAGGATTTATTTGTTTTGTGTAGGTGCGAGGGACTCACGCGTAGCCTCCTACTGGATTGATACCTTGGTTCTCAAAAACTGAGGGAAATACTTACGCTACTTTGCTGCATCACCCTTTCCTCTTCAAGGGAAAACCAACGCAATGCTCAAGAGGTAGCAAGAAGGATTTCTGGCACTGTTGCCGCGGAGGCCTACGCAAAAGTCAACATACCAAGTACCCATCACAAACTCTTATCTCCTACATTACATTATTTGCCATTTGCCTCTCGTTCTCCTCTCCCCCACTTCACCCTTGCCGTTTTATTGGCCCTCTATCTCTATCCTCCCTCTCTTTCTCTATTTGCCTTTTTTGCATGTTCCTCGTTTGCTTGTGTGTTGGATTGCTTGCTTGTCACGATGGCTCAAGATAACACTAAATTGTGTGACTTTACCAATACCAACAACAATGATTTTATTAGCACTCCGATTACTCCTCTTACCAATGCTGAATCTTGTGAAATTAATGTTGCCTTGTTGAATCTTGTCATGAAAGATCCGTTTTCCGGCCTTCCTAGTGAAGATGCCGCTACCCATCTAAATAGCTTCATTGATTTGTGTGATATGCAAAAGAAGAAAGATGTGGACAATGATATTGTTAAATTGAAGCTATTTCCTTTTTCGCTTAGAGATCGTGCTAAAGCTTGGCTTTCGTCTTTGCCTAAAAACAGTATTGATTATTGGAATAAGTGCAATGATGCTTTTATCTCTAAGTATTTTCCTCCCGCTAAGATCATCTCTCTTAGAAACGATATTATGAATTTTAAGCAACTTGATCATGAACATGTTGCACAAGCTTGGGAGAGGATGAAATTAACGATATGTAATTGCCCAACACATG
Source organism: Triticum urartu (assembly GCF_003073215.2). Classification (NCBI taxonomy): domain Eukaryota; kingdom Viridiplantae; phylum Streptophyta; class Magnoliopsida; order Poales; family Poaceae; genus Triticum; species Triticum urartu. Next base: position 594,415,200 of record NC_053024.1, on the reverse strand, counting down.
GTTTGAATTTGTGGATGATTATACAAAAAATTTATGCCGAATTGAATTTTTCTTCTAGAGATCTTTTAGATTCGTCCGCGGGAGGCACTTTTATGGAAATCACTTTAGGAGAAGCTACTAAACTCCTAGATAATATTATGGTTAATTATTCTCAATGGCACACTGAAAGATCTACTAATAAAAAAGTGCATGCGGTAGAAGAAATTAATGTTTTGAGTGGAAAGTTGGATGAACTTATGAAATTATTTGCTACTAAGAGTGTTTCTTCTGATCCTAATGATATGCCTTTGTCTACTTTGATTGAGAATAATAATGAATCTATGGATGTGAATTTTGTTGGTAGGAATAATTTTTGGTAACAACGCGTATAGAGGAAACTTTAACCCTAGGCCTTATCCTAGTAATTCCTCTAATAATTATGGTAATTCCTACAACAATTCTTATGGAAATTTTACTAAGATGCCCTCTGAATTTGAGATTAGTGTTAAGGAATTTATGAATTCACAAAAGAATTTCAATGCTTTGCTTGAAGAGAAACTGCTTAAAGTTGATGATTTGGCTAGGAACGTTGATAGAATTTCTCTTGATGTTGACTCATTAAAACTCAGATCTATTCCTCCTAAGCATGATATCAATGAGTCCCTCAAAGCCATGAGAATTTCCATTGATGAGTGCAAAGAAAGAACCGCTATGATGCATGCTAAGAAAGATTCCTTTATAAGAGCATGTTCTTCTAGTTTCCATGATAATAAAGATGAAGATCTAAAAGTTATTGATGTGTCCCCTATTAAATCTTTGTTTTGCAATATGAATCTTGATAATGATGGGACTGAATATGATCCACCTTTACCTAGAAGGCGTTCCAAAAATTCGGAATTTTTAGATCTTGATGCTAAATTTTATAAAAGTGGGTTTGAAGAGATCAAAACTCTATATGTTAATGAACCTGTTATTTTGGATTTCAAGGAATTTAATTATGATAGCTGCTCTTTGATAGATTGTATTTCCTTGTTGCAATCCGTGCTAAAATCTTCCCATGCTTATAGCCAAAATAAAGCTTTTACCAAACATATCATTGATGCTTTGATGCAATCTTATGAAGAAAAACTTGAATTGGAAGTTTCTATCCCTATAAAACTTTATGATGAGTGGGAACCAACTATTAAAATTAAAATTAAAGATCATGAATGCTATGCTTTGTGTGATTTGGGTGCTAGTGTTTCCACGATTCCAAAGACTTTGTGTGATTTGTTAGGTTTCCGTGATTTTGATGATTGCTCTTTAAACTTGCACCTTGCGGATTCCACTATTAAGAAACCTATGGGAAGAATTAATGATGTTCTTATTGTTGCAAATAGGAACTATGTGCCCGTATATTTTATTGTTCTTGACATATATTGCAATCCTTCATGTCCTATTATTCTTGGTAGACCTTTCCTTAGAACGATTGGTGCAATTATTGATATGAAGGAAGGAAATATTAGATTCCAATTTCCGTTAAGGAAAGGCATGGAACACTTTCCTAGAAATAAAATTAAATTACCTTATGAATATATTAGGAGAGCCACTTATGGATGACCTACCAAAGATGGCAATACCTAGCTCTATCCTTGCTTTTTATGCCTAGCTAGGGGCGTTAAACGATAGCGCTTGCTGGGAGGCAACCCAATTTATCTAGCCTCTGTTTTGGTTGTGTTTTTTGTGTTTAATTAGTGTTTGTGCCAAGTAGAACCGTTGGGAAGACTTGGGAAAAGTCTTGTTAATCTTGCTGTAAAAAACAGAAACTTTAGCGCTCACGAGAACTGCTACCATTTTTATTTGGAAAGTGATATTTAGTTAATTCTTTTTTAAGACGATTAATAGATAAATTCCTCACGTCCAGAAATTTATTTTAGAATTTTTGGGGTTCCAGATCTTGCGCTAGCTACAGATTACTACATACTGTTCTGTTTTTGACAGATTCTGTTTTTCGTGTGTTGTTTGCTTATTTTGATGAATATATGGCTAGTAAAATAGTTTATAAACCATAGAGAAGTTGGAATACAGTAGGTTTAACACCAATATAAATAAATAATGAGTTCATTACAGTACCTTGAAGTGGTATTTTGTTTTCTTTCGCTAACGGAGCTCACGAGATTTTCTACTTTAAGTTTTGTGTTGTGAAGTTTTCAAGTTTTGGGTAAGGATTTGATGGATTATGGAACAAGGAGTGGCAAGAGCCTAAGCTTGGGGATGCCCATGGCACCCCCAAGATAATCTAAGGACACCTAAAAGCCAAATCTTGGGGATGCCCGGAAGGCATCCCCTCTTTCGTCTACTTCTATCGGTAACTTTACTTGGAGCTATATTTTTATTCACCACATGGTATGTGTTTTGCTTGGAGCGTCTTGTATTATTTGAGTCTTTATTTGTTAGTTTTCCACAATCATCCTTGCTGCACACACCTTTTTTGAGAGAGACACACATGATTTGGAAATTATTAGAATATTATATGTGCTTCACTTATATCTTTTGAGTTATATAGTTTTGCTCTAGTACTTCACTTATATCTTTTAGAGCACGGTGGGGGATTTGTTTTATAGAAACTATTGATCTCTCATGCTTCACTTAGATTATTTTGAGAGTCTTAAATAGCATGGTAATTTGCTTAAATAATCCTAATATGCTAGGTATACAAGATTAGTAAAAACTTTCTTATGAGTGTGCTGAATACTAAGAGAAGTTTGATGCTTCATGATTGTTTTGAGATATAAAGATGGTGATATTAGATTCATGCTAGTTGAGTAGTTGTGAATTTGAGAGATACTTCTGTTAAAGTTTGTGATTCCCGTAGCATGCACGTATGGTGAACCGTTATGTGATGAAGTCGGAGCATGATTTATTTATTGATTGTCTTCCTTATGAGTGGCGGTCGGGGACGAGCGATGGTCTTTTCCTACCAATCTATCCCCCTAGGAGCATGCGCGTAATACTTTGCTTTGATAACTTGTAGATTTTTGCAATAAGTATGTGAGTTCTTTATGACTAATGTTGAGTCCATGTATTATACGCACTCTCACCCTTCCACCATTGCTAGCCTCTCTAATACCGCGCACCTTTCGCCGGTATCATACACCCACCATATACCTTCCTCAAAAAAGCCACCATACCTACCTATCATGGCATTTCCATAGCCATTCCGAGATATATTGCCATGCAACTTACCACCATTCAGTTTATTATGACACACTTCATCATTGTCATATTGCTTTGCATGATCATGTAGTTGACATTGTATTTGTCGCAAAGCCACCATTCATAATTCTTTCATACATGTCACTCATGAGTCATTGCATATCCCAGTACACCGCCGGAGGCATTCATATAGAGTCATATCTTGTTCTAAGTATCGAGTTGTAATTCTTGAGTTGTAAGAAAATAAAAGTGTGATGATCATCATTATTAGAGAATTGTCCCAGTGAGGAAAGGATGATGGACACTATGATTCCCCCACAAGTCGGGATGAGACTCTGGACAAAAAAAGAGGCCATAAAAAAGGAGAAAAGGCCCAAATAAAAAATATGAGAGAAAAAGAGAGAAGGGACAATGCTACTATCCTTTTACCACACTTGTGCTTCAAAGTAGCACCATGATCTTCATGATAGAGAGTCTCCTATGATATCACTTTCATATACTAGTGGGAATTTTTCATTATAGAACTTGGCTTGCATATTCCAATGATGGGCTTCCTCAAAATGCCCTAGGTCTTCATGAGCAAGCTAGTTGGATGCACACCCACTTAGTTTCTTTTTGAGCTTTCATATACTTATAGCTCTAGTGCATCCGTTGCATGGCAATCCCTACTCACTCACATTGATATCTATTGATGGGCATCTCCATAGAATGTTGATACGCCTAGTTGATCTGAGATTATCTTCTCCCTTTTGTCTTCTCCACAACCACCATTCTATTCCACCTATAGTGCTATGTCCATGGCTCACGCTCATGTATTGCGTGAAGATTGAAAAAGTTTGAGAATGTCAAAAGTATGAAACAATTGCTTGGCTTGTCATCGGGGTTGTGCATGATTTAAATACTTTGTGTGGTGAAGATAGAGCATAGCCAGACTATATGATTTTGTAGGGATAACTTTCTTTGGCCACGTTATTTTGAGAAGACATAATTGCTTAGTTAGTATGCTTGAAGTATTATTATTTTTTATGTCAATATTAAACTTTTGCCTAGTAGCATTCCACGTCAAAAAATCTATTTTTATCATTTACCTACTCGAGGACGAGCAGGAATTAAGCTTGGGGATGCTTGATATGTCTCCAACGTATCTATAATTTTTGATTGCTCCATGCTATATTATCTTCTGTTTTGGAAATTATTGGGCTTTATTATTCACTTTTATATTATTTTTGGGACTAACCTATTAACCGGAGGCCCATCCCAGAATTGCTATTTTTTGCCTATTTCAGAGTTTCGCAGAAAAAGAATATCAAATGGAGTCCAAATGGAATGAAACCTTCGGGAACGTGATTTTTGGAACGAACAAGATCCAGGAGACTTGGACCCAACGTCAAGCAACCAACAGGGAGGCCACGAGGTAGGGGGGCGCGCCTACCCTCCCCAGGCGCGCCCTCCACCCTTGTGCGCCCCCTGTTGCTCCACCGACGTACTCCTTCCTCCTATATATACCTACGTACCCCCAAACGATCAGATACGGAGCCAAAACCCTAATTCCACCGCTGTAACTTTCTGTATCCATGAGATCCCATCTTGGGGCCTGTTCCGGAGCTCCGTCGGAGGGGTATCGATCACGGAGGGCTTCTACATCAACACCATAGCCTCTTCGATGATGTGCGATTAGTTTACCTCAGACCTTCGGGTCCATAGTTATTAGCTAGATGGCTTCTTCTCTCTTTTTGGATCTCAATACAATGTTCTCCCCCTCTCTCGTGGAGATCTATTCGATGTAATCTTCTTTTGCGGTGTGTTTGTTGAGACCGATGAATTGTGGGTTTATGATCAAGTTTATCTATGAACAATATTTGATTCTTCTCTGAATTCTTTTGTGTATGATTGGTTATCTTTGCAAGTCTCTTCGAATTATCAGTTAGGTTTGGCCTACTAGATTAATCTTTCTTGCAATGGGAGAAGTGCTTAGCTTTGGGTTCAATCTTGCGGTGTCCTTTCCCAGTGACAGTAGGGGCAGCAAGGCATGTATTGTATTGTTGCCATCGAGGATAACAACATGTGGTTTTTATCATATTGCATGAATTTATCCCTCTACATCATGTCATCTTGCTTAAAGCATTACTCTGTTCTTATGAACTTAATACTCTAGATGCATGTTGGATAGCGGTTGATGTGTGGAGTAATAGTAGTAGATGCAGGCAGGAGTCGGTCTACTTGTCTCAGACGTGATGCCTATATACATGATCATACCTAGATATTCTCATAATTAAGTTCAATTCTGTCAATTGCTCAACAGTAATTTGTTCACCCACCGTAAAATACTTATGCTCTTGAGAGAAGCCACTAGTGAAACCTATGGCCCACGGGTATATCTTCCATCATATTAATCTTCCAACACTTAGTTATTTTCATTGCCTTTTATTTTACTTTGCTTCTTTATCATAAAAATACCAAAAATATTATCTTATCGTATCTATCAGATCTCACTCTCATAAGTGACCGTGTAGGGATTGACAACCCCTTATCGCGTTGGTTGCGAGGATTTATTTGTTTTGTGTAGGTGCGAGGGACTTGTGCGTAGCCTCCTACTGGATTCTTACCTTGGTTCTCAAAAACTGAGGGAAATACTTACGCTACTTTGCTGCATCACCCTTTCCTCTTCAAGGGAAAACCAACGTAGTGCTCAAGAGGTAGAAAGGCCAGGCTAGTTGATAGATCATTATGACATTATTCATCATATCCTCAGGTTTTAAACCACAACATATGATCTCGCGGTAGATCAACACTGTACCTGATACTCCACCAATATAAACAAGAGCAGGACATAGGGTTTTACCTCCATCAAGAGGGCCCGAACCTGGGTAAAACATCGTCTCCTTCGTTCCTGTTACCATTGATCCGAGAATCCACATCACGGTACCCCCTACCCCGAGATCTGATGGGTTTGACACGAACAATAGTGCTTTCATTGAGAGTTCCGCTGTGTGATCGACAAAAGATCAATGGCTCGCCTGCAGATCAACAACGACGTCGCCATCTTCGTCACCGGCTCGACTAGTCACCTTGGCTTGACCAAGGATTGTGCCTTGCCTCCAATTTTCATGTTCGGACGAGGGCCTTCATCAACATCAACTCTGATCTCTATCATTATCATGGAGGAATCATCCATGGAGCTCAGGGGCTCAACGTCAACATTGCCCTCGGGCGACCGTGCTGTTTTTCCGAGCAGCGAACTCGTATCCGCTACCACCACCTCCTCGAGCATCGATTTGATGATTCCCTCAGTGGAATTGTGCGGAATTGAGTCTACAACAACACTGTAAAATTTTGTCGTGTTCCGATGGAGCAATCTCCGCCAATCTCTGATATACCGGAGCCCTGTTGAATCTGGACAGGAATCTGGATGAGTTTGGAGCGTGGTGTCCAGCATCTAGCTTGGACGTCCTTTGGAAGATCCAATGATTGATCCGCTGCGGAATTCATATATCTACTACCTCCCAAAATTTCAGCTCGATCCGACTATCCAAACTCAGGGAACCTTCCGATTAGTGCATCACTTTTCAAATCTATTTTCTGCGCGAATACGATCCAACCCAAGTTCATCTTTCTTCATGAACGGGATATTGGACAATCTTTTTGGAAGAATCTCTTTGTAGGGTATTGTGTTTTGTTTACGAATACATGCTCACAAATTTTGCTCCTTTTCCGAGGTAATCTTCGCCGTCTCGCCAGTGTCAAACCAACCTTTACTCCACGTCTGCTGACCTGCGCTAGATAGATCGTCGCTTCATCGAGCCGAGCCCAACCTTATCGGATCATCATCTCGGCAAGCCGAACAAGAGTTCGGTATCACGAATACTAAATTATCACCAACACCATATCCCCACGGATTGCATGGGTCGGGCGCGCCGACATCGCCGCTCGGTCACTTCATCAATCTGGCTTTCACCGCGTCACAAGTTATGACCAGCGTCGGCATGGCCGCACTGTTGCTTCTTCAAGCTGATGTCCATCACGTCGAACCGCTTTAATACCTCGGGTGACATGGCAGCTGCAACATCTCCTTACCGACCCGCTCCATTACCTCGTCCTAGACCGGGGGCTTCGCCATCTCTTCATCAGCCTACTCCGGAGACTTCGGCGTCACCAGCTGTCGGTGTCAAAACCGGCGGATCTCGGGTAGGGGGTCCCGAACTGTGCGTCTAAGTTCGATGGTAACAAGATACAGGGGGCACGATGTTTACCCAGGTCCGGGCCCTCTCTATGGAGGTAATACCCTACGTCGTGCTTGATTGATATTGATGAATACGAGTATTACAAGAGTTGATCTACCTCGAGATCATAATGGCTAAACCCTAGAGGTCTAGCTTGTATGGCTATGGTAATGTATATCTCCCCTTTCCGGGCTAAGTCCTCCGGTTTATATAAGCACCGGGAGGATCTAGGGTTACACAAGGTCAGTTACAAAGAAAGGAATCTACATATCCGGTTGCCAAGCTTGCCTTCCACGCCAAGGAGAGTCCCATCCGGACACGGGTGCAGTCTTTGGTCTTCGTATCTTCACAGACCATTAGTCCGGCCCATGGCTAACAGGTCGGACGCCCGAGGACCCCTTAGTCCACGACTTCCTCAGTAGCCCCTGAACCAGGCTTCAATGACGAGGTGTTCGGCGCGCAGATTGTCTTCGGCATTGCAAGGCGGGTTCCTCCTCTAACGACTTCCAAGTAATGTATTCGGCTTATAACTCAATGCCGCACCCCTCGGCTTCTGTGCATCTATGGCTTCAGCTTCCATGTGTCAGGGCGAATGTGGACGGTCAGGGTATTTTTTGCAAATAACACCCCGGCCATGCAAGAAAGAGCGTCTATTTAAAGAGATTGGGTCCCAGATCCAATCGACACCGTGCGGAGAAAATCCTCAGAGATTGCCAGGTAAGACCATTCCAACATGGCTAATATTCCCAGCTCCTCCTCCCATTCCGACCTAGAGAAAGGCGAGTGAGAGAGGTGCTTTGTGTCCCACAGTCAATTGGAGAAGTTGCAAATGCAGGAATTTCTCCCTCCTGCAGATCTGGTCCCTGTTCGAGCGGGGTTGGCCTCCTTCAACGGCAAAACCCAGGCGGAGGATTTCCCCAATCCATCTGCGGGGGAACGAGTGTGCCTCATCCCCTATTTGCTAAGGGGCGTGGGATTTCCAATCCATCCCTTCCTACGAGGTCTGCTGGAGTATTACGGCCTCCAACTGCATAGCCTCACTCCCGCCTCTATCCTTCATATTGCAGGTTATGTCGCTCTATGCGAGCTATTCCTGGGCTGCGAGGCCCATTTCTATTTATGGAGAAGACTGTTCTGCCTCGTCCCTCGTAATCAAGGTGGTTCAATTTTTGAAGTGGGAGGAGCCGATGTGTGGCGCATCACCGGGACCGGATACCTGTCCGGCACGCCAAAGAAAGCTTCCGAAGAGTGGCCTACCGAATGGTTCTACATTGACAACGTCACTCTACCCGACCCCGTTCGTATGGGCCTCCCCGAGTTTTCAAGTGCTCCGTTGAAGAATCGCCATAGTTGGCATCCTCGGAGCCTCGAGGAAGAGGATAATGCAGAGATCAGCCTGCTGCTGGGCAAGATTAAGACGCTCGCCCAGTCCGGATTGTCAATACTCGAGGTAATGGCGATCTCTATAGCGCGGGGGGTCCAGCCACTCCAATACAGAGGGCTGCCCATGTGGCATTATAACGGGGAAGACGACGCCTCACGCTATGGTCGGAAGGGCCCGAAGACCCCCGCCGCCCTGGCCAAAATACTGGCCGAGCTGTATAAAGGGGAGAAGGAGGATTTCACCCGTCTCCAATATCGAGACGAATTTTCCATGTATAATCCTCCCAGCTAGGTAAGCTTCGGCTCCACTATTTTACTCCTATCCCTGAATCATTCTTGACAGGCAGTATCTTATCTGCTTATAACAGGAATGGCGAAAGACTGTCGAGGGGATCCATGACCCGGCTCCTCAGCCGGAGAATCGCAACGGGATCTTGACCCCGGATATGAAGAAAATCCGGACATATTTGTGGAGCTTGAGGATGTAATATTCTATCAGATGAGCTATGACGGTACAGATGTACCCATCATCGCCAATTACCCCGGTCTCCTTCCTGCTTCACATGTCAGTAATCCGGAGATACCTTGTCCAAGAGAGTTTTCTCATTCCTCCTCACCCACTGCACTGTCATGTGCTCAAAAGGGGAGGCGTTCGGCGCGCCATGCTGCCCCGGGGGCATCTCCGAAGAGAGCGTCCCCCACACCAGGCAAGCCTTCGAAGAGGAAGGCAAACGAAGATACGGCCGAGCCTTCATCAAAGAGGTATGAATTTGCAAATATGCACCTTGGTAGTCACATCCAACTGTGACCTTTCTGTTTACCCTGTATCAGGAAAAAGGTGTGCCGGACTATATCTGAGGGTCCGGCCGGTCATACTTCTCGCAGCCAGGATCCAGATCCTGCCGTGAAGATGGGGACTGATGCAGGGGTGACGCCGGACTGTCCTCTAGTCGAGGATTCAGATGATGTATCCGTCACCAACTCGGAAGTGGAGAGCGCCATGAATCATCGGCGTCGCAGGGCCGTTTTACAAGACCCTGGTTTTTGAGAAGAGGCATTTAACGCCTTTAGCTCGGCTGATGCATATATCCGAGCTGCTCGTGATGGGCTTAACAGAGCCACAAAGCAGTATTTAAAAGATATGCAGGTAAGTTTACTTTGTCTAACTATGATAACCATATGCAAGTAGCCCCCGAGACTTGAAGCAATTGGTACAACTGATTTAAGTATCGTTGTATAACCAGGTTCTTACGGAGAAGAATGACCTGTTAGCCCAAGAGCTGGAAAACTGCCAGACGCAGCTAGCTGCTGCCCGTGCCGAACTGGAGAAATCCAAGAAGGCGTCACCTGGTAATGTTCCCCTCCATCGAGAAAACAAAATGGTATACCAATAATGTTAAACACGGTTGCTTACCTCCTATCATGATCACTAGGTCAACTGCAAGAACAACTGAAAGCTGCCCAAGACGGAGAATGAGAAGCCAAGAAGCTACTAGCTGCGGGCGAGCGTGTGGTCACAAAAGTCGTACTGGAGAAGACCAAGCTCCAAGATTCGAATACCCGATTGGGCGAGGATCTAAAAGATGTACGGACCCAACTGGCCCACTCCGTGAAGGAAAATAAAAGGCTGCGTAGTGGCATGTTCAGTATGTGGCCGACTTTACTTTATAATAGTTCAGAGATATCAGGAACTAACAGAGTTATATCTGTAGGTATGCTGACCGGCCGTCCCAAAGATGAGATGTTCGGATTCTCAGGCGATCTGCTACAAGAGTTGTCGCGTATTCATGAGCAAGCTCGGCAGGCGATGTGAAGCGTTGCCAAAGCTTTATGGCCAGCTGCCTCCCCTCCAGGAAAGATGGAGGAGCTCCTAGAGCTATTTAAGGGGGCGCGGCGACGTTTTAGATTGTGGAAAATATCGGCCTGCCGGGAAGGGGATCGAGAAGCCTGGGCCACGGTACACCAAGCTTGACCCAAATGATATGGCTCGGGTCAGACCTCTAGGGTCAGACGGGAAGGAAGTTCCCGTTAATTTGGTGTATGACCAAGTAGCAGTAGCTGCCAAATATTCCCAGTAGGATTGTAAGTTAAATAGCTTGCTGGAGGGTATGGAGGAGGAAATTTTTGAGTCGAAATGACTGTGTATTTTTCTGTCTAGCTGAATTGTAAAATGATTGTCATGGGAGACCTTTTCGCTTTTCCCTCTGGACCCGAAGGTGCGGAGTGTTTCCGAATACACGTGCGGCCGAATAGACCGGGGTATGCGTGGAAACCAGGCGTAGGGGCCATAGTTGCTTGAACAGACAAGTTGTATCTGGCTAGTTATGTTATATTACATTTATGTAAGAAACATCTTTCAGAGAAAATAGTTCCGTTAAGGGTTCCTTTCCCTGGGAGTGCATGCTTAGAGCGCATGTCCAAAATGTGATTGAAAAAATCGCAGTATATATATATATATATTTTTCTCGGGGTTCGCAAATGGAGCGAATGCAAAAAAACATCTTTAATTCACCGACCTAATATTCCATTAAGAACGCTAGCTTTCGGCTTCAGCCAGTCTGAGGTACACATACGGATGACCCGGCGGTAACAATCGCAAAGGTGCTCCCTTTATGCCCTAGCCGAACTAACGGGAACGTAGGGCATAAGCACAGGAGCCAGGCAACCCAGCTTTGGCCAAAACTTAAGTCATATCGATGCATATAATGGCAAAGAAAAGGTACATATGGGAAAAATGCATATGTGGTGATCATGATGCTCGAAGAATAATAGCAAGCTTCTGTACAAGAAGCCCCCAGGTATAATGGACGTACATATTTGGAGATGTACGCATCACGGGAGCACAGTTTAGCCGTACTAAAGCCATAGGGCTAAAGGGCAAAACGATAAAAGATAAAAAACGAAAAGAGAGAAAATAAGGAGGAAGGAGACGAACACAGAGTTCAGCACTAGGCACAGAATCGTCGGAGTCTGGTCGCATTCCAGGGGTTCGGCTCCAAGTGATTGTCTGACGCATCACGCAGGCGGTATGCTCCTCCTGTGAGAACATCGTCAATGATGAAGGGACCCTCCCACTTGGGCTTGAGTTTGTCCTTTTTCTTCTCCAGCAGGCGTAGAACGAGTTCACCAACGTTATAAGTCTTGGCCCGCACCTCTCTGCTTTGATACCTGCGAGCCTGCTGTTGATAAAATGCGGAACGGGCTTTTGCGACGTCGCGCTCCTCCTCCAGGACATCTAAGTTGTCCTGCCGATCAAGCTCGCCCTCTCTCTCTTCGTACATGCGCACTCGAGGTGAGTCATGAATAATGTCGCAGGGTAACACTGCTTCCGCACCGTACACCATGAATAAAGGTGTATATCCAGTAGTGTGTTTGGGCATGGTCCGCAGCCCCCAGAGTACGGAGTCAAGTTCCTCCACCCAGAGCTTGTCTGATTCTTTCAAAGACCGCACTAGTCTAGGTTTGATGGTGCTCATAATAAGACCGTTAGCCCATTCGACTTGACCATTTGTCTGCGGGTGATAGACAGAGGCGTAATCGAGCTTGATGGCCAGATTAGCACACCAAGTTTTCACTTCATCGGCTGTGAAATTAGAGCCATTATCGATGATGATGCTGTGTGGAACACCATAACGGTGTACCATGCCGGATATGATATCTATTACCGGCCCCGCCTCGGCCGTTTTGACTGGTTTGGCCTCTATCCACTTAGTCAATTTATCCACCATGACCACCAGATACTTTCTCTTATGGCTTCCTCCTTTAAGGGGTCCGACCATATCGAGTCCCCAGACCACAAAAGGCCAAGTGATGGGGATTGTTTGTAAGGCAGTGGGGGGAATATGGCTTTGGTTGGCGAAGAGTTGGCATCCGACGCAATGTTGGACAAGGTCCTGTGCATCTTCTCGGGCCGTCGACCAATAAAACCATGTACGAAAGGGCTTGCTAACAAGGGCCCGAGCTGCAGCGTGGTGACCGCCGAGTCCGGCGTGAATTTCCGCCAAGAGCTGCGCCCCTCTTCCTCGGAGATACATCTTTGAAGAACTCCGGTAGCGCTTTTCTTATAGAGCTCACCGTCATGAACTTGATAACCCACAAGTATAGGGGATCGCAATAGTTTTCGAGGGTAGAGTATTCAACCCAAATTTATTGATTCGACACAAGGGGAGCCAAAGAATATTCTCAAGTATTAGCAGCTGAGTTGTCAATTCAACCACACCTGGAAACTTAGTATCTGCAGCAAAGTGTTTAGTAGCAAAGTAATATGATAGTAGTGGTAACGATAGCAAAAGTAACGGTAGCAAAAGTAATGTTTTTGGTATTTTGTAGTGATGATAACAATAGCAACAGGAAAGTAAATACGCGAAGAACAATATATGGAAAGCTCGTAGGCAATGGATCGGTGATAGAGAATTATGCCGGATGTGGTTCATCATGTAACAGTCATAACCTAGGGTGAGACAGAACTAGCTCCAATTCATCAATGTAATGTAGGCATGTATTTCAAATATAGTCATACGTGCTTATGGAAAAGAACTTGCATGACATCGTTTGTCCTACCCTCCCATGGCAGCGGGGTCCTAGTGGAAACCAAGGGATATTAAGGCCTCCTTTTAATAGAGTACCGGACCAAAGCATTAACACATAGTGAATACATGAACTACTCAAACTACGGTCATCACCGGGAGTGGTCCCGATTATTGTCACTTCGGGGTTGCCGGACCATAACACATAGTAGGTGACTATAGACTTGCAAGATAGGATCAAGAACTCTCATATATTGATGAAAACATAATAGGTTCAGATCTGAAATCATGGCACTCGGGCCCTAGTGACAAGCATTAAGCATAGCAAAGTCATAGCAACATCAATCTCAGAACATAGTGGATACTAGGGATCAAACCCTAACAAAACTAACTCGATTACATGATAAATCTCATCCAACCCGTCACCGTCCAGCAAGCCTACGATGGAATTACTCACGCACGGCGGTGAGCATCATGAAATTGGTGATGGAGGAAGGTTGATGATGACGATGGCGACGGATTCCCCTCTCCGGAGCCCCGAACGGACTCCAGATCAGCCCTCCCGAGAGAGTTTAGGGCTTGGCGGCGGCTCCGTATCGTAAAACGCGATGAATCCTTCTCCTCTATTATTTTCTCCCCGAACACGAATATATGGAGTTGGAGTTGAGGTCGGTGGAGCTCCAAGGGGCCCATGAGGCAGGGGGCGCGCCCCCACCCTCGTGGCTAGGGTGTGGGCCCCTGGACTTGATTCTTTGCCAATAATTTTTATTATTTCCAAAAATAATATCCGTGGAGTTTCAGGTCATTCCGAGAACCTTTGTTTCTGTACATAAATAACACCATGGCAATTCTGCTGAAAACAGTGTCAGTCCGGGTTAGTTCCATTCAAATCATGCAAATTAGAGTCCAAAACAAGGGCAAAAGTGTTTGGAAAAGTAGATACGACGGAGACGTATCAACTCCCCCAAGCTTAAACCTTTGCTTGTCCTCAAGCAATTCAGTTGACAAACTGAAAGTGATAAAGAAAAACGTTTACAAACTCTGTTTGCTCTTGTTGTTGTAAATATGTAAAGCCAGCATTCAAGTTTTTAGCAAAGATTATGAACTAACTGCATTCACAATAACACTTAGGGTCTCATGTTTACTCATAGCAATGGCATAATCAACTAGCGAGCAATAATAATAAATCTCGGATGACAACACTTTCTCAAAACAATCATAACAAGATATGACCAGATGGTATCTTGCTAGCCCTTTCTGAGACCGCAAAACATAAATGCAGAGCACCTTTAAAGATCAAGGACTGACTAGACATTGTAATTCATGGTAAAAGAGATCCAGTCAAGTCATACTCAATGTAAACTAATAGTAATGAATGCAAATGACAGCGGTGCTCTCCAACTGGTGCTTTTTAATAAGAGGATGATGACTCAACATAAAAGTAAAGAGATAGGCCCTTCGCAGAGGGAATCAGGGATTTGTAGAGGTGCCAGAGCTCGATTTTGAAATAGAGATGAATAATATTTTGAGCGGTATACTTTCATTGTCAACATAACAACCGAGAGATGGCGATATCTTCCATGCTACACACATTATAGGCGGTTCCCAAACAGAATGGTAAAGTTTATACTCCCCCTCCACCAACAAGCATCCATCCATGGCTTGCTCAAAACAATGAGTGCCTCCAACTAACAACGGTCCCAGGGGAGTTTTGTTTGCAATTATTTTGAATTGGTTTTCATAAAGCATGGGACTGGGCATCCCGGTGACCAGCCATTTTCTCGTTAATGAGGAGCGGAGTCCACTCCTCTTGAGAATAACCCGCCTAACATGGAAGATACGGACAGCCCTAGTTGATACATGAGCTATTCGAGCATACAAAACAGAATGTTTATTTGAAGGTTTAGAGTTTGGCACATACAAATTTACTTGGAACGGAAGGTAGATACCGTATATAGGTAGGTATGGTGGACTCATATGGAATAACTTTGGGGTTTATGGGATTGGATGCACAAGCAGTATTCCCGCTTAGTACAGGTGAAGGCTAGAAAAAGACTGGGAAGCGACCAGCTAGAGAGCGACAACAGTCATGAACATGCATTAAAATTAATCAACACCGAATGCAAGCATGAGTAGGATATAATGCACCATGAACATAATATCGTAGAGGCTATGTTGATTTTGTTTCAACTACATGCGTGAACATGTGCCAAGTCAAGCCACTCGAATCGTTCAAAAGAGGATACCACCCTATCATACCACATCACAACCATTTTAATAGCATGTTGGCACGCAAGGTAAACCATTATAAGCTCCTAGCTAATTAATCATGGCATAAGCAACTACAATCTCTAATTGTCATTGCAAACATGTTTATTCATAATAGGCTGAAACAGGAACGATGAACTAATCGTATTTACAAAAACAAAAGAGGTCGAGTTCATACTAGCTTTTCTCATCTCAATAAGTTCATCATATAATCATCATTATTGCCTTTCACTTGCATGACCGAATAGTGTGGATAATAATAATAGTGCATGTGCATTGGACTAAGCTGGAATCTGCAAGCATTCAATTCAAGAGAGAAGACAAGGTAATATGGGCTCTTTGTCAGATCAACAATAATGCATATAAGAGCCACTTTAACAATTTAATCATGATCTTCTCCTATCGACCCCCAAAGAAAAGAAAAGAAATAAAACTATTTACATGGGAAAGCTCCCAACAAGCAAAAGAAGAACAGGAAATCTTTTTGGGTTTTCTTTTTAATTACTACTACAAGCATGGAAATTAAAACTAGCTAAAAGCTACAACTAATTTTTTTTTGTTTTTCTTAAGGTTTATCAAACACACAAGAAGAAAGCATAAAAAAGAAATAAACTAGCATGGATATTACAATGAAAAAGTATGAGCACCGACATCTAGCAATGAGTGTGTGAACATAAATGTAATGTCGGTGGGAAATACGTACTCCCCCAAGCTTAGGCTTTTGGCCTAAGTTGGTCTATGGCCACGGCTGGCCTGGCGGATATCCAAAGTAATAGTTGGGGTCATATTGCGAAGAATAAGACTTTGATTTCCACTGGTTGGCAATCATCTCCGGATCCCACTGGTAATTAGACTGTTGTGGAGGATCAAATTGTGATTCCGGCTCTGGCTTGTGGCTGCTGTAGGGTTCCGGTAGGCATGAATGGCCTCCAACAGAACAAGGTACTTGCCTGCAGATAAATCAAACAAGGAAGGAGCAGGCAGGGTGTAACACCCTGGATATGACTTTCCCAATTTGTATTCCAACTCTTGCCGTTTCCGACGTTAAGTTATTTATTTTCTCGGGTTCGGGTTTTTGTCTCCGTGTGTTTTTATCATTGTCATGCATCTCATATCTTGTCATCATGTGCATTGCATTTGCATACGTGTTCGTCTCTTGCATTCGAGCATTTTCCCCGTTGTCCGTTTTGCATTCCGGCGCTTCGTTCTCCTCCGGTGGTCATTTCTACCTTTCTTTCATGTGTGGGGATTAAACATTTCTGGATTGGACCGAGACTTGCCAAGCGGCCTTGGTTTACTACCGGTAGACCGCCTGTCAAGTTTCGTATCATTTGGACTTCGTTTGATACTCCAACGGTTAACCGAGGGACCGAAAAGGCCTCGTGTGTGTTGCAGCCCAACACCCCTCCAATTTGGCCTAAAACCCACCTAAACCTGCTTCATCATCTAGAGCGTTCGATCACGATCGCGTGGCCGAAAACCGCACCTCATTTGGACACTCCTAGCTCTTCCTATGCCTATTTAAAGACCCCCTCCGAAATTCTCCTTCTCCTCCCCCCGAAACCCAAGTCCCCTTCGTCTCCACGCGCCGGCGGACGATTTTCCGTCCGACCGGACACGTCCGAATCTGCCGCCGCCGCTACGTGGCGCCCCGCCATTCGCCCGCCGCCCCGGCCCACATCTCTGCCCCGCCGATCGGCCGGGGCCCGGATCGGGCCCTCCCGGCTCGGGACGCCGCCGCCGCCACCCGCGGGCACCCGAGCCCCGCGCCGCCGCTCGCCACATCGCCGGCCGCCGTGCGCCGCCGTGCGCTGCCCGGCGACCGCCTCTCCTCTCCTCTCCTCGCCTCGCCTCGCCGCCATCCCGCGCCTCGCCGGAGCACGCGCCGCCGCCGCCCTTGCCCCGGATCCGGTCGGGCCGGACCAGATCCGGCCGTCCCCGACCTCCCCGGCCATCCTCCGGCGCCGCCCCGCCGCCACATCGCCGGCGAAGCCACCGGCGTCACCGTTGACCTCAAACCCTAGATCCGGAGGTCGAATTCTACTAAGTCCCCGATTTTTTCCAGTTTCATGTGCTCCTGTTCGTCGTGCCGTAACTTTGCATCCGTAGCTCCGATTCATGCACATAGAATATCAAATTGTTCGTCTCAGAGAGTATATCATTTCATTCCATTGCATAATTTTCATTTGAGTTCATCTTGATGCCCGAAATGCTGTTGGAAGAGGGCTACTTGAGATAATTGTCAGATCTGCTACTCCATTTAGACATTTGTCATTTTTGCCATGATTATTGTGTGCATGATATGCCCTGATGCTCTACATATGTTTTGTTAAGGGTTTTGTCATCTTTCCAGAGGTGCAACCCATGTATTTTTGTGATGTGTGTGGTGACTACCACGAGCTTGCTAGGTGAGGCACTTGGTAATTCTGATTTCAGGGACTAAGCAATTCCACTAAGTCCTTGAGCTGTTTATCTCATGTTGTCATATGTTCTTGTTGTTTCCGAGTGATCCATGCCTCTTTTGAGGATGATCAGCAAGGATTTTAATCTTGTAGTGCTCTATCCATCCATGTCCTTGTTTGCAATTATGGAGCACCCTAGCTTGAGTCAATCGAGCTCTACTTTTGCTACTTCATGAATCTGGGCAGATTGTCAACTTGTTTGCAATTTTGCCGATGTTGTTGTAGTTGATCCGTGCATGCTATGCTATTGTTCTTGCCATGTCTAGCTTGCATTTTGTGTGTTCTTAATAGATGTATGCTTAGATTTTCATGACTTGGTCCATAGTGAGTGCATCGAGCTCGTAAACATGCCTACTTGAGTTATGTTTCTGCATGTGCCAGCTTTCACTAAGTCTGAAAACTGATTATGCTTTTGCTACGTTCACATGCTTGCTAATGTGTTTTCTGATCCCTTTTGGTGCAAGGTCACTAAGGGACTTTTGTTAAGCTTTTTGAGTAGCTCCATGTCATGTCTTACTTTGCCATGTTCAGGTCCTGTAGCATGTAGTTTTGTTGCTCCGAAGAGTGCTACCTGATTTGAAATTCCAGACAAGTGTTAATTTCACTAAGTCTGAGATCTGTTTACCATATGCATTTTTGCCATGCTTGTTTGAACCTGTTAATGGATGATTTGGCCGTAGCTCAGTGCTAGAATTTTGTTAAGCATCTTGAATTCATCCCTGCCATGTATTTTGTTGCCATGTTTGAGTGCTGTAGCATGTTCATCTCATTGCATTTAGTTGGCTACTTGCTGTAAATCGCAGACCGATGTCATATTTGAATCACTTGCCATTTCCAAACCGTAACTCCGATTCCGGCGTTCTTTATATCGTTTTCAAGCGATTTCATCTCATCTTTCCAGTGGCACACTTGGATTCCCAAGTCGAGGCCAGGTTCATGCATTACTTGTCACATCTTGCATATGCATCCCGCATCGCATCCCGCATATTGTTTGATCCTTGCACGTGGTTGATTGTGTCCTTGTTGCTTGTTTGTCTTGTTTGGGTAGAGCCGGGAGACGAGTTCGCTAACGAGGAGCCCGTTGAGTTTGCTTTCGAGGATCCAGTCAACTCTGACAACTCTGCAGGCAAGATGATCATACCCTCGAAATCACTACTATCTTTGCTATGCTAGATTGCTCGCTCTTTTGCTATGCCAATGCTACGATGCCTACCTTTTGCTTTCAAGCCTGCCAAATTTCCATGTCGAACCTCTAACCCACCATGCCCTAGCAAACCGTTGATTGGCTATGTTACCGCTTTGCTCAGCCCCTCTTATAGTGTTGCTAGTTGCAGGTGAAGTTTGGAGGCCGTTCCTTGTTGGAACATTTATTTACTTGTTGGGATATCATTATATTGCCATGTTATCTTAATGCATCTATATACTTGGTAAAGGGTGGAAGTCTCGGCCTCTCGCCTAGTGTTTTGTTCCACTCTTGCCGCCCTAGTTTCTGTCATATCGGTGTTATGTTCCCGGATTTTTGCGTTCCTTACGCGGTTGGGTTATGATGGGAACCCCTTGATAGTTCGCCTTGATTAAAGCTTTTCTAGCAATGCCCAACCTTGGTTTTACCATTTTCCACCTAGCCTCTTTTTCCCTTGGGTTTCTGGAGCCCGAGGGTCATCTTATTTTTGCCCCCCCCCCCCCGGCCAGTGCTCCTCTGAGTGTTGGTCCGAACTAGAGTCCTGTGCAGCGCCCCCTCGGGGAAACTCAAGGTTTGGTTTTAGTTGTATGGAGCGCTCATCTGAGTGTGCCTTGAGAACGAGATATGTGCAGCTCCTATCGGGATTTGTCGGCACATTCAGGCGGTGTTGCTGGATTAGTTTTAACCTGTCGAAGTGTCTTGAAGAACCGAGATACCGAGTCTGATCGGAACGTCTCGGGAGGAGGTCTATTCCTTCGTTGACCGTGAGAGCTTGTCATGGGCTAAGTTGGGACTCCCCTGCAGGGATTTGAACTTTCGAAAGTCGTGCCCGCGGTTATGGGCAGATGGGAATTTGTTAATGTCCGGTTGTAGATAACTCGAACCTTAACTTAATTAAAATGAATCAACCGAGTGTGTTACCGTGATGGCCTCTTCTCGGCGGAGTCCGGGAAGTGGACACGGTGTTGGAGTAATGCTTGCGCAGGTTGTCCTCTAGTTTCTCGCTCGCGCTTTGCCTCCTCTTCTCGCTCTCTTTTGCGAATAAGTTAGCCACCATATATGCTAGTCGCTTGCTGCAGCTCCACTTATATTTACCTTACCTTACCTATTAAGCTTAAATAGTCTTAACCGCGAGGGTGCGAGATTGCTGAGTCCCTGTGGCTCACGGATTACTATTACACCAGATGCAGGGCCTGATGATTCCGCTCCAGGTGACGCGCTCGAGCTCAAGTGGGAGTTCGACGAGGACTCTCAGCGTTACTATGTTTCCTTTCCTGATGATCAGTAGTGGTGCCCTCTTGGGGGTGATCAGGACCGTGTCGCATGTTGGGTTATCTTTATTTTGGCGCCGTAGTCGGGCCATGAGTGTTTGGATGATGTAATGTTATTTATGTATTTGATTGACGTGGCGAGTGTAAGCCAACTATGTTATCCCTTCTTATTATCTATATTACATGGGATGTTTGTGATGATTGCCTGACTTGCGACATATGCCTTTAATGCGATTATGCCTCTAAGTCGTGCCTCGACACGTGGGAGATATAGCCACATCAAGGGTGTTACACAGGGTAATATATTCAGGATGATGTTTATCAAAGAACAATTTGTATTTAAGCTCATTTTCCCTATTCTTAACAATAAAATCATGTGCTACCATACTCTTATAATCTAAATAAATAGGAGGCAGCAATTTTTCTTCCTTCTCATAATGCCTAATAGGTATGTTAAAATGTGCAGCTAGGCGCGAGGTGAAGATGCCTCCAAAGACGGGGCCCTTAGTACGGTTAAGATTTAACCGCTTTGCAATAATAGCACCCATGTTGAATGTATCATCACGAAATAAGGCATGGCACAAAATAACAATATCAGGGGCACCCAGGTTTCCACAGTTTCCACGCCCAATTAAGCATCTACTAGCAAATATAGCAAAGTAACATAGAACAGGAAAGTGTATGCTAGTAGTTCGTGTGTCAGAAACCTTCCTCGTTTCCCCTACAGTGATGGTATCAATAAACCCATCCACATCGTCACGATGTGGTTCCTCTATGATGCCCTCGAAAGGGATCAAACAAACCCGACAAAAATCACGAAGTGACATCTCCTTATGCTCATCATATAAATAAAACTCCACTGTAGGTGGTGAGCTCCTAGCATGGAAATGAAAGTTTTGCGCAAAGATATTGGTGAGTAAGAGATACTGTTCGCGTTGGTCATGGAGAAAGGTGGTGAGGACTGCATTCTCAGCCAATTCATAGAAATCATCATAAATCCCGGTTGCTCTCAAGAAATCATCACAAGGCCATTCACACGGTCGGACCTCCGCGGTGCGAGGGAGATTATACTTGGGTCTCTTATCCTCCTCACTTTGCTTATCCTTCGAGTTTCAGCTCGATGAGCCCCTCAAAAATCTCTTCATTATTTTCTAAAAAATTCTGAAATTTTTAGTAACTTCAAATAAAAGTAAACCAAACTCAACAAAGTTGATAGCAACTACTCCTACAAGTGCCTAGGACCTATATCATGCATTAGAACCACATGGAAACATATAAATTTGACATGCAAGCTCAAGAACATGGTCACCTAGGCAGCACAAATTTGCAATGAATAAAGCACTAGAACAAAAACTAATTGGACCAATGGAGGAGTCACATACCAAGGAACAATCACCCAAAGCAGTTTTGTGAGAGGTGCTTTGAGCAAGGAGATCGAAAATCGCAGCAAAATGAGCTAGAACTCGTGCTTGAGCTGGATGGTGATATTTTGGGAGCAAGAAGAAGTGTGTGGGTGCAGGAATAAGTGGAGGGGAGCCACTATGGGCCCACGATGCAGGGGGCGCGCCAGGGGGTGGGCACGTCGTGGACCCTCGTGGCCAGGTGCTTGCTCCCCTTGTTGTGTTCTCAGTGTTGATATTCTCAAATATTCCAGAAAAAATCATATTAAAATTTCAGGGCATTTGGAGAACTTTTATTTTCGGGGTATTTTTATATTGCACGGATAATTCAGAAGACAGACAGAAATTACTATTTTTGCTTTATTTAATATAAATTACAGAAAGTAAAAAGAGGGTACAGAGAGTTGTGTTTTCTAAATTCATCCATCTCATGCTCATCAAAAGGAATCCACTAACAAGGTTGATCAAGTCTTGTTAACAAACTCATTCCGAGTAACATGGAACCAGAGAATTTTCGAATAACACTAGGTTACCTCAACGGGGATATGCACATCCCCAACAATAAGAATATCATATTTCTTCTTGACAGTAGGAAGAGGAAATTCGAAACCTCCAAAAATAATCGATGGAATTTTTCCAATAGAATTGATACTGTGGACTTGAGGTTGTTTCCTCGGAAAGTGTACCATATGCTCATTACCATTAACATGAAAAGTGGCATTGCCCTTGTTGCAATCAATAACAGCCCCTACAGTATTCAAAAAGGGTCTTCCCAGAATAATAGACATACTATCGTCCTCGGGAATATCAAGAATAACAAAGTCCGTTCAAATAGTAACATTTGCAACTACAACAGGCACATCCTCACAAATACCGACAGGTATAGCAGTTGATTTATCATCCATTTGCAAAGATATTTCGGTAGGTGCCAACTTATTCAAATCAAGTCTATGATATAAAGAGAGGGCATAACACTAACACCGGCTCCAAGATCGCATAAAGTAGTTTTAACATAGTTTCTTTTAATGGAGCATGGTAGTTGGTACTCCTGGATCTCCTAGTTTCTTTGGTATTCCACCCTTAAAAGTAAAATTAGCAAGCATGGTGGAAATTTCAGCTTCCGGTGTCTTTCTTTTATTAGTAACAATATCTTTCATGTACTTAGCATAAGGATTCATTTTGAGCATATCAGTCAAACACATACGCAAGAAGATAGGTCTAATCATTTCAGCAAAGCGCTCAAAATCCTCATCATCCTTTTTCTTGGATGGCTTAGGAGGAAAAGGCATGGGTTTCTGAACCCAAGGCTCTCTTTCCTTATCGTGTTTCCTAGCAACAAAGTCTCTTGTATCATAACGTTGATTCTTTGATTGTGGGTTATCAAGATCAACAGCAGGTTCAGCTTCTATATCATTATCATTTCTAGGTTGAACATGAACATTCTCATTAACATTATCACTAGTTTCATGTTCATTGCCAGATTGTGTTTCAGCATCAGAAATAGAGATATCATTGGGATTCTCAGGTGTGTCAATAACAGGTTCACTATAAGCATGCAAAGTCCTAGCATTTTTGTTTTTCTTCCTTTTAGAAGGACTAGATGCATCTATATTATTTCTCTGAGAATATTGCTCAATTCTCTTAGGGTGGCCTTCAGGATACAAAGGTTCCTGAGTCATTTTACCAGTTCTAGTAGCCACTCTAACATAATAGTCATTATTCTTACTATTCAATTCATTGAGCAAATCATTTTGAGCTTTAAGTACTTGTTCTACTTGAGTGGTAACCATAGAAGCATGTTTACTAATGAGTTTAAGTTCACCTTTAACTCTAGACATATAATCACCCAAGTGTTCAATCATATAAGAATTTTGTTTCAATTGTCTACCAAAATAAGCATTGAAGTCTTCTTGCTTAACCATAAAGTTATCAAACTCATCCAAACATTGGCTAGCAAACTTAGTAGGAGGGATTTCAGCTTTATCATATCTATAGAGAGAATTTACCTTTACTACCTGTGTCGGGTTATCAAGACCATGTGTTTCTTCAATAGGCGGTAAATTAAGACCATGTATTTCTTCAATAGGAGGTAAATTCTTAAGATCTTCAGCTTTAATACCCTTTTCTTTCATAGATTTCTTTGCCTCTTGCATATCTTCAGGACTGAGAAATAGAACACCTCTTTTCTTCGGAGTTGGTTTAGGAATAGGCTGAGGAGTTGGCTCAGGAGCTGGCTCAGGAAGTGTCCAATTATTTTCATTTTCAACATATTATTCAATAGAATTTCAGCTTCATCCGGTGTTCTTTCCCTGAAAACAGAACCAGCACAACTATCCAGGTAATCTCTGGAAGCATCAGTTAGTCCATTATAAAAGATATCAAGTATTTCATTTTTCTTAAGAGGGTGATCAGGCAAAGCATTAAGTAATTGGAGAAGCCTCCCCCAAGCTTGTGGGAGACTCTCTTCTCCAATTTGCACAAAATTATATATATCCCTTAAGGCAGCTTGTTTCTTATGAGCAGGGAAATATTTAGCAGAGAAGTAATAAATCATATCCTGGGGACTACGCACACAACCGGGATCAAGAGAATTAAACCATATTTTAGCATCACCCTTTAATGAGAACGGAAATATTTTAAGGATGTAAAAGTAGCGAGTTCTCTCATCATTAGTGAACAGGGTGGCTATATCATTTAATTTAGTAAGATGTGCCACAATAGTTTCATATTCATAGCCATAAAAAGGATCAGATTCAACCAAAGTAATTATATCAGGATCAATAGAGAATTCATAATCCTTATCAGTAACAAAGATAGGTGAAGTAGCATAAGTAGGATCATATTTCATTCTAGCATTCAGAGTTTTTTGTTTAAGCTTAGCTAATAATTTCTTAAGATCACTTCTATCATTGCACGCAAGAAAGTCTATTTTAGTTTCTTCATCCATAACATAGCCCTCAAGCACAATAGGCAATTCATATTTATTAGGAGAGCCGTCATCATCACTTTCATAAATACTATCGGTTTCAATAATTTCATCTCTCTAGCCCTAGCAAGTTGTTCATGAAGAAATTCACCAAGTGGCACAGTAGTATCAAGCATAGAAGTAGTTTCATCATAAGTATCATGCATAGCAAAAGTGGCATCATCAATAATATGCGACATATCAGAATTAATAGCAGAGGCAGGTTTAGGTGTCGCAAGCTTACTCAAAATAGAAGGTGAATCAAGTGTAGAGCTAGATGGAAGTTCCTTACCTCCCCTCGTAGTTGAGGGATAAATCTTGGTTTTTGGATCTCTCGAGTTCTTTATAATGATAAGCGGATATAAATCTCAAGTGACTCAAAGAATAGAGCTATGATCCCCAGCAACAGTGCCAGAAAATAGTCTTGATAACCCACAAGTATAGGGGATCGCAACAGTTTTCGAGGGTAGAGTATTCAACCCAAATTTATTGATTCGACACAAGGGGAGCCAAAGAATATTCTCAAGTATTAGAAGCTGAGTTGTCAATTCAACCACACCTGGAAACTTAGTATCTGCAGCAAAGTGTTTAGTAGCAAAGTAATATGATAGTAGTGGTAATGATAGCAAAAGTAACGGTAGCAGAAGTAATGTTTTTGGTATTTTGTAGTGATGATAACAATAGCAACGGGAAAGTAAAGAAGTGAAGAACAATATATGAAAATCTCGTAGGCAATGGATCGGTGATAGAGAATTATCCCGGATGTGGTTCATCATGTAACAGTCATAACCTAGGGTGACACAGAACTAGCTCCAATTCATCAATGTAATGTAGACATGTATTCCGAATATAGTCATACGTGCTTATGGAAAAGAACTTGCATGACATCTTTTGTCCTACCCTCCCGTGGCAGCGAGGTCCTAGTGGAAACTAAGGGATATTAAGGCCTCCTTTTAATAGAGTACCGGACCAAAGCATTAACACATAGTGAATACATGAACTCCTCAAACTACGATCATCACCGTGAGTGGTCCCTATTATTGTCACCTCGGGGTTGCCGGATCATAACACATAGTAGGTGACTATAGACTTGCAAGATAGGATCAAGAACTCTCATATATTCATGAAAACATAATGGGTTCGGATATGAAATCATGGCACTCGGGCCCTAGTGACAAGCATTAAGCATAGAAAAGTCATAGCAACATCAATCTCAGAACATAGTGGATACTAGGGATCGAACCCTAACAAAACTAACTCGATTACATGATAAATCTCATCCAACCCATCACCGTCCAGCAAGCCTACGATGGAATTACTCACGCACGGCGGTGAGCATCATGAAATTGGTGATGGAGGAAGGTTGATGATGACGATGGCGACAGATTCCCCTCTCCGGAGCCCCGAACGGACTCTAGATCAGCCCTCCCGAGAGAGTTTAGGGCTTGGCGGTGGCTCCGTATCGTAAAATGTGATGAATCCTTCTCCTCTATTTTTTATCCCCAAACACGAATATATGGAGTTGGAGTTGAGGTCGGTGGAGCTCCATGGGGCCCATGAGGCAGGGGCGCGCCCCCCACCCTCGTGGCTAGGGTGTGGGCCCCCTGGCCTTGATTCTTTGCTAGTATTTTTATTATTTCCAAAAAATAATCTCTGTGGAGTTTCAGGTCATTCCGAGAACTTTTGTTTCTACACATAAATAACACCATGGCGATTCTGCTGAAAACAACATCAGTCCGGGTTAGTTCCATTCAAATCATGCAAGTTAGAGTCCAAAACAAGGGCAAAAGTGTTTGGAAAAGTAGATACGATGGAGACGTATCAGAACCTTGTAGGCCTTCGAACGCCGGATAATGTAGCGGGCCTCATTCTGATCCTCGGGAAGCTCCTCCTTATTAAGGTAGGCCAGGAATGGTTCGGTCCATGGGGCAATGACTGCCATAATGAGATGGGCCGACAGTGTTATTTCGCTGGTTGAGCCTCCGAAGATATCGGTGTGTTCGGAATCTGGGGTTGTGTTCAGATCCGGACTAGTGTTGCCGCCCTCCCCCTGCCACACCACAGATGGCTTAAAAAGCCTTTCCAGAAAAATGTTGGGTGGGACGGGGTTGCGCTTAGCGCCTATGCAAGTAAGAACGTCCGCCGCTTGATTACTTTCTCGGGCCACATGATGGAACTCGAGTCCCTCGAACCGAGCCGACATTTTTAGGACAGCATTACGATAAGCTGCCATCTTTGGGTATTTGGCATCGAAGTCTCCATTTATTTGAGATATTGCGAGGTTTGAGTACCCGCGCACTTCTAGGCGTTGTATGCCCATGGAGACAGCCATCCGAAGACCATGCAATAAGGCCTCATATTCGGCTGCGTTATTGGAGTCTGTGTATAGTATTTGGAGTATGTATCGAATGACGTCTCCAGTAGGGGACATTAAAACGATGCTCGCTCCTAGTCCTGCCAGCATTTTGGAGCCATCGAAATACATAACCCAGTTGGAATATGTGTCGTACTCTTTAGGGAGTTCGGCCTTTGTCCATTCGGCGACGAAGTCAGCCAGTACTTGGGATTTGATAGCTCGAAGTGGTTTATATGTAATGTCAAATGGGAGGAGCTCAATGGCCCATTTGACAATCCGTCCTGTGGCATCGCGGTTGTTTATTATGTCGTTGAGTGGTACTTCGGAAGCCACTGTGATCGAACACTCCTGGAAGTAATGTCGTAGCTTTCGGGATGCCATGAAGACCGCGTATGCTATCTTTTCATAATGGGGGTACCAGGATTTGCATGGAGTAAGGACAGTGGATACATAGTATACTGGCTTCTAAAGCGGGAATTTGTGTCCGTCCTGTTCTCATTCAACGACGAGTACGGTGCTCACCACCTGATGTGTTGCCGATATGTACAGCAACATGGGTTCGCCGGCGTTTGGTGCGGCCAGGGTTGTGTTGCTCGCTAGAAGAGTTTTTATTTCTACCAGTCCGGCTGTTGCCGCATCCGTCCACTCGAAGTGATCGGTTCACCGTAGAAGACGATAGAGTGGCAGTGCCTTTTCTCCCAATCTGGAGATAAAGTGGCTTAGAGCTGCCACGCAACCCGCGAGTTTTTGGACTTGTTTAAGGTCTGTTGGCGTAGCCAATTGTGACAGAACTTGGATTTTGGCTGAATTTGCTTCAATTCCTCTATTGGAAACGATGAAGCCCATCAGCTTTCCTGCAGGGACGCCAAAAACACACTTTTCTGGATTGAGCTTAATGTCATATGTGTGGAGGTTGTCAAATGTGAGGCGTAGGTCATCTATTAGTGTTTCGGCATGCCTTGTCTTGATTACGACGTCATCCACATAGGCTTCAACTATCTTTTCGATTTGTTTCTCCAGGCATGTTTGGATCATGCGTTGATAAGTGGCGCCGGCATTCTTGAGTCCGAGGGGCATGGTGTTGAAGCAGAATGGCCCATATGGGGTGATGAATGCTGTTGCAGCTTGATCGGACTCCTTCATTTTAATTTGATGGAATCCGGAATATGCGTCAAGGAAGCATAATGAGTCATGTCCTGTGGTAGCATCAATGATCTGGTCAATGCAGGGGAGGGGGAAGGGATCCTTAGGGCAAGCCTTGTTGAGGTCTTTGAAATCGACGCACAGGCGCCAGGACTTGTCTTTCTTTGGAACCATCACCAGGTTTGCCAGCCAGTCTGGATGTTTTATTTCTCTAATGAATCCTGCCTCGATTAGCTTGGCTAGCTCCTTCCCCATAGCTTGACGTTTGGGTTCGGAAAAGCGCCGCAGTGTTTTCTTGACCGGCTTATATCCCTTCAATATATTGAGGCTGTGTCCGGCCAACTCGCGTGGGATTCCTGGCATATCAGAAGGGTGACAGGCGAATATATCTCAATTCTCGCGCAGGAACTCTCGTAGCGCGGTGTCAACCGTTGGGTCTAGTTGTGCACCAATGGATGCTATCTTCTTGGGGTCCGTTGGATGGACTTGGAATTTTACTATTTCTTCTGATGGTTTGAAGGAGGTGGATTTGGGTCGTTTGTCTAGGACCACATCATCCCTGTCCACCATGGAGCGCAATGCGGTTAATTCTTCGGCTACGAGGGCTTCAGATAATGCCTCGAGGGCCAAGGATGCGGTTTTATTCTCGGTGCGGAGTGCTATGTCCGGATCACTAGCTAGAGTGATTATACCGTTGGGCCCAAGCATCTTAAGCTTCATGTATCCATAATGGGGTACCGCTTGGAAGCGCGTAAATGCATCTCGCCCAAAGAGGGTGTGATATCCGCTGTTGAAAGGGGCCACTTGGAAGGTTATTTCTTTGGACCGATAATTCTCCGGCGTGCCGAATACCACATCGAGTGTTATTTTTCCCGCACACCGCGCCTCCCGACTGGGAATAATTCCTTGGAAGGTCGTGCTGCTTTACTCAATGCGGCTCTTGTCTATTTCCATTTTGTGGAGTGTATCTTCGTAGATGAGGTTTAGTCCGCTGCCACCGTCCATGAGGACCTTGGTGAGCCGAAAGCCGTCCACGATTGGACTGAGGACCAAGGCGGCTGGTGCTCGGACTGTCCTATATTTTGGTTCGTCACCGGCATTAAAAGTTATAGTCGTGTCGTTCCAAGGGTTTATTGTTGCTATTTGATAGACTTCGGCGAGTCCGCGTAGTGCTCTTTTGCACCTATTGTTTGAGGCGAATGTCTCGAAGACCGTCAGTACTTTGGGGTCGTTGTCCTCTAGGGGGTGTAGTTCTGGGTTATTCTTGGTGAGGATATCCTCGCCGCTCTTGGCCACTTGCCGGAATATCCAACATGCTCTAAGGCTATGTGTTGGTATGTTATCCGGTGTTGCGTGTATTTTGCATGGCCCATCGAGCCATCTTTCCAGAACGGTTCCGCGCCCCGTACTGGACTTATATTTATTTACTATTGAGCTAGGAATGTTGCACGGGTGCGCCCTTTTTGCCTGAATGAGGGGTTGAGTGGGGACCGAAGATTCCCAGCAGGCTGCTTGAGTTTTCCAAGCGCTTTCCATTGCGTTGTACTTCTGTACGATAGTTGCCAAGTCAGCGAAGTGTAGGATGTGACGGCGGTTGATGGCGTTGAGGATTCCTAAGTGTAGGATGTGACGGCGGTTGATGGCGTTGAGGATTCCTTCGTCCCTGCAATTGTTGCGGAACACTAAGATTGCTTCCTCGTCGCGGCAATCTTTAATCTTGTTTTTGACAAGAAGGAATCTGGCCCAGAAGTGGTGGACCGTTTCCTGAGACTCCTGTTGTATGCTCATGAGAGCGCTTGTACTCGGGTGGGTGGGTGGATTTAAATCTAAACCCTGACCCAGTTTTCGATCCGGAGTCTGAAGGTCTTCCGAACTTAACAGATCGGGCTCCGGGATATCCACTGATTTCTTAGGCCCGTCGTCTGATTCTATGTTCGGAGGGCAGGATGCATATCCTCGCAGGTAAGTGTCCGGCTCTTCGAGACCACAGATACGGACATAGTCCGTCCTTAGTGTGGAGGAAGAGTTGTCGACTCGCTCCTCGACTACCGCTATCTGGTGGGTGATCGGTGGAGATTTGATTTCTCTCTGATCGGGTTTAAGCCCAATTTGATCGCAGTCTGTAGCGACCCCCAGGGCGGCGATGCGATCTAGGAGCTCGTTTAAGGATGAAAGCTTCGTTGGATCCATCTACTTGGAGTGTTCGGAGTCGATACGAAGGGGGTTTTCTATGACCCGAGAGGTCATCATCGGCTTAACAACCGAACGGGCGGGCATGGTAAAGCCGCTCTGCCGGAGTGTTTGGCCTAGAGCCAGCATTCCTCCGGTGGTGATATTATCCTTGAGAACAAGGCGAGACATCGATCCTGTCATCGACGTCATAGTGGAACTCTCAATGAAAGCACCAATGTCGGTGTCAAAACCGGCGGATCTCGGGTAGGGGGTCCCGAACTGTGCGTCTAAGGTCGATGGTAACAGGAGACAGGGGGCACGATGTTTACCCAGGTTTGGGCCCTCTCTATGGAGGTAATACCCTACGTCCTGCTTGATTGATATTGATGAATACGAGTATTACAAGAGTTGATCTACCTCGAGATCGTAATGGCTAAACCCTAGAGGTCTAGCTTGTATGGCTATGGTAATGTATATCTCCCCTTTCCGGGCTAAGTTCTCCGGTTTATATAAGCACCAGGAGGATCTAGGGTTACACAAGGTCGGTTACAAAGAATGGAATCTACATATCCGGTCGCCAAGCTTGCCTTCCATGCCAAGAGAGCCCCATCCGGACACGGGTGCAGTCTTCGGTCTTCGTATCTTCACAGCCCATTAGTCCGGCCCATGGCTAACAAGTCGGACGCTCGAGGACCCCTTAGTCCAGGACTCCCTCACCAGCCGACCAGCTTCGTCACGTTAGCTGGATCTGGGGCTTTGCCTCGGCGAGCCAACCTTTGCCAGCATCGCCATGCCGTCGCTTCATCGCCCATTAGGCAATGAGTGTGTGGATCTAGTCCCAATTTTGGAAGTAATCTCTCTTCATATTGCTACAACAGATAAACCAGGTGCTATTAATCCTCGTAATTTTTTCTTGCTTTGGTTTATTTTTCCTGGGGAATTGTTACTCTGGTTTGTTCCATCATCTGTACACAAGTCTGTCAAATGGTGGCCGCATTAACGATGGTCGTGTGGTGGTTCGGTCAGTTTCCGTATACAGTTCGACAAATGTCGAATCTGGAACTCAGACCGGCCTATGAATTCAGGCTTTGCCACGCCTTCACCGCGTCACGCCGACGCCCTGCATCAACATTGACTTCGGCTCCATGCCACATCTCTTTAAATAAATTATTTTTGCGAAAAGCAATTATGCAAGGATTTTATATATTTATATTATTCTTTTTGGACCGCACTATTTTATGTGTGTAGGTGATCGACTTCGACTGCGTTACGCAGTCACTTCGGCAAGCCAACGTCGTCGTCCCAATTGGCATAAATCGGCTCGCATGATCACCTTGTTGATTGAATTGCCATACCGCCATGTTCAGTTGCCTCGGGGACTTCGACATCATCAAGAGGGTCCTACCTCGTCGGGTGTTCGACTACATGCCATATTTCTTTTATTATTCATTTTGCATAAATTATTAATCATGCAACTTTTATTATTTTTTATTATTATTACTATTATCTCCGGCTTGCACTATCTTCTGTGCATAGGTAAATGATCCGGATTGGGCAGCGCTGTCACCTCGGCGTATCAACATACCACGTCACCTGGATGGACCGGGGGCTTCGTCATCTCTTCATTAACCACGCCGGGTACTTCGGCGTCACACTGCCGACCTGCATCGGCCGTGCTATGTTGCCACTTCAAAGCGTCGAGCTCTTCGCTCTGCCACCTCGGGACCGGCTTGGGGCTAGGACCTCGCCCGTCGTAAGCTCGGACCGCGTCATCAATGTCGAACACATTAACGAGCTAAGTCACTTTTATGCTCAAAGTTTTACATTTTTAATTTGTTTTCGGTTCGACCATGCTCACATACGTTATTTGTTAAAAACACTTCTCTTACCCAAGTTTACTGGGGGGGCTCTTAAATTTATATGAGCCGTTTTATAGTAAATGTGTTTTCTTCCTAGTTGTGGCAAAATCTTTTTCTAGCACTCCTTTTTTCGGCGCGAGTGTGTGGTCAATAGCCGGATAGCCCATTTTCTCTCTAATGACCGCTCGAGTTTAGTTCGCTAAACTGGCCTAACGAGAAGTACTACGCCTTTGGGATAGGAGGTTGAAGCCGAAGGCTGACCCACTCGACGTCTTGAGATCAGATGTGTCATGTTAAAGTACGACGGAAGCACAAACTAATTTTAGGACCAATTTTCGGATTGGCACCAACAAAATTGATTTAGTTCAGACATAGAGTTTCCGCATAAGTTTTTTGGTTTTTTAATCTTATGGCACTTTTTGATCTATTTGTGTGCTTTTTTATGAGGCGGGACATCCTCTTGACCGAGGTACACTACGTAATAATCCAGCTTGGGAAATCTTTTTCGACCCATAGTTCGGCATTTTTTCTGCCGACCTGCACCTCGGTGTTGGGTCCGAGCATAAATCCTGCAGTACATTGCCTGACACTTTTTAAGCATCAACAATATCAACAGGGGGTTGTGACTTGAGCCGAACCCACCAAAAGCCAAGGTACTCCGAGGAGTCCTCGGCAAAATGTTCTCGGATATTGCTTTATATGCATCAGTTTTGAATTGTGTCTTCGGTCAATAGTTGGGTTGCCCGGCTCCTGTGCCTGCCTCCTACGTTCCGCTTTGTTCGGCTAGGTGCGCAAAGGGAGAACCACTGCGATTGTGCTTCCAGCTAGCATGGTTAAGTGCCTCAGTGGAAAAAGCCAAAAATCGACTGTCACAATAAGCGTAAATAGGTCAGCGATCCGATGAGTGTATTAAACTATAAGATTGATAGAGGTCACCCCGTGTTAAAATACGGTGTTTACAACATTGGACGAAGTGTTTACGGCTTGACCTCGACTTTCGCCGAACACTAACCGGGGCTAGTTACTGGCCTCCCAACTTTAAGCTCGTATGACTAAGTGAAAGTTATAAAGCCCGCATATCTGATTGCCTCATTTCTGCTAACACAATCGCCTTCGGGCACCGATACGTCGGCTAAGGGTTGTTTTGTTATCGCAAAAACACCCTGCATAGCATCCACAAGGGGTGGAAGCCGACGATGGGCCACTTTCAACTGATAAACGGTCGCAATGGAGTCAAAATAAACATATCATCGGTGTTTGTATTTAATATACGAGGGCTGCTTTCTGCAATCATTGTTATAAAGCCATAAATATGCATCAATTTGACTTAAGATTTTGGCCAAGATGGGTTGCCTGGCTCCTGTGCTTACCCCTACGTTCCCGATTGTTCGGCTAGGCGGTAAAGGGAGCACCTCTGTGATTGTTACTACCGGGTCATCCGAGTTAGTACCTCGGACTAGGTGAAGCCAAAAGCTAGCGATCTTAAAGGATATAATTGGTTGGCAACGACGGAAGTGAAAATTTTGGTTCATTAATACCATATAGTTCGGGAACTTTCCCCGAACTAAATCCTCAATATTTTCCTCCCACATTGATTGGAGGTGAGGTTTCATGATCATGATCAACATGACAACCCAAAGAAAGGAACCGATAGCGGGATTATTTTCTTTGGAAGATGTTTCATATCTCTCTGCGTACCTTTGTTTATAAAACCATATGGCTGGATTGCCTTGTTTTCCATAAATCTTTACCCTTATAATGGCTTTATAAAGTAGGACAAACACTCCCCGGCTTCTGGCCGAGGAGGTTGAAGCCGATGGTCGGTCAACAAAGTTTTGTACAGTGCGGATCCGAGCATTAATGATGTAAAGTACTTGGATACATAGAATCATTACACATAATTTGTGATTTTACTCTTGATATCGATCCTTAATTCGGCCACCCGTGCCTGCATTAAGGCTCGGGGGCTACTGGGCTTCGGACTTATCATTCACTAATCTTAAAGGGGCACATCAATCCCCTGATCTGGTGTTGCCACCCGACCAGTGTCTCGGGGGCTACTGCATTGCCTATTCAATGCAGAAAATTCAAAGTGCTCAGTGTTCGGCTGGAACGGACTATGCGCAAACGCATCTTCGGACAACAATAGTATGCTGTCGAGCTGGGAATTGATCCTCGGGATGATTTTACGAATCAATCTGAGTCTCAGGGGCTACTAGGGTCCGCGGTTTGATATTATCCTTCAGGTACATCCCGGATATTAGGCCAACACGCACCTTGAGGGTTGCTGGCTATACATCTCGGCAGAGAATACATTGCACAATTCGAAATCAAATTCATAACAACCAGCCCATGGGAGGGGTGGTGCACCACCTCGGATACAGTCCGGCATTGGTGCTCGACCGCAAAAGATACCTCAGAAGCAGTCCGGCATAAAGCTCGGTTGCAAGTGGCTGGCTCCATAGAGGGCATCTCCGGCATTAAGCTCATTTGAACCCTTTTAACTTTTGAACACCAAGGTAACCTATGGATACAGTCCGGCGTTGGAGCTCGGATACATTCCGTCGTTGAAGCTCGGAAGCGGTCCGGCGTTGGTGCTCGGCTGCAAAAGATACCTCGAATGCATTCCGGCGTTGGAGCTCGGACGCGAGAGGACACCGCCGCACGGGAAACACTTCAAACCCGAGGTGGGCGTAAAAATAACAAGGCATTGATAACGACTGGTAACTTAAAGGGGATCCTCGGATACTCGACGTGTAAACTCTTCGGACTCACTTCGGTGATCCTCAGGATCGAAGATGAGAAGATTTGTTGAACCAGTTTTCAAGACCGATGACCGAAGATGAAGAGCAGTTCGGAAGAATCGAGGAGCGTCCCCAACTTGAAGACCGGTACAGGGGGCCACTAACGGTGTCCTGGACTAGGGGGTACTCACCACGTCGTCTCCCGACCAGGTGGATCGGGCCGAGGACCCCCATGGCGATTTACTCATGGGCCACTTCGGGCAGCCCATGCCACATTCAAGGAATATTCCACAAGACTTGATGATCAAGACAAGGACTCCTCTCCACCAACATATTCGACTAGGACTCTTGTTATCCTAGGCCTCTGGTACATTATATAAGCTGAGGCCAGGCTAGTCGATAGATCATTATGACATTATTCATCATACCCTCAGGTTTTAAACCACAACATATGATCTCACGGTAGATCAACTCTGTACTTGATATGCCATCAATATAAACAAGAGCAGGGCATAGGGTTTTACCTCCATCAAGAGGGCCTGAACCTGGGTAAAACATCGTCTCCTTCGTTCCTGTTACCATTGATCCGAGAATCCACAGCTCGGGACCCCCTACTCCGTGATCTGCCGGCTTTGACACTAACAGCGAGGGGCTCAAAATCAAGGATTAGCCAAGGATTTGTGGGGGTCGCGTCCCAAGAGGTCTCGCCGCCACAACCGAAGGGACCCTGAGGAGCCATTGTCAGGAAAGGACGTGACACGCGGGAAATCACAAAGATAAGGTACTTACTCGTCTACGGCTATGTACTTCCTCTGCTTCAGCGGCCGGTAGGCAACACCACTGAGGATTGGAGGGCCCTTCCTCTTGTGGAGTGCTTCAAGGTTCAGGCGAAGCTGGCCGAGGCTCGGGGCGTGGCTCTCAGCAGCTGGGGCACTTGGCGAGGCTTCTGGGCACCAGGCCGCACCTACCCACCAGCCGCCACCTTAGGACCACTCGCCCGAGCTTCGATGGCAATCTCCCTAGGAGCGTCGGGCCGCACCAGCTCTCCAGCGGCCGCCTCAGTAGCGACTGCCTCGGGAGCACCTGGCGACACCCGCTGCCCAGCAGTCACCCCAGCTGTACCCGGTGGCGTTGGCCCCCTGCATCCACAACCGGGGCACGCGCCGCAGGGTCGATGAGCAAGGCAGCCACAAAGATGGGATTCTCGCGAGGCCCTTCAAGCCCCACCGGGCGCTGCCCCCACTCGTCAAAAAGGGGCATCTGCCTCATGAAGTACTCCTTGTTCGACCATTGGTACAGGAGGCAGCCCTCTTCCGGAAGCGCGCCCGACGCTCGGTCGCCCGTCGGAAGCTCGAGCATCGTGCGCAGCGTCTTGGAAGGAAGCGCAGGCACTTGGAGCCTCATGGGGTCCTTGCTTCCGGTGAAGACCCACATTGGGTGAGAATGGCATTGGAGTAGAGCGATGTGTCACCGGACGAACTCCTTCACCACCATCGGCGTCGTCACCCCGACCTCCTTCAACCTGGTCAGCCTAGACCATACATGGGCAAGCCGGCGATCGACAAGCTTCACGTGCCCCCAGCCGAAGCTGGGTACCGCCGGCACTCGCGGGAGCAGGAGCAAGGGGTTGCGCACGCTGACATCCACATACACCCACTGCTTCCGAAACCCCCTCACATCTGGCTAAAGCGCAAAGTCGATGCCCGAGCCGGTCGTCTCCACTACGGCCTGGAAGGCCACGCATCTCAAGCGCTGGTGGGCGTCGACCAGATGAAGCGAGAAGAAATGGCGAAACAGGGCTACGGAAGGGGCAATGCCACCATAGCCTCACAAAGGAAGGCAAAGACAGCAACGGAGGATGATGGATTGGGGGTCTAGATGCAATGCCTGGATTTGGTAATGCGAGATGATAGCATTGATGAAATCGGAGAAAGGGGGATCAGGCCAGCCAGGAGAGCGTGAAGATGGATGGGGATCTCGGTGGCTTCCATGTCAATCATGGCCCGGGAAGCGGGCCAGACCGTCGTTGCCTTCCATTCATGGGAATCGGTGGCAAGGGCCGAACGGACCTTGGCCAAACCCTCTTGATTGATCACCATCGACCGTTCAAGAGCAGGCTCCAAGACCGGCTGAGATTCAGCTGGAGTGCAGGCTTTCCCCTTCTTCGACCGAGGGGCCATGGCGACAAGAGAGGGTTGGTGCCAGCGTCGAATCTAGGGGAAGAGTTGCGGGTTCGCGGAAGAGAGGTGGAGACAAGGGCAAGCACGACGAGCGATGAGGGAAGTTCTACGCTAACAATGGGCGGCCGCCCGGCCTGGCAGTTATTAAGGTTGTGTGGGGAAGTGGAGGCGCCCACGTCCAATCAAGCGCCATGCGTTGACCAAGGCCGCAGGCGGTTAGGGCCTGCAGTGCTCCGCACTTGCCCTTTGGCTTTGCCTCGAAGCCAAGTCCGAGCGCGCCTTGGGCCCAGGGGCTACTGTCGGTGTTCTGGGAATGGGGGTACCCAGACTTGCCTGCCCGCGGCCCACAGCGTGGCTCCATCGACAGCCTGGCACGGCCCACCTCCAGCATAAAAAACTCAAGACCCTCGCGAGGGGCCAAGCCTCGCGGGACGGACGACACCAAGACCTCCACGCGGAGCGGCCTCCTCAGGCTGGCTCCCGAGGAGCGGAGATTTCCATGCAAGCTTCACCTCGTGAGGCTCAAGATGACGTGGGCCATGACGACCAAGGCCAGGCGAGCGCCAGCGGGTGTAGTGCACCAGTTTCCTCTTTGGTGCTAAAGAGGCAAGCGCAAGTCCGGAGTCCCGAGGAATCAGCCAAAGGTTTCCATTCCGGTGCTACAAGAACAAGACCGCCAGGACGGCAGGGCGGAGGTCATCGCCGAGCCCACCGCGGCGTCATGACCAGAGGCTTTTGCAGGCGAAGACTACTTTTGTCAGGATAACATGTACTAGTTGTCCCCCTTAGAATTTGACCGTTGTGGGATCCCTTCCCGCCTTCATTTGGGAAGAGGACCAAGGCCACTATAAATAGGGCCTAGCCACCATCGTCGAGAGGGACCAGACGGGGTCAAATCCAGTCTGTCCTCACACTCACCAGCTCACTGGAGCACAAGAACACGCCTCCTCCTGAGGCTATTCTCCCACTGTACTAGTTCATCCTCAGCCCCTCAAGGCCAATCCACCACAAAATAGGAGTAGGGTTCTACACCGCAAGGTGGCCCGAACCTGGGTAAATTGTTGTGTCTTGTTTCCTTCCTGTTCATCGAGCTAGGCCATGAGATCGGTGAGTAGGCAGCCTTGGGAGGTTGAGTTCTTTGCATGCACCATAGAGTTCGAACCTCTCAAGGGTTTGCAGAACCCGAAATCCGACAACATTGCTCGGCCCCGACCACCCACCATAACCGGGAACTCCCTGATATTTTCCTCGCCCTTGCTTCTACCACGGTTTTTTTCGTCATGGACGGCCCAAATAATGTCATGCAGCTACGTCTTCGGCCCGCCCAGGACGAAACACCCATTTTCTGTCATGATTTTTTGTCATAGAAGTAAGAGCCCAACACATCTATGATGATACCGGGTTTTGTCACAATCATCATCTTAGAAGTGTCATAAGCATGACAGGGGAAAAATTCGTTCGGCCCAAAATGTCACGGATGTGTCTTTTTTTGTAGTGAGGGTTAGGAGACATAGGATCTTAATCCAACCACCTGAAATGGTCGACTGACCCAAATGATGAAAGTCAGGCAACTTGCATGTAGACACTCTCATATATTCAGTACTATTATTGTAGGTGCAAGCAGTGTCCTCAACCCATCAAGCTAAACAACATGCCACTCATAATTCCAAACTTAGTTGCTCAAATACGAATATGATATGATGCTAACATGTACTGAAAGAGAGAATGTTTAATTGGTCAGTTAATGTTTCTACTTTACTTTCGAAAAGCACATGCGCCACATATCGAGGGATAGCAGGGAGTTGCGTTCTTTATGCGGTCTGGTTCATCATGTGTGGCCAACCAACATTTTATTATCCAAAATCTACTTGCTCTTCTTTAGCATGCTCCTCTTCTGTTCTTCCTTTGTAAGTACTCTCTCCGTACTAAAATATAAGTCTTTGTAGAGATTCCTCCATGGACTACATACGAAGCAAAATGAGTGAATCTACACTGGAAAATGTATCTATATACATCCGTATGTGATCCATAGTGGAATCTCTACAAAGATTTGTATTTAGGAACAGAGGGAGTATAATAGTTGTACAGTATGTTCTTTGTAGTGAAGAGGAGCAGGGACATTTGCAGTGCATAGGTCTATTTAGTTGCTTGTCATGGACGCTTTCAACTCTTTGTGTTGGTCTTCATGTTGATTGTCATGGACACTTTCAACTCTTCGTATTCGATTGTATGTGTTGCCTTTGAGAGTTAGACTGATAGTAATAGTACTATGCCTTCAGTTGTAGAGAGCTGGTATGCGAAGCCTTTCTAGCCATACCGGCAATCCTAGCACATATATTCCAGCAAGTTCCACTTTCCTGATTTTACTCTTGATGCTTAGGGTTTTCCCATTATATCTACACTACGATCTGCGTAGGTACTTTATGTCCTACTAGCAGTTGTCCACCCTTTAAAGCTAAATAACACAACAATCATATGTCCTAAGGTTCTTAAAATACGAATGTGATATGATACTAACATTAGCTAACAGACACACATTTAATTGGTTAGCTAATGCTCCCACTTGAGTTTCCAAATGCATGTGGCCGCATATAGAGAGACATCATGGAATTTCATTTCTTTGTGCGCTCTGATTCATTATGGGTGGGCAACCAACATTGTATAGAAAGAAGGGGAATCTCAATAATATGCTTCCCCTTCTATTCTTAACATGTTCCTCTTTTGTTCTTCTTTAGTAAGTACAGTATGTTCCTTGTCAGGAAGGGTAGCAGGGACATCTGCAGTTGACAGCTCTATCGGGCCGGTTCTGCTACATGATTTCGCACTTCGAGTTGGTCTGCCATAATATCTCGGAAATGGTGGGAGCCATGCGGTCTTTGATAGACTAAACTGATAGTAACAGTTTGCGCCTTTAGATGAATAGAGCTGGCATGTAGGTGATCGATAGGCTGCATATTAGTAGCGGCAAAACCCTGTATTTTCCAGCCAGTTCCGCTTTTCCATTTATTTATGGTGGTTATGGTGTACCCTATTATCTACACTATGATCTGCCTACTAGCTCTGTGCTCTCATTATCATGGTTTGGCAATAAACTTTCCATACGGTATATTATGAACCTATCATCTGCCAACTATCCTTACATCTGGAGCTCCCAACAGAGAGCCTATTTTTTGTGTAGTTGTGCCAGATTATATTAATCTACTCACCATATTATAGCACACATGGGCTATCTCATCAGAATCCAGTGATAGCACACAAGCGTTTACAGGGAGCCCTATTATATTACAATATCCTCTGCATTACAAAGATAATCTCACTACTATTTATGTTTTCATGCTTTTTAGATATTGTACGTAATCACAATGAATATAAGAATGCACACATCAGAAGAATATTGCGGAAAAGTTCAATGGGTAACAAACTTGGCATCAAGGGATTGAGGTTCATTGTGGATGCAATGAAACCCACGTGCTCCCGACCTATATATTCGTATTCATAATATGATCCTAATGACTATTCTGAGCTCAAGGAGTCAAAGGCAGATGGCCTATCCTATTCACCCAATAAGGTGCCTGTTCTAATTTGGCAAGGTTTTATTGGTTGCACATATCTTGCATAAGGTGTCTTGCATTTATTTTTGCTTCGTTGCTCCACCATATGCTTAGTTTACTCATGATATATGTGAAGATGACATGCCCATCCATTATCAACACCTATTCCATTTGTCGTCATACCATGTGTTTTCCATTCCAATGTTATTCTTGTGTTTCAAACATCCAAAAGGAAGAGGGTGATTGCAGAACCTGAAGGAGTACAAGAAAAGTCCTTGAAAAAGGTGGTGCTACCAGAGAAATCACATAGCACCCAACGTATATTGGCGATAGAACCAGCACCGCAAAACCTAGGATATCGCAACTATGTTGGTCGCTGCTTTGCTCTTGTGAGTACCTATTGTCCTATCGTTGTCCTTACATTCATACCTGGTGGATTATGTGACATCATTGTGCATTATAGCTTGCTTATCCACTATTCGCTCCAAATTATCAGATATATATTAATGCTTAAATTAATGTAGAATAAACTCAATGCTTATGAAGAAATTTAGTTCTGCATTGTTCTTGTAAGTATTTGATGTCCTTC
Source organism: Triticum urartu (assembly GCF_003073215.2). NCBI lineage: Eukaryota > Viridiplantae > Streptophyta > Magnoliopsida > Poales > Poaceae > Triticum > Triticum urartu. The sequence continues at coordinate 594,373,754 of NC_053024.1, read as the reverse complement.
ATCACTGTACTTATATTTGTCAGCTAGTTCTTCATGTACACTTTGCAACTTATTTTCCCTTGTCCTCCATTTTCTACACATTATATCTACATTTACTCTTGCCAAAATATTAAATAAAACCAATGTTACTGAAGAAGTTTAGCTTCGCATTGCTCTTGTCAGTGCCTTTTGCTTGTATGCTATATTTACATTTGTACTCTGCATCTTAAGTTAAATAATCGCCATTTGTTCCTATATTTTCACATCTTTATTTACTCTTAACAAAATGTAGAATAAAGTCAATACTCTTGAACAAGAGTGTGCGGTAAACTTCTTGAATTGCCCCCCCCCCCCATCAATATGGACAAGGGCTTTATAGACCCTATCTTCACTACTAATGTAAGTTTGTCCTCCTCGAGCCTTCAAACTTTGTGTGTGTATTTGGATAGCTATGAGTGCAAATGTTGTTTATTTTTGTAGTCTGCATCAAATTTCTTATCCAAAGTTTATAAAGACGAAGTACATAAACATAAGTTTGTCCTTCTCAAATTCAGTCTTTAGTTGTACAACCTAGTTCCTTATTCGTACCATGTAAATTAAACTAAACATAGCAAGTTATCTTCTTTAGCACTATGTGTATGCTTGTGTTCTTGATCGGTAATCCAGTGGTGTGGTGAAACTACCAACAACAGCACAATGTCATATCCTGCTATGGCTCAACTATGAACAATGCAATATTATATTAATGTTATTTAAATCGTGTTTCTTTATTTACCAATCTAAAATGGTATAAATTGAAAGTATAGTCGCCATTCATGCTTATACGTTGTTTAGAACTACATGTATGCTTGTGTTCTTGATCTGTAATCCAGTGGTCTGGTGAAGCTGGCCGCTCCTACACAATGTCATTTCCTGTCGTCTTAACTATGAACAATGACTATTATGTTAATGCTATTTTAAACTGTGTCTCTTTATTTCTGACAAAGAAATGAGATGAATTGTCAACACTGATGCTTATACGTGCAAAACCTGTTATCTACCTACTTGTTTCTCTTTCAGGGTGACAGCACTGCTGCTAGGAAGGACTACCACAATGATAGTGAGATGAACCCATTGTTTGTCCCTCTAACACTATTCTAGAGAAGACGGCAACACATATCGAGGGTAGGGATACAACCACGAAGTCATATCTTTATGTAGTGTCGAACTTACTCAGTGACACAAGCTCGATGATGTCGCCGCCTGAATCTGTTCGACTTCTTCAGTCTGAAATTCAAGCAGAAAGACATGCTTCCGCTCAAATCCGACTGGAACTCCAATCTCTATGCAAGATTAAATGTAAGTACAGGACGTCTATTGATGCTATGCAGCTTAAGTTGGTGGATATAAGCGCCAAAGAAGCGCAGTCTCATTAGGTTTCTAAGCTACTTGCGCTGCAGCTCCTGGGCCGGGCTAACCTTTCTTGAACTGTGTTGAAGTGTTGTCGGTTCTGTCTATTATTTTTTCGGCTTGTTTATGTAATACGCTGTCTGGTTGCCCTTTATTATCACTAGCGGCGAACTTTGATGCCCAGGGGATGTAATATGTTGTAGTTTCTTTGTTGTATAGTCTAGGTTTATTCTTCGTCACGATGTTGTTATTTATTTGTTGTTTCTGCTGTCATCGCTCTGAGAAAAGGTCATAATATTCGATCGGTGCGCAATGAGCCAATAGGTTAGGTTTATAAAATAATAATTTATGTACTAAAACTGGTCGGTCGCCAATCGCTAGTACGGGCCGAACCGTGGGCCTACAATCATCTTGGGCCATTAGTTAGGTCTAGTCTTAATCTGGCCCACTATTAGTTTCAGGAATTTAAAAGGTCGAGTAAACCGCTTGCCTTAATTGGTTTGGAAAATTAAATAGGCTTTTAACAGATTAAAAACTAGATTCATCCTTAATTGTGGCGAACAAATCATGGGCCGACAGCGTGCCATAATATAAATCGGCCCATTATTGGCCCATTCAGGTGACGAGCCATTAACAGGGTGAAATGTTTTTGAGCCTTGGTTGACCCAATTACATGACGGGCAGGAAGCAGGCCGGATGTATAACAGGCCTAAATTAGGCCCAACACTCTCAAGGGCCTTTAATGGGCCGATAGGTAGTTTGGGCTAGAATGTATCCACGAAGACTACGGGCCGTTAAGAGGCCGAAAGTAACTACGGACCATAATTAGGCCCAGGTGCAACTCGGGCCTTTATTTGGCCGAAAGTGAAACCGGGCCGAAAGAGGCCCATACATAGACAGGGCCTCTAACAGGCCGAAACTAATATCAGGTCGAACTGTTAAACGGGCCATTAAGAGGCAAAAGAGCAAATCAGGCCGCCAATGGGCCTAATGGCACAGTAGTTGTTAAAAGGGTTGTATCTGTTATGGGCCGTAATTTGGCCCAAGAAATGAAAGTCAGTTAACGGGCCAGATCAGGTGTGGACCGTAATTTGGCCCAAACTGTTGCAGGATGTTAACGGGCCGAAACTGATGTGGGCTGTAAACTGGCCCAGAATATTGCAGTCATTTAACGGCTCGTATCTGATGTGGGCTATAATTTGGTCCGGAAAATGTTAGGCTGTTAACGGGCCGGCCCATTAGATCGGATGAAATCTTGTGGGCATGTTCCTGGGCCGGCTTTTAAACCTATATGGGCCTCTCTTGGGCCATCCCACATGTCAATGTTTCATTGGCGATTCTTGTCAAATGGATGGTTGACATCTGTCCCAACGTTGAGCCGGCATGTGGATCGTCGACGAATGAGAATTTTACACGTGGAAAATCGCCATTGGTCTGGGCTGTTAACGGGTTATCGGATCCAAACCGGGACCCGATAGCTTAACGGTGACCCGTTACGGTGGATGCCACGTGTCGGTTACCCTTGACAAAAGCACTTCTATGACGCGTGATTTATCGTCATGGAAGTGGACACTTCTATGATGATAATTTTGGTAATGTCATGGAACACTTCTACGACAGCACATGTATGACTATCTTGATTTTGTCATAAAATCGTCATGGATGTACATGCATGACAGAAAACGTGACCTACTGTGACAAACACGTATATTTCTTATTGTTGAAATCCAAAATTAAAGTATCTGGGCTCTCTTCAAGCTTTCTCACAAACAGTTTAAAAATAGATTTTTATTTTTGAAGTTTGGATAAACCATTGCTTCGTCTGGTGTCTACAATACATATGACTCATTATCATCACGGAAGTGTATTTTTTTATAGTGTACTATACTAGTAGTACTACTTGTATACTACATACTCCCTCCTTTCCGGTTTATAGGGCTCATCTCAAAAAAATGTTTTTCCGTTTTATAAGTCTCAATTCTACTACTTACCACCACATGTTCAGATTTCAAGGTGTATTAAATCACTACATGCAAGGATGAAGGAAAAACTCACCAATGCATGTAGAAGTTCTTGGTCATTTAGTGGTCATGCATGCATGTGGTGCAATGAATGCATCGGTATACATAACTTTTTGAGAAAAATGAGATTACTAATTAAGTCCTTTTGAAACCACGAAATTAGTTCCACCATTCGTCATCTACCTTGGTTGAAGAGATTTTCAAATTAAGCCCTATAAATCGGAAAGGGGTATGTACTAGTAGTAGTATTTGATTTGACAGCTAGCAAACCAGGACGGTAAAAAAACCCTGAGAAATGGACGGTAAACTAGTAAACCAGGACAGTTCCCAATACGGCTTTAACAGACGAAGGAGAGGGTAGCAGTTCCTGAAATACTAAGTGGCCAATGATGCATCCTCCTTTAATTAGCATGCTGAGGGAAGTAATGAGAGGAGGACGAGGAAAAGAGGCAGCACAGTATGAATGCAACATAGTTTGCACTGATATAAAGGCACCCCTCCATTCCAATGCATCTACCACGTCGTACACACCTACACTAAGCGCAACAGTGGTCACTCCAGACCCATGGTGGCGATGGGCATGAGCGGCCAGCGGTTGTGCCAGATGGTCCATGATGCCGCCTGCGACATGGAACCGAGGATCATCTCCGGAGGGAGTTGGCGGCCCGTTGGTTCATGGCTATCGTTGACGCCATCTACAACTCCCGGTTGGACAAGATTATCGTTGCCACCTTTAACAAGTTCACCGTCGTCAAGAAGCTCATGGACGACATCGCCGTACTCCTCCAGCCAGCATGCTTGGGCTCCTCATTGCCTACCACCCTAATCGGCCTCCATGGCGAGAATCTCTTTCAAGGACTGGTGGCCCTACGACTGCCTGCTGACGCAACAAAGAATGTCCACCTCAAGGTCGCACTCGCCACGAGGTGCCTCGCCCTGCAATAATTCGTCAACCTACACATTCGCGTGTACAAGGAAGTCGTGTACATAGGTATCTACAAGGCCGGTGAGGACGCTACGATGTTAGCCTTCGTCAAACGGTTGGAAGCCTTGGACGCCTTTGTCGAGAAGAACCTTGACCTCGCCACAAAAGTCGTCGCTCCTGAGCCGTCGGCCGGTGGCCCGACACGCTGATTCGAGGAGGAGGAGGAGGAGGTCGTACGTTGATGGATGCATCTTTCTTCTTGCCTCCTGCAACCACCACTGCGATCGCTTCATCGTGGCCTTAATTCTTATTGTGCTATTGCATTCTCGTTCGAGTCAATAAAGACATGTGCGACCCCTTTGCTCACATTTGGAGTCAATTATGTGCATCACTGTAACTAGTGCTGAAAAAAGGCCTCTAGATTGGATCTCGTGATTCTGTAACTTGCGGCGGCGGAAGAAGTATTTCGTCGACTCCTATAGGTTTTCTGGGATTTTAGAGTATTTATAGGGTCGAAGGTAGGTCAAGGTGGTGCCTATGTGCCCCACTACCCATCAGGGCACCAGAGGCCCCTCGCACGCCCTGGTGTCTAGTGGTCCCCACAGGCCTCCTCTCGTATACTCTAGGAGCTTCTAGGGTCTCTTATCACTAGAAAAAATCTCCAAAAACTTTCGTGGCAATTGGACTTCGTCTGGTATTGATATTTTGCGAAGTCAAAACAAGTAAAAAACAACAACTGGCACTGGGCACTAGGTTAATAGGTTAGTCCCAAAAAATGATATCAAGTTGCTAGTAAATGTATATAAAACATCCAAGATTGACACTTTAATAGCATGGATCAATCAAAAATTATAGATACCTTGGAGACGTATCACCCCCCTTTAGACATACCTTTGATCCTACAAAAACACGTCCGGACTGCATGTTCCGGACGTATGTGAACGGTTTGAGGGCCAATGTTGGAGATGCCCATCTCCAACACTGTCTCCTAAACAAGCACAATATTTATCCGCGGACTAGTTTGGACTGGTCCATAGACACGAATATGAGAGCCGGCCATCCAACTCTGACCCCCTGAGCATATGTCCATGTTTTATTCTTTTATCAACAACAATCGAAATAATTATAGAAATAGCAAAATTCATCCATAAATTGCTTGCATATATTCCTAGTACAACAATAGTTCAAATTAAAATATTACATTTGAGATAATCGGATGTTCACCGAGTTTTTCAAATTTATTGATTCCAAATTTAACAATACTCGAGTCAGAATCGGCACAAGCCCTTTGACACATTGTTAAGCTTCATCAACAATGTATGAATATAAATGGCCCACCCTCTATCATGTAGTACAACACTACAATGCATCCGGGTTATCCAACGTGAAGATTATCAACTCGAAACATTGAGTGAATCAATGAATTGACCAACATGTAGAGCAACAAGAACAAAACTTACGATCTCCATTGGTGACAAGCCCGATGGTCACACACTAACACTGTCTCCACTCGTGCAATCGCACCACAAAACATCATGACGACATTGGAGATGGTATGCCATCGATGGGCTAGCGACTTCACATTGCGATCATGGATCACATACATGTCACAACACGAGGTGTTTTTTTCTCAAGAAATGAAGCACACACATTTTTTCGAAAACATTGAGCCTCCTTGCCACATATCTACAAAGTACGCAGGTAGGACCTTCCACGCAACGCACATCAATCATCCTCCATCATCGTCTACCCTGCCATCGTGCTTACTCTAGACGACGCTAGAGCAAAGTGGGGAGGAAAGAGAAGTGGTGCGGTGTGGTGTGAACGGTACCGCAGTCCTGCTTTAATATCCATGTTATGCGAAGGGACGGGAAGACGGATTCAATGTGGTGCAATGGCCATAGTCGACTTCTTGGTCATCGCATCGACATTGAAGCGATACCGCCTGCTGATGAGTGATATTTTTACACTCCTCTACCCTTAATTAAATTGATATATTTCATTAAAACTAAGGTATTTGCTCTGATATTGACACTAATGACTAATGATGCATAGGATTCCAAAATCCTCTCTTTATTGTGTTTCCACAGGAAACAAGCTATTTATGAATGAAATCAAGTGAGAATATGGCACCCCGGCTCAGAGCACCGGGATGCCCCGTGTTCTAGCCTAGAGATCACGTCTCCTAGAACACAACACTGCTTGGCATAGAACAAAACTTGTCTTATTACAAATAATGGGGTACAAGGGTTTTGATATTACAAGGTTTACATAGGCAAGGCGGCACTGCACCTGCTAAGGTAATCCTATGACAGCAGCAAACAACTCGTAGCAGCGGAAAGACTTCTAGCAACAAAACAACAATGATGATGGACTCCTCTACAAAGGGACACTGACCGGGATACATCCTAGCTCACAAACTCGGGATCCTTGGCATTCAACCATGGCAACACCTGCAATCTAGCATGACACGCCAGGTGAGTACTTTGAATGTACTCGCAAGCTAACAACAACCAAAAGCATCAAGGCAAAACAATAACATAGCACTAACAGGTTAAGTTGTGAACAACTATTATGAGTGGAGGTAAGTAATAACCATGATATGTAAACTAGTAGTAACGATAAATCCTCGTTTATGTTCACATGGACCATCTCACTCTTGACTATCCAGCCAATCAATATATCCTCGCGATCACTCCGATATCACCTCATAATCATCATCAAGATCATCCCATAATCATCACCAGCTTCCTGCTAAATTGTTGCTTGCTCAAATAATAGTATAAGTCATTCCATCATCATAGTGTTGATCTAACAATGTGACCTACTACAAACTTCCCAATACCATGGACATGACTATTCGAATATATTTTTACACTCTGCAGAGGTTGCACACTTTACTCACACTCTGAAGCTCCTAGCCCCGTACTTTTGTACGCTTGCCTTACGATGGACCGGTGTTGCTTACACAAACTCATCTATGTATTCCTCTTTTACAGTACCACCGACATACCTCTTGGGCCATGCCTTGGGTGACCCTGCGTCACCCTTGTGACACCTCCCCCCCCCTCGGTGGCTAACCAAAACTATCCCCGTCGGGTCACGAGCTCAATAACCAAACCAGGTACATGGGATTATAGCCACCTACCTGATCAGGGTAGCACACATGTATAACCTTCCCTCTTTGGAAGTACCGATAAAAGAGTATATCGATAAACCAAGCCAGGCCTCCCCATAAAGACAGATGTGGCTGCACTAGGTAGTTCGGTTCAGTGGCACTTGACCAAAGAATGACGGAATTTAACCCCAAGGTATATCTCTGTCATAAGGTTACTCCAATATCATTTATCAACCGGTGACCCAAGTCATAGCAAAATCCAACCAACAATCCAAATAATAATATAGCCATATCATTTCTACTTACTCCATAAGCCTAATATCAAATGTGATCATAATGAATATCATAGTTAATGATCCTATTAATCCAATGGTAACATGGCAATATCAAGCTTGTAAACTACTAGTCATATCCAATCCAATCACCAACATGGCAGTAGCATAACCAAATAATACTCCAAAGATTTGTCATGGAAAAATCATTTCTAGTTAATTCAAGTTAGGGAAAATTATTAATTAAACCATGGCATTGCATTGCAACCATGCAAATGAGAGTTGTGGCTTGCCTTGATCCAATGGAGTGTTGAAATACTCCTCGTCTTCACACACAATTAATCCCTCTGGAAAAACATCATTAATAAGTAAATATAAATATGACATAAACCAATTTCTTTGTCTTGAAATTCTAGACAGCAGAGAAAAATGTCAAACTCTACCAAAAAAATAAAAGAGCTCAAAAGAAAATTAATGTAAAAAGAATCATCTCAATTGAACTTTTATTTTGGGAGATATTGATGGTCAAAGTTTGGGTCAAACTCGAATTAAAATGGATTTAAACTGATTTTCAAGAAATTCCTGGAGAAGCCACGTTGATGTCGTATTTCCAAAATGTGTTTTCACTTGAAAACACTTCTGTTGGGGTTTAGCTCACTGGCAGGTGGGACCTCCCCATCAGTTTTGAAAGACGGAGAGAGAGAGAGAGAGAGAGAGAGAGAGAGAGAGAGAGAACAGAGGACGGGGGTTCATCGGTGATGGAACGGTGACGAGGAGGCAACACTAGAGCTAGGAGAGGGCGGATGCGGATCGAGCGCACACTGAGAAGTCCATCTGTACCTGCATCTCATCGAATGGTGGACGGATGGCGTCGGTGTCATCGTCTCCAAATGCGGCACACCTCGGGCATTGATGGTTCTAGTGATTCGGATGACAATCGGCTCGGGTAAGGTGCTGGGGAGGGTCAATGGGTTGTGGGGAGATGGATGTTGGGCTCTGTTTGGCAGGAGGAGCACCAGAGGGAGCTAGGTAAGAAGGGAGCCGAGTGGCATAACTCTCGCTGGAAATGGAGAAGGAGGGCTCCCCGGCTTTGCTCCTGATCTCCAGGGGTGGTTGAGGAATGAGTGGTGAGGAAGGATGGGTTCAGGGGCAGCTTAAATAGCCAAGGAGAAGATGTCGTGCCCGAGAGCCGCCGTGGGGATGCAGACGAGCTCCAGCGAGGGCGGTGTGTGGCACATGCCTTTGGGAGTGAGATGATAGGTCAGAGGAGAGGTAGTGGAGCTGCAGTGATGCAAGTGAGTGATATGTCTCCAACGTATCTATAATTCATGAAGTATTCATGCCATGTTAGCAATAAGTTTATATGGTTTTGATGCACTTTTATATGATTTTCATGGACTAACATATTAACTGAGTGCCCATTGCTAGTCGTTGTTTCCTGGTTGTTTTTTGGTTTTCCAGAAAATCCATACCGAACGAAGTTCAAACGCGACGAAACTTTTTGATGATATTTTTGGACATAAGTGAAAAATCATGGATATCGCCTAGAAGGGGGGTGAATAGGCACTTTAAAATAATTACAGTTTAGGCTTGAAAAAATGCAGAATAAAACTAGCGTTTAATTTGTCAAGCACAAAACCTAAATCGACTAGGCTGACCTATGTGCACCAATAACTTATGCTAAGCATGATAAACAACTAAGAGATAGCAAGATATATATCATGTCATACCATGGCTATCACTAAGTAAAGTGCATAAGTAAAGGGCTCGGGTAAGAGATAACCGAGGCACGCGGATACGATGATGTATCCCGAAGTTCACACCCTTGCGGATGCTAATCTCTGTTTGGAGCGGTGTGGAGGCAAAATGCTCCCCAAGAAGCCACTAGGGCCACCATAATATCCTCATGCCCTCCCACAATGCAAGATGTCGTGATTCCACTAAGGGACCCTTGAGGGCAGACACCGAACCCATACAAATGGCAAATCTTGGGGCGGTCACCGAACTCGTACACTTTGGCAACCCTTGGGCGTGGTCACCGAAACCCGTACAAATTGCTCGAGGCAATCTCCACAACCTAATTGGAGACCCCGACGCAAGCCCGGAGCTTTACACCACAATGATTGAGCTCCGCGACGCCACCAACCGTCTAGGGCGCCCAAGCACCCAAGAGGAACAAGCTCTAGGGTACCAAGCACCCAAGAGTAATAAGCTTCTCAACTTTTCACTTCCACATATCACTGTGGAGAACTCAAACCAATGCAACTAATGCAATGGAAAGGGCACACGGAGTGCCCCAAGTCCCTCACTCTCAAATCCCACGAAAGCAACAAAAGCTATGGTGGAATATGATAGGAAGAACAAGGAGAACACCAAGAACTCCAAGATCCAGATCCAAGGGGTTCCCCTCACATAGAGGAGAAAGTGATTGGCGAAAATGTGGATCTAGATCTCCTCTCTCTTTCCCCCCAAAAACTAGCAAGAATCCATGGAGGGATTGAGAGATAGAAAGCTCGAAGATGGTCAACAATGGGGAAAAAACACAAGCTCAAAGGATGGGGACCATTGGGGAAGAAGCCCCCCTTAAATACCCCTCCCCCCCCCCGAAATCCAACAATTATGTCCACAAGTCATGTGCAAGCGGTACTACCGCTCGGGGGAGTGGTACTACCGCTTAGCACGGTCAAAACAGCCCGACGAGATAGAAAAACACAAATGATAGTTCTGCCGAAGAGTTAGTACCGCTAGGGGGAGAGGTAGTACCGCTCGAGGGAGCAGTACTACCGCTTAGAGAGGTACTACCGCTGAAGCGGATTGGGTAACAGAAGCATAAAAATAAGAGGAAGTGGAAGCGGTACAGTACTGCCTAAGCGGTACTACCGCTCGAGGGAGAGGTACTACTGCTCTCTACTACCGCTCAAGCTGAAAAACTGCCCAAGAAAAATAGAAGGATCAAGAAAACCAGAATTGCCATAACTTTTGCATATGAGCTCCGAATTGAGCAAAATCAAGCTTGTTGGATCAATGACGACGAGTACTATCCAAACAGTGACTGGTTAAAGTAAGAAAAGGCAGTAGAAAAAAGCCAATGATATAGAGATGTGAAACCTCTATGGATGAAGAACCGGCAAAAATTCCAACATCGAAAACATCACAGAAGATGCATATGAACTCTTTTTTGATGAACTCGAGCTTATCATGAAGATGACCATAAGCTGTAAAACTCACAAAAATAAACCCAAACAAGAACCAAGAAAGGTGATGAAAGGATGCAATGGTTTGATCTCTCTAAGAATGATACGATCAAGCTAATTACTTGAGAGCCCCCCTTGATAGAAAGACAATCAATCCTATAACCCGGTCTCCCAACTACCATCATGAGACTGATAATATAGAAAACCCATCAAGGGAAAACCTTTGCCTTGCACATAGTGCACTTGAGCTAGATGATGACGATCTTGACTTCCTCAAGTTGGACCACCTTTCTTGATTGCTTTGGCTTGATGAAGACAAGTAGATTGCTCCCCCATAATCCACTATGGGTGAGCCACTCTTTAGCACATCTTCACAAGTCCATTGTCACCACAATGGACGGCAAGCTTCAAGCATGATCTCTTCGTGATGCTCCACTTGAACTTGCACACCGCAATCTTGATGACGATCACCAATTGATGTCATCCTCATGGGTTGTATGAGATCTTCCTCTTGACGCAAGCCCATGGAAACATACCTAACTCCACATAGAACTCTCACGTAGACCATGGATTAGTACACAAAGCATAATGGGCAATGCTTACCATACCATGGGATCACTTGATCCCTTTCGGTACATCTTCTACGCTTTGCGTGTTGATCAACTTGATTCACACTTTGACTTAGTCTTGATCAACCTTGTGTCATGTCTTCTACATGACCAATCTTTGGATAATTCCTTGAATAGCACATTGGTCATCTCCTGAACTCCTTGAAACCAACACATGGACTTCAAGAAATGTCTATGGAAAAATCCTCCAAATATAACTCAACGCAGCCATTAGTCCATAGATATTGTCATCAATTACCAAAACCAAACATGGGGGCTGAAGGCACAAGTGCTCCCTAGGTGGTTTTGGTAATTAATGACAACATATCTCTTGTTGGACTAACACTTTTACCTAGTATGTTTCAAATAAGTTCAACAATGAAGTGGCATGGACTAGAGGATGTGGAACCCCTTCAAAATGCTAAGGACAAAGGATTGGCTCAAGCTCCAAGCTCAATACTCTACATTTACTATTTTAGTGATCCAAGATCACATTGAGTCTATAGGAAAGCCAATACTATTAAGAAGGGATGAGGTGTTGCTTAATGGCTTGCTTGCTCAAAGTGCTTAGTGATATGCTCCAAAGCCCTCAACCACTTTCTCACTTGCAAATATGTCCCACACCAAATATCCAACTCGGCGCCACCGATTCTTTCTATCCGGAGCCACCGAGTTCAGTTGACATAGCCACTGCCAGAAACCCTAATCAGTTTGGTCTCACCGATGGGATCTCGGTCTCACCGAGATGGGCTTGCAAACTCTCTGTCACCTATTGCAATATTTTTGGTCCCACCGAGTTTGCTTGGCCAACTCTCTATTTCACTTATTACCCAAATCAGTCCCACCGAGTTTGAGTAATCGGTCAAACCGAGTTTTTGGATTTACCCTAACCCTAGCACATCGGTCCTACCGAGTTGATCCAGTCGGTCCCACCGGAAACCCTAACGGTCACTAGATTTGCTGAATCGGTCCGACCGAGTTTATCAATTCGGTCCCACCGAGATTGGCAAGTTGTGTGTAACGGTTAGATTTTGTGTGGAGGCTATACATACCCCTCCACCCACTCTTCATTCGTGGAGAGAGCCATCAGAACATACCTACACTTCTAATACACATTTTCTGAGAGAGAACCACCTACTCATGTGTTGAGGCCAAGATATTCCATTCCCACCATATGAATCTTGATCTCTAGCCTTCCCCAAGTTGCTTTCTACTCAAATATTCTTTCCACCAAATCCATATCCTGTGAGAGAGAGTTGAGTGTTGGGGAGACTATCATTTGAAGCACAAGAGCAAGTAGTTCATCATCAACACACCATTTGTTACTTCTTGGAGAGTGGTGTCTCCTAGATTGGCTAGGTGTCACTTGGGAGCCTCCGACAAGATTGTGGAGTTGAACCAAGGAGTTTGTAAGGGCAAGGAGATCGCCTACTTCGTGAAGATCTACTGCTAGTGAGGCAAGTCCTTCGTGGGCGATGGCCATGATGGGATAGACAAGGTTGCTTCTTCGTGGACCCTTCGTGGGTGGAGCCCTCCGTGGACTCGCTCAACCATTACCCTTCGTGGGTTGAAGTCTCCATCAACATGGATGTACGATAGCACCACCTATCGGAACCACGACAAAAACATCCGTGTCTCCAATTGCGTTTGAATTCTCCAAACCCTTCCCTTTACATTCTTGCAAGTTGCATGCTTTACTTTCCGCTGCTCATTTACTCTTTGCATGCTTTCTTGATATGTATTGTGTCTGTTAAACTTGTGCCAAAACTCCACTTCAACTTAAAGAAATTAAAAACTGCAAATTTGGTACTTAGTGTCTAATCACCCCCCCCCCCTCTAAACACCTCTTCTCGATCCTTTCAATTGGTATCAGAGCATTGGTCTCCATTGCCTTGGTTTAAACACCTTTGGAGGAATATGGATGTGTCTACTTTGGGGAGTCTTAGACTTAGAGTGCCTATTCTTGATGGAGAATATTCTCATGAGTGGAAAAATGTAATGCTTGAGATCTTCAATGAATATCACTTGAACAAGTATATTGCTAGCCCTTGTGCACCTCATGTTGATCCTTTGCATCCTACCCTTGATGAGTCTATTGACATGATTCGCAATCTTAGAACTGTTAATCTTATCACTAGAGGCTTGCCTAGAAACTTGATTGGATGTTTGCCTACTCTTAAGTGTGCCTACACCATATGGAAATTTCTCGAGGAACTCTTTTCCAAATTATTCCTTGAAAGATCTAGATGAAATTCTCCATAAATCCATTGCCTTGATTAAGATGAATTCCAATGATCCCAAATTTGGTGACTGCTTATTTGAGCTTACTAATCTTACGAGTGCCAAAGGAGATGTTGGAATCATTAGCAATATCATTTCGAGAGCTATTAGAATTCATAAAGATAACTATAGAAATGATCATTTATCTAATGAATTACCCTCTCTAGGAATTGATCGATCACAAGATGATGTTGAACATGGATACTCTGATGAGGATGATGATGATAGTGACTATGATCTCGATGATGCGATGAGACACTTTGGTCTTATGGCAAATCTTCGCGGCTACATGGCTGGAGGAAAGGAATGGGTTCTTGATAGTGGATGTACTGATCATATGACCGGAGATAAAGATATGTTCCGTGAGCTTGCTGAAAACGACGGCCCTCGAAGATATGTCACCTTTGGTGATAACTCAAAGGGTAAGGTGGCTGGCCTTGGTAAGGTGGCCATCTCACATGATAGCTCCATAAAAATGCCATGCTCGTTGAATCTCTTAGCTACAACTTACTGAAGTAGACTTTCAGTATCTAGACTTGCTGATTTCGGTTTCAATGTCCTATTTACTGAAGTAGACTACCAAGTGTTTTGGAGAGATAATCATAAAATGATCTTTACTGGTATACGTAGAGGAGATCTTTACATTGTTGATTTCACTAAAAAGGCTCAACCTAGAACTTGCTTAATTGCTAAATCTTCTAAAGGCTGGTTGTGGCATAGAAGGCTAGGCCATGTGGGCATGCAAAACCTTGACAAACTCATTAAAGGAAATCATATCCTTGGCGTTAACGATGTCATATTTGACAAGGATAGACTTTGTAGTGCTTGTCATGCAGGGAAACAAGTTGGAGGAAGTCATCGTGCTAAGAACATCATGACCACAAGAAGACCACTCGAGCTACTTCACATGGATCTCTTTGGTCCAAATGCCTACAAGAGTCTCGGTGGTAACTCATTTGGTCTAGTCATAGTTGATGATTTTTCAAGATTTACGTGGGTGTTCTTTCTTGATGACAAATCGCAGGTCCAAAAGATCTTCAAAAACTTTGCTAGGAAGGCCCAAAATCAATTTGACGTGAAGATCAAGAAGGTTCGGAGCGACAATGGAACGGAGTTCAAGAACGCAAATGTGGACACCTTTCTTGACGAAGAAGGGATTACACATGAGTTCTCGGCTATGTACACACCTCAATAAAATGGAGTCGTTGAGAGGAAGAACCGACTCTTATCGAGATGGCAAGAACGATGCTTGATGAGTACAAGACGCCAAAACACTTTTGGGCGGAAGCGGTTGAGACAGCTTGTCATGCAACAAATCGCTTGTATCTTCACAAGCTACTCGGCAAGACGGCATACGAGCTCCTCACCGGTAACAAACCCCAAGTTGGATACTTTCGAGTATTCGGCTCAAAGTGCCACATTCTTGATAAGCATCATCGTTCTAAATTTGCTTCTAAGTCTCATGAAGGTTTCCTACTTGGTTATGGCTCAAACTCTCACACATACCGCGTCTACAACAATTTCACCCGAAAGGTTGAAGAAACGGTAGATGTGAAGTTTGATGAATCTAATGGCTCGCAAGTAGAGCAATTGCCAATTTACGTAGGAGACAAAGATCCCTCAGAAGCAATCCAAGACTTGTCTATTGGCAAAATTTGTCCAATGGAGATAAAGGAGAGTACCTTATCCGTCCAAGTGGAAGCTTATACCTCACGACAAGGTGAACCAGAGTTGATACAGAAGCATCCACGAGTGGGACACACCAAGATGAAGAAAACGAGGAAGTGCACCAAGACGAACGTCAACAACCTCCTTCTCCACCACGACAAGAGAACGACAATGCTAACAATGAAGAAGGCCAAGAAGAAGAACAAGATGAAGAAGATGTTCAACCAAGACCCAAGCAAAAGCTTCCATGAGTTCGAGCAAGAATTGCTAAAGATCATCCTATGGAGCAAATCTACAATGATATCCAAACCGGGAGAATCACTTGCTCTAAAACTTGTTTGGCTAACTTTTGTGAACATTACTCATTCATCTCTAGAATTGAACCTATGAAGGTTGAAGAAGCATTGGAGGATCCGGACTGGATAAATGCTATGCATGAAGAGCTACACAACTTTGAGAGAAATCAAGTGTGGACATTGGTCAAGAAGCCCGACAACAACCACAACATCATCGGTACCAAATGGGTGTTTCTCAACAAGCAAGATGAAGATGTACAAGTGGTTCGCAACAAAGCACGTCTCGTCGCCCAAGGCTACACACAAGTCGAAGGTATGGACTATGGTGAGACATATGCTCCCGTTGCTAGACTTGAGTCCATTCGCATCTTACTTGCTTATGCTAATCACCATGATATCACTTTGTACCAAATGGACATTAAAAGTGCTTTTCTAAATGGTGAAATTGAGGAGGAAGTTTATGTTAAGCAACCTCCCGGCTTTGTCAATCCTAAGAAACCTAATCATGTCTACAAACTTCACAAAGCCCTTTATGGTCTTAAACAAGCTCCTAGAGCATGGTATAAATGCTTGACCAAGTTCCTTATTGAAAAAGGCTTTGAAATTGGAAAATTTGATTCTACTCTTTTTACTAAAAGGGTTAATGGAGAACTATTTGTATGCCAAATTTATGTCGATGATATTATATTTGGATCAACTAACCCTCATATTAGTGAAAAGTTTGGGAAGCTAATGTCGGAGAAGTTTGAGATGTCTAGGATGAGTGAACTAAAATTCTTTCTTGGTTTGCAAATCAAGCAAACTAAGGAAGGCACCTTTGTCTCTCAAACGAAGTACACCAAGGACTTATTCAAGAAGTTTAATATGCAAGGATGCAAAGGTATGACTACACCCATGCCTACTAGTGGACATCTTGATTTGACCAAAGATGGTGAACCGGTTGATCAAAAAGTTTACCGCTCTATGATTGGTTCATTATTATATCTATGTGCTTCACGTCCCGATATCATGCTAAGTGTGTGCATGTGTGCACGATATCAAGATGCTCCTAAGGAATGTCATCTTAAGGCCGTGAAGAGGATAGTGAGATACTTAATACATACACCAAATTTTGGCATTTGGTATCCAAAGGGGGCTTCCTTTGATCTTGTTGGCTACTCTGACTCGGACTATGCCGGTGACAAGGTTGATAGAAAGTCTACTTCGGGTACTTGTCAATTCCTTGGTAGATCTCTTGTGTCTTGGTCTTCCAAGAAACAAAACTCGGTATCCTTATCCACCGCCGAAGCGGAATACATTGCCGCTGGTTCATGTTGTGCTCAATTACTCTGGATGACCCAAACTCTTAAAGATTATGGGATATATGTGAAACATGTTCCATTACTTTGTGACAATGAAAGTGCTATCAGATTGCTCACAATCCCGTGCAACACTCTCGAACTAAGCATATTGAAGTTCGTCATCATTTCATTCGAGATCACGTTGCTAAGGGTGACATAAACCTTAAGCATGTTCGCACTGATAAGCAATTAGCGGATATATTCACTAAACCACTTGATGAGAAAGTGTTTTGCAGGTTAAGAGGTGAATTGAACATCATTGATGCTTCAAACTTGGAGTAGGAACTCCATTGGATACATGCAAGACTTGAGCTTATGACTAATCACTTGATATTTCTCCTATGATGGTAATCTTATGTCTTGAAAATTTGCATCTTGCATGTTATCTAACCCTTGTAGGTACTTGGATGAATCTAATTCTATGAGATTGCAACTCACTCACATCTTGAGCAATCTCTACATCACCAAGTCTCTACACAATGGTGGTTGATGACAAGGAAGCACGAAACCTTTCAAACATATCCTTTGACAAATTCTATGTTGAGTTTCATGATTGTCATGTTGGATACACAAGTGCTCTTCCTTGCGAAAACTAACCCATGTAGGTAGATGAACTCAAAATCCAAAGGGTGCTCCCAACTCTTGATGGGCTACATCAACCTTGAGCAACCCACACAAGTTCAACTACATGATCAAGATCAACACCGCCACCCAAGGTATGTTATTCCATCTTAGAGTAGCTTTACTCCAAGTCATGAGTCAAAGCAACTCGACAAGATGTGAATACATCATGATACTTAAACGAAAAATGGTAACCCCATTTTGAGCTTAAATGATGAGTACGACCTATGATCAAGTGATCTCACTTGACTCCTAAGTCAATGTACTCTAACATAGGTGACTCTGTCACCGCCCAACTCTAGATGAAGTTCTCTTGTGTTCTTTTCTGTGTTCTTGCATTTGTCTCATGCATATTTGTTTCCCCTTCCACAAAAAACTTCATCTATATCTTTTAGTTTCTTTTCTTTGCTTTTTGTTCTGCATTTTCTGCATCCAATTCATTGCAAATCTTTGTGAGATCTTATTTGTCCAGTGAGCTCAGGTGACAAGTGTTCTTCTCTGTGATGAACTCGGTTCCACCGGTTTCATGTCTCCGGTCTAGCCGAAGCTTTTCGGAGCAACCGAAGCATACAACTCGGTGACACCGATTTCACTACAGGAAAAACATTTTTCCATTTATTCCTGTTTTATTCTTGATCCAGCTCCACTCAATGAATCTTGTCCTCTGCAAGCATCACATTTACCTTAATGCTTTGTACTGTGATTCAAGGACCGAACACATTCACAACAAATTCCAGAAGACCCTTCTTGGAAATAGATGTCAAAGGGGGAGAGAGAGAGAGATCACATCAAATCTTAATCATATCTCTAGGGGGAGAGATCTCTAGGGGGGAGGGAATACTCTAGAAAAGAGTAATCTCCAAGGATCCCAGATGCTTGATGTTCAAGAGGAGAGATGCCACATGTCTTCTTGGGGGAAAGACATGTTCATATGTGCTCATTTGCATTAGCTCTGTTCATTTGTTTCTTTGAGCTCTATGTTTCTGTTCCCTATCTTCTCCCAGTATCCCATGCTAGATTCAGGGGGAGCAAGACTTCCAAGGGAAAAAATTAATTAAATTCATTGCATATCTTTCTCTTTGGGGACATGTCAATATCTATCGTGGTACTCTGTACTCACTCTACATGTCATCCCAGTCTTGGTACTCTTGTGGTTTCTTTTGTTTGCTCTAGCTAGTGGGTGCATTTGTGTTATCTAACCTTGTTTACGCAGGCTCATTCCATCCTAGCCAACTCAAGACCACAAGGTAAGTATATGCATCATAGTCATGTGTATGAGAAATTCTTGCTGATGTACATACTGTTTGCAAGAAGGACTCATGGGCATGAAGGTACATTTCTCATATTTTCATCATTTTCTTTGATGCATATAGCCAAGATACATGTAACACTTTGCTACTCTGTCATGGTTATGCTCTCACATGCTTCTATATTCCATATTCACATGATTGCATACATGTAGGGGGAGCCTATGCTTGTTACATGTCTTTCCAAAGCTTTACTTGCTATTCTCTATATCTTTATCTAAAGCTTTGATGTATGTTGCCATCAATTACCAAAAAGGGGGAGATTGAAAGCACAAGTGCTCCCTAGGTGGTTTTGGTAATTAATGACAACATATCTCTTGTTGGACTAACACTTTTACCTAGTATGTTTCAGATAAGTTCAACAATGAAGTGGCATGGACTAGAGGATGTGGAACCCCTTCAAAATGCTAAGGACAAAGGATTGGCTCAAGCTCCAAGCTCAAGACTCTACATTTACTATTTTAGTGATCCAAGATCACATTGAGTCTATAGGAAAGCCAATACTATTAAGAAGGGATGAGGTGTTGCTTAATGGCTTGCTTGCTCAAAGTGCTTAGTGATATGCTCCAAAGCCCTCAACCACCTTCTCACTTGCAAATATGTCCCACACCAAATATCCAACTCGGCCCCACCGATTCTTTCTATCCGGAGCCACCGAGTTCAGTTGACATAGCCACTGACAGAAACCCTAATCAGTTCGGTCTCACCGATGGGATCTCGGTCTCACCGAGATGGGCTTGCAAACTCTCTGTCACCTATTGCAATATTTTGGTCCCACCGAGATATGCAATCGGCCCCACCGAGTTTGCTTTGGCCAACTCTCTGTTTCACTTATTACCCAAATCGGTCCCACCGAGTTTGAGTAATCGGTCAAACCAAGTTTTTGGATTTACCCTAACCCTAGCACATTGGTCCTACCGAGTTGATCCAGTCTGTCCCACCGAAAACCCTAACGGTCACTAGATTTGCTGAATCGGTCCGACCGAGTTTATCAATTCGGTCCCACCAAGATTGGCAAGTTGTGTGTAACGGTTAGATTTTGTGTGGAGGCTATATATATCCCTCCACCCACTCTTCATTCGTGGAGAGAGCCATCAGAACATACCTACACTTCCAATACACATTTTCTAAGAGAGAACCACCTATTCATGTGTTGAGGCCAAGATATTCCATTCCCACCATATGAATCTTGATCTCTAGACTTCCCCAAATTGCTTTCCACTCAAATCTTCTTTCCACCAAATCCATATCCTGTGAGAGAGAGTTGAGTGTTGGGGAGACTATCATTTGAAGCACAAGAGCAAGGAGTTCATCATCAACACACCATTTGTTACTTCTTGGAGAGTGGTGTCTCCTATATTGGCTAGGTGTCACTTGGGAGCCTCCGACAAGATTGTGGAGTTGAACCAAGGAGTTTGTAAGGGCAAGGAGATCGCCTACTTCGTGAAGATCTACTGCTAGTGAGGCAAGTCCTTCGTGGGCGATGGCCATGATGGGATAGACAAGGTTGCTTCTTCGTGGACCCTTCGTGGGTGGAGCTCTCCGTGGACTCGCGCAACCGTTACCCTTTGTGGGTTGAAGTCTCCATCAACGTGGATGTACGATAGCACCACCTATCGGAACCATGACAAAAACATCCGTGTCTCCAATTGCGTTTGAATTCTCCAAACCCTTCCCTTTACATTCTTGCAAGTTGCATGCTTTACTTTCCGCTACTCATTTACTCTTTGCATGCTTGCTTGATATGTATTGTGTCTGTTAAACGTGTGCCAAAACTCCACTTCAACTTAAAGAAATTAAAAACTGCAAATTTGGTACTTAGTGTCTAATCACCCCCCTCTAGACACCTCTTCTCGATCCTTTCAGGGGCACCACATGTTCTTTCAATAAGAGACCCCTGAAGCTTTGTGGGAGGACCAGAAGACCCGCAAGGCGATGACAAGGCAACCCGGCGCGCCCTGGGGGTTGGCCATGTGTTGTTGCCTTGTGGGGCCCTCATAACTCCTTTTCGTGTGATTCCAACGCTGAATTTTTTATAAATAGAGAAACCCCAGAAATAAACCTAGAACTTCGACTCCGCGACTGCAAGCTTTTGTTCTGAAGAGATCCCATATGGAGGCCTTTTCCAGCACCCTACCGGAGGGGGAAATCATCACCGGAGGACATCTTCATCATCCCGTGGTCTCCATGACGAGGAGGGAGTTGTTCATCCTCGGGGCTGAGGGTATGTACCAGTAGCTATGTGTTTGATCTCTGTCTCTCTCTCGTGTTCTTGATTCAGCATGATCTTGATGTACCACGAGCTTTGTTAATATAGTTGGATCATATGGTGTTCTTCCCTCTCTATCTTGTTGTGATGAATTGAGTCTTTCCCTTTGAGGTGTCATTACTATCAGATTGAATATTTTGGATTTGGGAACACTTGACGTATGTATTGCATGTGGATACCCGTGGTGACAATGGGGTATCCTATTGAGTCACTTGATGTATGTTTTGATAATAAACTTACGGATTCCCCAGGTGACAATGGGGTGATCTAGGCACATATGTTGATACACGTTTTTGTCCCACTTTCTCTAATAGAAACATTGGGGTACTCTTGGAAGTTCTTTGTGTTGGATTGAATATTATGAATCTAAAATTATTTGATGCATGTCGGATAATTAACTCACGGATACTTGTGACGACATTAGAGTATCTAGGTGACATTAGAGTTGATTGATGTGCATCATATGGTGTTATTTTAGTATGAACTCTTGGGTTGTTTGTGACACTTATAGGGATGGCTCAATAGATTGATCGAAAATGATAACTTTGAGGTGGTTTGCTACCTACAATAATTTCATCTTCTGTTCTCTGGTATTGATAAGAACTTTCGAGTGATTCTTTATCGCATGTTGAGGGATGGTTATATGATTCAATTATGTTAGCACTGTTGAGAGATTACACTAGTGAAAGTATGAATCCTAGACCTTGTTTTCAAGCATTGCGATACCGTTTGTGCTCACTTTTGTCACTTGCTATCTTGCTGTTTTTATTTCTTTGGATTACAAAAACCTATATCTACTATCCATACTACACTTGTATCATCATCTCTTTGCCGAACTAGTGCACCTATACAAGTTACCATTGTATTGGGTGTGTTGGGGACACAAGATATTTCTTGTATTTGATTGCAGGGTTGCCTGAGAGAGACAATCTTCATCCTACACCTCCCACGGATTGATAAACCTTTGGTCATCCACTTGAGGGAAATTTTCTGTTGTCCTACAAAACTCTGCGCTTGGAGGCCCAACAGAGTCTACAAGAAGAAAGTTGCATAGTAGACATCAAGTCTCAAAACCTGAACAAGTAGATGGAGAAGAACTTGCCCCCGGTGAAGAAGAGGAGCAACCCTATGAGGAGCAACCACAACAAGAAGCCTACACCACCTACACAAACCTCTACAGTCTCCCGGGCTCCAATGACATGAGTAACCTCACCGAGTCCCTTCAGGACACGTCGGCCTACATGAACACCGGCTTCTATAACTGGAGCTAAGGATGGGCTCCTGACCAACCGCCACAATGATTTCACCAATTTGGGCTTGCAAAAGCTTAAGCTTGGGGGAGGTCACTACCACGTCTACATCAAGATGTGGTGGTATTTGAATAAATTGTAATGAGGTTGTACTTCAGCTCGCTAAGCTCGGAAACACTCATGTTGGTTTGTTCCAACACTTTTGCTTTTTATTTGCTTTTGTTTTTCTTTTTATTTTCTTTCGTTTTTATTTTTGCCATGATGGTAAAGGACGAATAAGTGGTGCTGATGGAGGTGACGACGCGGCGGCGGCGACGCGCATGACCGCGCCCGACAATGGCGGATTCTTCACTCGCTTCCTTCATGACCTTCATTCAAGGTTGCAATGGATGGAGATGAGGCTTGGCCCCAGTGTCAAAACCGGCAGACCTCGGGTAGGGGGCCCGAGCTATGAGATCGGATCGATGGGTAACAAGAGACAGAGGACACCAAGCTTTTACCTAGGTTTGGGCCCTCTTTAAGGTGGTAAAACCCTACATCCTGCTCTTGCTTATATTATGGGTGTATCGAGGTACATAGTTGATCTACCCCGAGATCATGAGTTATGGTCTAAATCCTAGGAGTATGATGATGATGATGAAAGAATGATCTCTACGGACTAAACCCTCCGTCTTATATAGGCACCAGGGGTATCTAGGGTTACACATGGTCGGCTGCCATCTAGGGATTACATGCCGAATCTAACATATATACTTGAAGTGCACTCCAAGTCTTCGGTCGAGGCAGATTAAAGGCCTCTGAAGTCTCTCCTCCTCGATGGACTGGCGGTTCGGCCCATGTACTAGTCCGGGTAGGCTGGGACCCCCTAATCCAGGACACCGTCACTTGCCCCCCCCCCCCCCCCCCACCCCCCCCCCATGTTACGTGGATGAAGGCTCCAATGCGGGAGAAATCAATATGACGATGATGATGATTATTGTCGGTGGCTAACGTTGGACATGTATAAATAGCAGGCCTCCATTGGTCTCCTCCATGGATACAACTTCTTTATTTTCATCCAAGAGCTCTACATGAGACTAAACATCGCCCAATACCTTCCTTGATGTGCCAGAATGTTGTAGGAACAAATGGGGCAAAATCGGTGAAGAATCACGGAAGTTAAGGCTATTCCCGTTGCCCATGACGGCTCAAGTGAATGTCGGTACTGTCATGCATGGTCATACCACGCACTGTCTTTCGCTCTTGAGGCTGAGCATGGAGTTTAGTAATTCGGTCACCATTCCTCGTACAAACTTTGATTTGGGCATTTTGGGCTCGTTGGATATGTATCGAGAAGCCCAATAACCTCCTAATATTGGATCTTCAATTTGGTGCTTGTAATTCCTCCGTATTGATCCCAACCTTGGTCCTTTTATCGTGCTTAGTCCATGGGAGTTCCAAATCATCTACAAACACAACAAATACAGAAAACTAAGAAAAAATAGACTGTGCAATGCTCACAATAAAATGAGTGCAAACTGAAAATCATGCATAACGGACATGAAAGTGGCTCGATGGAACATGATATAATGAGTTTCTATGCAGCAAATGAGCTCTAAAATGGGTCAAAAATTACACCATCATTGATGCATTTCAAGGCACTGAGGAAGAGAGCTCGGCTTTTTGGCAAAGTGTGCAGGGTAGGTTTCATGAGCAAAAAGCACTACGACCCCGCCCCTACAAGATGAAGTCATCCATGACCGCAATCCGAAGTCACTAGGCCATCAATGGTACACCATTTAATTGGAGGTCAACAAGTATGCTGACACATATAAACAAGTGCAAAAGCGTGGCTAGGTGAAGGTGCGGACCTGATTACGGCTACCATGTATAAACGCTTTGCATAAAAGGAGGGTGAAAAGGAGGCTAAAAATTGAGTTATTTGGCACGGTCAGCCAGAATGGGGGCTTATGGTATCGATGGATCATGGATGTGAAAAACTTGTACATCCCATGCATTTTGGTTTAATTGCATTTGTTTACAACTATTTAAATGTATGGTTGAATTACTATTGATCTCGATAAATTTGTCGAAGGAAGGATGTTGGACAAGAGGCGAACATTTGGTGACTCCGGTTGGACGCCCTCCGCTCGGTCAGTTGTCTGTGAACACGTCAGATGTATCCGTGGATATTTGATGATGTTCGATAGGTGACCTGCGTTGGAGTTGCCCTTATAGATTTTGGGGGAAGGGCAAGAAGTAGCTTAACTCCTCAAACTGATTTTTTAGTGAGTTATAAGCCTTGTTGGAGTGGACAGAAATGCTCTAATCCTACAGTACTTTTCAATCGCCAATACGCTCTTGAGCTCACATGACCAACAACCTGATTTCATCTTAACCTGAGGAATGATCCAGGAAATTCTAATTCTTCCACGAAGGAATCACTATCTGATACTACATCCAAGGTCACAGATCGTCAAAGTGGGGGACAGCGTCTGGTCATGAATTAGCATCCATGGTCTT
Organism: Triticum urartu; assembly: GCF_003073215.2. Lineage (NCBI taxonomy): Eukaryota > Viridiplantae > Streptophyta > Magnoliopsida > Poales > Poaceae > Triticum > Triticum urartu. The sequence goes on along the minus strand of NC_053024.1, from coordinate 594,348,715 downwards.
TGTGAACCAAATGGGGCTGCTGGTTCGTTGCAGAGCCAAATGGAGCTGCTGGTTCGTTGCAGAGCCAAATGGAGCTGCTGGTTCGTTGCAGAGCCAAATGGAGCAGTTTGCCTTTGTGAACCAACTCCACACTGCGCTACATAAGCAAATCACACAGGAAACGCCCGTAACCTCACGACTGAGCAAGATGCAACCACAAGATCGTGCCCACATCCTCACCGGAGCCTGCATTGCTCTCACGCTCCTACTAAGCACTGTAAACACGGCGTCCAGCCGCCGTCCGGCAGGCCACAGCCCCCCGCCCCCTCCCCACGGCTCCGGCCAGACCATAACGCTCTACACCAATGGAGCTGCACCACCAAACGCCGGCGGCACCCCTTCCTCGAAACACCCGGCCTTCACCAGCCAAGGCCCGATCGGCCACCCCGGCAGCTGGCTACGCACCTTGACGCGGCCTGGGGCGCTCCGCCCCGGCACGGTGACCGTCATCGACGAGCAGTTCCATGGAAAGAGAGAGTTTGGGCTGCCCTTGGCTGGGAAGCTGCAGGGCGTTCTTGTCACCAGCTTGGATGATAACAGCAACCATATAGTTGCAGTGAAGGCCCTGTTCACCGGCGATGGCGCGGAAGACAGCATCAGGTTCTTCGGAATCCATCACAACGGTCAGGAGGAGTCCCATGTCGCGGTGGTCGGAGGGACGGGGAGGTATGACAGCGCCACCGGTTTCGCTGTTATTAGAGCAGCAGATGTACCTGAAACAAGGGGAAATGACAGCTTCAGCAGGACTCTCAGTTTCAGTGTGCGCCTCAAGTGAAGGCTGTGAAGGCTGTGAAGTCTCACATACCATTCTGCAAATCAACTTCTCCGCAAGAAGCTTCAGAGTTTTCGACAAGTGAAACTTGTAGATTGACAGTTCAACACACACCGAAGGAACAAGACTTAACTGAACAGGATATATATGCAATCTCATCCCATTACATTTCACTCATATCAAGTATTCATTTTACAGTTAGGAGTTAACTGGAAGTCCAAAACTGAACCCAATAGCTCCTGAAATACAATCTCTTCACCTATCTTTCACTGCACTTCTATAGTTCCACATGTGGACAAAAAACCATTGGTTACTTCTGTCCAGTCTCACCAAGACGAAAACAAATTTAAATGATTCTACAAGGTCGTTATACAAACACAGAATTGTACTGAACGGATCCAGTTGGTGAAGCACGTTTGCCTATATTCGCAGCATTCAGAACCAAATAGATTCATCTCACTGTTGCCTTGATTACTCATCCAAGATCCTTTTGCGGAAATCTGTCACCATCAAGGGAAGGCCTTCCTTCAGAGATACCTTTGGCTCCCAACCTAGCAGTTGCTTGGCCTTGGTAATATCGGGCTTTCTCATATGGGGATCATCGGCTGTGTTGGGCTTGAATTCAATTGTCGACATTGGGTCAATTGTTTCCTTCACAACCTGGAAAAAGGCAGGATATTCATTTACTACGAACCATTTTAGATTAAAAAAAAGTATCTAAAAACACTCTTGTACAGACCTCTGCAAGTTCCAACATGGTGAACTCTCCTGGGTTTCCCAGATTGAAAGGGCCAATATGTTCACTCTCCATCAGAGCCATCAATCCAGCAACCTAAAAGACATGGATGGAAATATCATGACAAACTTAAGACTTGATAAGAGAAATCAAAAGGTCTGTGTAGCCATTGATCTGCATTCATCTAATAAAGATAAGCAAGCAGGTGATATGATGAAAAAACATTTGATATTTGTATGCAAAGGGGAAAAGTAGATGCAACAGACAAAAATACTGAAGCTATTTTTTTACCTGCGAACAAACCTATCAACAGCTAATTTCCTTGGCCTCAGTTTATGTTAGTTATTTGAAAGTGTTTCTGTGAAGGTGTGGGACTGAATACTATTGGTCAAACAAAAAGCACAAGAAGTTTCTACGGACAAAACATTTTGTTTCATCCAAGTTCATCGAGTATACAGCTAAACTACAAAAGAAAATGTTACTCTGAGAAATTATAACATGGAACAACAGAGAAAAAGAATTGCAACTAAGAGTATATATGAACACATGAGACAATCAATGCACAACAAGAATATTGCACAGTGCTTACCAGATCAGAAACATACTGAAAACTTCGAGTTTGTTTTCCATCACCATATACTGTCATTGGATGTTTGCGCAGTGCCTGCAAGGATACCCATGAGACATATAGGTCAGGGCTTCAGCGAATGGTGCAGCTAAAAACTAGTAATACATGATATGTGGCTAACAGACCTGTGCAACAAAATTGCTAACCACGCGGCCATCATCCAGGCACATACGAGGGCCATATGTATTGAAAATACGAGCAATTCGTACCTGCATTTATGCCAGTTAGCAAAAGTTTGTAGAGATTTAGCTACAATTAAGACAGTGTGGTCACATGCATTGTGCCAAGACACTAAAACATAGAGCATGTTAATGTAAACAGCATTTTAATTATTTATTGTCTCATGAATAATTATAGGATTCGAACAAAATTTAATGAATGAGTTGCACAGACCTAGATATTTTCACTTCTAAATAACTGAAATGGGACACATCAATTATGGTAACTAAAGATGATTGGATAATGCTTTCACTAGTTCACACTTTGCCAGCTAAGTGAATGCAAAGGAAAATCTTACAGGTCTAAGAGCATACAAAATACTACCTGTGATCCATTATAAGTGTCGCAGTTTTGAACTAACCCTGGTTCAAAACTGCAACACTTATTTTGGATCGAGGGATTAGTATTTTCCTAATTATAACATAAACCCGGTCAAAGAGACGGAGTAGATATAACTAGATAATTACCGCAACACCACCACCACGATGGTAGTCCATAGTCAAAGTCTCTGCTGTTCTTTTGCCCTCGTCATAACAACTCCTAACACCTGAAAAAGGCAAGGGTTTAATCCTCTGGAAGTAATATTAGGCGCTGAGCAGTGAGCACAATGAAGTGGTATAAACTAATAATGCAGTACCTATAGGATTAACATGCCCCCAATAAGTCTCCTTCTGCGGATGCTCAAGTGGGTCACCATAAACTTCACTTGTGCTAGTCAACAAGAACCTTGCACCGATTCGCTTTGCCAGACCCAACATATTCAAGGTTCCCATGACATTTGTCTTGTGCTAATTGTTAAGAGGACAAATTATACTGTATATCACTGAAGCACAATAAGAGAACTCTCACAACTGATCGTCTAAGGCAGTCAAATCTGAGAAAACAGATAGTTGCATCATAATAGACAATTATCTGTTCGAGATCGCCCTATTGCAAATGTAGGTTTTCTATGCAAAAAGTGGTAAATTAATGAAACAGAGCGCTCCTAAATCCAAGCAAAACAGCCAAACAACCACCGCGTGCGCTTGATCCGGGCCACAACCATCACTATTGTGCCCGATCTGCATCAAGCATACCTCCCACCAACCGCACAAAAAGAAGATCGAAATCGAGTCGCTTTCAATGTAAGCAAATCAAACAGTATGTATAGATCCAGGCGTCGAGAAGGATATGATCGTCTTGATGGGGTTGTACTTGTAGTGCACGGGCGATGCGGGGCACGCGAGGTGGTAGATCCGGTCGACCTCGAGAAGGATGGGCTCGACGACGTCGTGGCGGAGCAGCTCGAACCTGGGGTTCCGCAGGTGGTGCGCGACGTTCTCCTTCCTCCCGGTGAAGAAGTTGTCCACCACGATCACGCTGTCCCCCTGCTCCAGCAGCCTGTCGACGAGGTGGCTGCCCACGAAGCCCGCCCCGCCGGTGACGACGACGCGGCGAGGCGGCGGGCGGAAGCCCGTGGGGACGCCGCGGGGGTCGGACGAGTGGCCGACGAAGGAGAAGATGGGGCTGCGCTCGGTGGGGTTGGAGGCCGACAGGGAGAAGAGGTAGGGGCGGAGGAGGAAGAAGGAGGTGGCGATGAGCGCGCCGAGGAGGACGAAGAGGAGCCGCTGCTCGCGGAGGAGGTAGCCGACCCAGGTGCGCGGCCCGGGGCGCGCGGGCTTGGAGATCTTGGACGCCGGCGCGTGCGCCGGCGACGGGGCGTGGGTGGGGGACTTGTGGAGCTGCTTCATGGCGGGAGAGCGGCGGGGAGGAGGCGGCGTTTGGTGCGGTGGGTTGCTGGTGGGGGGAGGCCAAGAAAACGAGCTCAAGTGTGCGAGGAGGGGCTCTCCATTTGTTGCGAATTGGTCCTCCAATATTTCCATTTTTCTGTTGAAAACTGGGAATAACTTTGTTTTGCACCCCTGAAACTTTATGAAAGGTTGTGTGTGATACACTCGACGACAAAACCACGGGTTACTCCACAAACATATAAAAGCATCCGTGTGGTCTAGATGTTGAGCAGACACTAAAGATGAGAGAAATTGTTTAGCATCAATGCTAAAAGATGTGAGTGTACATGTTAAAAGCAAAAAATCGGATGCATGTGCTAAGCTTATCAATCAATGTTAAGCTAAATCAAATAACGTGTAGTCTGTTTATGTGCATCAAGTTTCCATTCAATAATAAAAATGAAAGTCCTTGGCGTCTATATATAGTGCCCAGTGATATATGATTATAAAAAGAGTTCGGGGAGGCAATAAAGAGAGTTGATGTGTACGTAGTAGTGTTTGATAAGGGGGGGGGGGGGTTAAACGAGGGAGTTTGTATTGGAAGTTTGGATATTTAGTTTAAATTTGCATTCGGTACCAAACTCTCCAAACATATCTCCATCTAGATAAGTTTTAAAGTGCTTTGGATGTTACTTTAATGTGCTCTTGGGGACTAGTTTCTAATGATTTGGTTTTACCTGGCATGGTCTATGTGGTACCAATAAAATATATGTCACAATGGTGTCGACATCCATTTCATTAGCCTCATTTTTATTGCGCTTTCTGTTAGTCGTCATCTTTCCTCTCATTTAATAGCCATCGATAACATTGCTCCCAACTACCTTAGAGTGTAGTCTAGCCTCATTTTGCTCTTTTAGGTGTTTAATGAATGATGATGATGTTAAGTGGACCGACTGTGAGAGATATATGCAAAACGAACATAATCAAAGAAATCCTTACATTTCTTACTTAAATAGACCAATTGCACCAAACATAAGAGTATGAGCCATCGCGTGTGAATATCCAAGTCTAAGCCCGAGCTCGTCTGATCTTGGTGAACAGTAAAAAAATACTAGAAAACTAAAAATAATTTGGGAAAATGGATGGAAGATGTTCGAGTGTGTGATGTTTGTGTCAAATTTTGTGGTGTTTGGACATCTGAGTAGCTATTAGCAAAAAAATGATCCAAACAGTAAACTTTCTCATAGACCTCGAATTTGTTTTTTAGAGCTACTCAAATGTCCAAACGCCACCAAATTTGGCACGAATATCACGCACTCGAACATCTTCCATGCTAAAAAATCAGAATTTTTTAAAAAAAATCTAGTATTTTTTATTTTACTGTTCGCTCGAGGGAATAGATGAGCTCTGGAGCCATTTTATCCGCGTCCCAACCACGTGCACCTTTTTTGATAGGCGACTTGGGTTCATTAGCTTACTTTCCTTTAGACTAGGTAACATTGAGAAGAATGAAATGCAATGATCATCCTCCTCTCATCCCAGATGAAGGAGGCCTCACCATGTCCACCTTTTGTCTTCACTATATTGCCCATTAAACCATAGTTGGAGCCATCATAGGAGAATATGGCGCGTTGATAGACTTACATTTGGACAAAATCAACAAATATGTAAGACTGACCACATATGTGTATCGATTTGACAGGCTAAACATGTAAAATGTGGCTGCACCATTGAAACTAACCTACAAATCGTATTATGTGGTTTGATGCTCCAAAAACACGTTAAAGGTTTTCTTGTTTCCATGTGATTAAGTCAATGCTGAGAACGAGATAAACTACCATAAACAAATAAGTATATGCATGTCAAACATTAGTTTGGTCACTACGAAATAATTGCTAGAGTAGATTTTTGTGAAGCGCGATACTGGCTGTATGCAATGAGGAAGTTTGTATCGGGAGTTAGGATATTTAGTTCAAATTTGCATTCGGTGCCAAACTCTCCAAACGTAACTCCATGAGATAAATTTTGAAGTGCTTTGGATGTTACCTTAATGTGGTCTGGGAGACTAGTTTCTAATGATTTGGTTTTAGCTGGCATGGTCTATGAGGTACCAATAAAATATACGTCACAGTGGTGTCAATATCCATTTCATTAGCCTCCTTTTTATTGTGCTTTTTGTTAGTCTCCATCTTTCCTCTCATTTAAATTTTTTTAGAGAAAAGGCGTCGGCCGAGCCCGAGAAGAGCTAGAACCTAGTCCGATTTTAAATTAACAATGCCATCAACTGGCCAGGATTACATGGAAGCAACATACACAAAGGGAGAAAGCGGAAAAAGGGATACAAGGTGCAAAGAAGAACATCTCTAAGGCAACAATGTAACGCCCCAAGACCGGAGCTTCAGATGCCTTCCAGGGTTTCCGGGTTTTCGTTGTGTGTTTTGTCTAGTTCATTGCATTCATCATTGCATCATGTGCATTGCATCATGTCATCATGCAACCCGTTTTAAAACTCAACTAAATAAATTGCATGGATCTTTGATCCATTTAAACTGAGGGAATTCACATGGTGATTCTCTTTATAACATATCATCCTAATATTTAGGGAGCTATATTAAAATATTCCATTAACTTGGAATCACCCATAACACAATTGCACTACACTTCAACTCTTCCCTTACCCGACTCATCCTCCTACCCTTCCGTTTCGACCTTTTAAGTTAAATTGCAATTGAGTTGCAATTTTACTTTCTCCATTAATGTTCATCTTGTGCCCATAAATCATATCTATTATGTAGGGCCATCCTATAAAATTTAAGCCCATTTGATTTCAGTTTGGTTAGGTTATAAATTCATACAAGTTTGAATTAAATTCGAACATGTTTAAATTTATAGTCTGTAAAAATTTCCAAACTAATTTGTTTAAATCGGGCATATTTCATGGTTTCCAGAAATATGTACCTCCATCCCTACTTCAACCCCAAACCCTCTATACTTTTCTCTTTATTTCTGTTTACGCATTAAATATAAAGGGAATAAGAGAGAGAAGCCCAGCCTCTTGGGCCTAGTTCTGCCACGCCGGCCCATTTGCGCTGAGGACTCTGAGGCCCATCTGTAGCCCAGTCGCGCCCCCGTGGTAACCCTAGCCCATCCCTTCGTTCCCGTGCCCGCCGCATACTCCCGCATCGCTCCTCTTTCTCTCCCTCGATCTCTTTCCCTGGAGCGCCGCCGAGCTTTCGGTCCTCTCCCTCTCGCATCCGCGTGCACCCAGCGCCAGACCACGCAATCCACCCTCGCCGGAGAAGTGGACCACGCTGGAGCCCAATTGGCCTCCTCGCCGTCGTTGCGCCCTTTCCATCAACAGCAGCGCGCCGGATCCCTTCCCTTTGCTCGATCCCACGCTCGAGCAGGCGTTCAGGAAACCTCCCGCGCACTCGGTTCCTCTTGCCGTCCGTTGCTCCGGCTCCCTCCGGCCGTGCACCTCCCTTCCCGATGTCCTCCTCGAGCTACCTCGTCGCCCGAGGCAGTGCCTCCCCGCGTCCGGTCGCCGCAAGATGTCCATGACCAACGCCGCGATTTCCTCCTCTGCTCGCGAGCCTTGCTTCGCTGCTGCGCCTCCCTGACCTTGCTGCCTCCACGGGGCACCAGTAGCACATCCACCTCGCCGTCCGATGCTGCTCCACCCTGTCGCCTCTGCCAGCCCCACGCTGCTGCTTGCGTCCGCCAAGTTCGATTACCTTTTGCTGCCCCGATCAAGATCACCAAGTACCGAGATGACCCGCGAAGCCCCCTGGACGCCATGTACCACAACCGCTACATTCTGTTTCATCTCTGTCGAGACCAAGAGGACGCCAAGTACCAGGATGACGACGACCCGTCAAGTTCATCTACGTGTGTGTACCACTACGCCGGAGTCCTCGGATCCGTCAAGTTCCACTATGAGATGTACAACTACCGTCGACCTCGAAGACCTCGGATTCACCAAGTTCCCACGACGACAAGTGTGACCCTTCGGATGCGCCGAGTTCGTCTACACAAAAACGCTTCATGTCGGCAAGACCCGCAAGTCGGACCCCGAACGATCGACGTCTCGTGGATCATGTACAACTACCGTCACCCCGAAGACGTTGGAGTCATCAAGTACCTCTCTGAAATGAACGTGAACGACTACCGTCGCAAGAACGGGACTGGAAAGTCCGAAGACCCCAAGTACCACGACACCGATGACATGAACGTATACGGAAACTCATGCAACGATAAACATGTACCTCTACCGTCGCTGAGATCGCGAGAACCACTACCGCCGTCGCGAGAACGTCTACTTCCTCTAATTTGCACCGAACGAGAACTATCCCGCTTGCACGCTTCGAAGGTATAACCTCGAGACGATGTCCGTGAACGAATGCTTGCGATGTATGAGTTGCACCCTATGTTTGCACCGTGTCCGAGTTGTCACTTGCTCGGTCCTCCTCTTCTACCGCTAACTCGTGGGGACCTGGTTACCAGGATCACCCCACCATCTTTTGCACGCATCCGCACACTTCTCCTTTGCATCGGTATCTCAATCGAGTTACCAGAACCGTTATCGTTGCCGTGGCACTCCCTTTCTTTCCACCACGGTGACAAATGCTTCATAATGCTCTTATCAACATTTTCATTAAAATTGCATAATGTTGAACATGTCATCCGCATCATGTTAACAACTTCAAGTTGGTTTAATTGTTGTTTGCATTAAATTGCTAAATGCATATGGGGATTTACCGGATTTGTTGTTGGTTATATCCGGCCCCATTTAAATTGTTTAGATGGCATAGTTTTGTTATGCTTCACCTCTTGCCATGTTAACCAACCTTTAATATTGTTGAGTACCTAACCAGGAGTGAACTAAATAATTAATGTGGTGTTTCGTCAATATGCAACGGAGTTGCATATTGAGCTCCACTTAATTTGTAGAATTGCTTGTGCACTTTTCCATGCCATGCATATTTAAACCGGACATGCATCATACTTGTTTGCGCATCGTGCCATGCTTATGTGGTGGTTGTTTACTATGTTGTTTGCTTCTTTCCGGTGTTGCTTCTTCGGGTTGGTTTCGATAACGTCGTGTTGTGAGGATTCGTTCGACTACGTCCGTTTGTCTTCTTCATGGACTCGTTCTTCTTCCTTGCGGGATTTCAGGCAAGATGACCATACCCTCGAAATCACTTCTATCTTTGCTTGCTAGTTGCTCGCTCTTTTGCTATGCCTATGCTGCGATACCTACCACTTGCTTATCATGCCTCCCATATTGTTGAACCAAGCCTCTAACCCACCATGTCCTAGCAAACCGTTGTTTGGCTATGTTACCGCTTTGCTCAGCCCCTCTTATAGCGTTGTTAGTTGCAGGTGAAGATTGAAGTTTGTTCCTTGTTGGAACATGGAGATGTTGTTCCTTGTTGGAACATGTTTACTTGTTGGGATATCACAATATATCTTATTTAATTAATGCATCTATATACTGGTAAAGGGTGGAGGGCTCGGTCTTATGCCTGGTGTTTTGTTCCACTCTTGCCGCCCTAGTTTCCGTCATATCGGTGTTATGTTCCCGGATTTTGCGTTCCTTACGCGGTTGGGCTATTATGGGAACCCCTTAACAGTTCGCCTTAAGTTAAACTCCTCCAGCAATGCCCAACATTGGTTTTACCATTCGTCACCTAGCCTCTTTTTCCCTTGGGTTTCGCGGACTCAAGGGTCATCATTATTTTAACCCCCCTGGGCCAGTGCTCCTCTGAGTGTTGGTCCAACTTGTCAGCTACCGGTGGCCACCAGGGGCAACTCTGGGCTGGCCTACCGGAAGTTTGGACGATCCGGTGTGCCCTGAGAAAGAGATATGTGCAGCTCCTATCGGGATTTGTCGGCACATTCGGGTGGTGTTGCTGGTTTAGTTTTACCCTGTCGAAATGTCTTGTAGAACCGGGATACCGAGTCTGATCGGAATGTCTCGGGAGGTCTATTAATTCATTAACCGTGAGATCTTGTGATGGCCTAAGTTGGGACACCCCTGCAGGGATTTGAACTTTCGAAAGCCGTGCCCGTGGTTATGGGCAGATGGGAATTTGTTAATATCCGGTTGTAGAAAACCTAAAGTTGATCTTAATTAAAATGCATCAACCGCGTGTGTAGCCGTGATGGTCTCTTTCTGGCGGAGTCCGGTAAGTGAACACGGTGTTGGAGTTATGCTTGACGTAGTTTGTTCTAGGATCACTTCTTGATCATAGTTGTTCGACCGTGCTTTTGCCTTCTCTTCTCGCTCTCTTTTGCGTATGTTAGCCACCATATATGCTAGTCGCTTGCTGCAGCTCCACCTCATACCTTTACCTTACCCATAAGCTTAAATAGTCTTGATCGCGAGGGTGTGAGATTGCTGAGTCCCCGTGACTCACAGATACTTCCAAAACCAGTTTGCAGGTGCCGATGTTACCGAGCAGGTGACGCAACTAAGATCAAGGAGGAGCTCTTTGAAGATCTTGTCCTTTATGTTGTTTCGTTCTAGTTGATCAGTAGTGGAGCCCAGTTGGGGTCGATCGGGGACCGTGTCGCATTTGGGGTTGTTCTTTTATTTTGGCTCCGTAGTCGGGCCTTGATTGTATTTGGATGATGTAATGCTTTATTCATGTAATTGTGTGAAGTGGCGATTGTAAGCCAACTATGTAACTCTTTCCCTTATGTATTACATGGGTTGTGTGAAGATTACCTCACTTGCGACATTGCTTTCAATGCGGTTATGCCTCTAAGTCGTGCTTCGACACGTGGGAGATATAGCCGCATCGAGGGCATTACAAACAACTAGTGGGCAAGAACACACCTCGCCGTTGCCAACGACCGCCGCTACACCTACACCAGCTAACCTACTAAGGCCATGGGAGGAGGGGCACCACCGTGCGAGTATTGTGATCTCTGACTGCCACCGAAGGGCCAAACAAGGCAACAAAGATTTGTCTCTGCCGCCGCAAAGGGCCATGATACGTCTCCAACGTATCTATAATTTTTGATTGCTCCATGCTATATTATCTACTGTTTTGGACCATATTGGGCTTTATTTTCCACTTTTATATTATTTTTGGGACTAATCTATTAACCGGAGGCCCAGCCCAGAATTGTTGTTTTTTTGCCTATTTCAGTGTTTCAGAGAAACAGAATATCAAACGGAGTCCAAACGGAATGAAATCTTTGGAAACATGATTTTCTCATCAGATAAGATCCAGGAGACTTGGACCCTCCGTCAAGAAAGCCACGAGGTGGTCACGAGGGTGGAAGGCGCTCCCCCCTAGGGCGCGCCCCCTGCCTCGTGGGCCCCTCGAAGCTCCACCGACGTACTCATTCCTCCTATATATACCTATGTACCCCCAAACGATCGGGGACGGAGCCAAAAACCTAATTCCACCGCCGCAACTTTCTGTATCCATGAGATCCCATCATGGGGCCTGTTCCGGAGCTCCGCCGGAAGGGGAATCGATCATGGAGGGCTTCTACATCATCATCCAAGCCCCTCCGATGAAGTGTGAGTAGTTTACTTCAGACCTACGGGTCCATAGTTAGTAGCTAGATGGCTTCTTTTCTCTTTTTGGATCTCAATACAATATTCTCCCCCTCTCTCATGGAGATCTATTCTATGTAATCTTCTTTTTGCGGTGTGTTTGTTGAGACCGATGAATTATGGGTTTATGATCAAGTCTATCTATGAATAATATTTGAATCTTCTCTGAATTCTTTTATGTATGATTGGTTATCTTTGTAAGTCTCTTCGAATTATCAGTTTGGTTTGGCCTACTAGATTGGTTTTTCTTGCCATGGGAGAAGTGCTTAGCTTTGGGTTCAATCTTGCGCTGTCCTTTCCCAGTGACAGAAAGGGCAGCAAGGCACGTATTATATTGTTGCCATCGAGGATAACAAGATGGGGTTTTTATCATATTGCATGAAACTATCCCTCTACATCATGTCATCTTGCTTAAGGTGTTACTCTGTTTCTTACTTAATACTCTAGATGCATGCTGGATAGCGGTCGATGAGTGGAGTAATAGTAGTAGATGCAGGCAGGAGTCGGTCTACTTGTCTCGGACGTGATGCCTATATACATGATCATACCTAGATATTCTCATAACTATGCTCAATTCTGTCAATTGCTCAACAGTAATTTGTTCACCCACCGTAGAATACTTATGCTCTTGAGAGAAGCCACTAGTGAAACCTATGCCCCCCGGGTCTCTTTCTCATCATATCAATCTCCATCACTTTATTATTTCTTTGCTTTTTACTTTGCCTTTTACTTTTCACTTTGCATCTCTATACCAAAAATATCAAAAAAAATTATTTATCATCTCTATCAGATCTCACTTTCGTAAGTGACCGTGAAGGGATTGACAACCCCTAAGCGCGTTGGTTGCGTTGAGCTATTGTTTTTGTGTAGGTACGAGGGACTCACGCGTAGCCTCCTACTGGATTGATACCTTGGTTCTCAAAAACTGAGGGAAATACTTATGCTACTTTGCTGCATCATCCTCTCCTCTTCGGGGAAATCCAACGCAGTGCTCAAGAGGTAGCAAGAAGAATTTCTGGCGCCGTTGCCGGGGAGTCTGTGCTAAAGTCAACATACCAAGTACCCATCACAATCCCTATATCCCACATTACATTATTTGCCATTTGCCTCTCGTTTTCCTCTCCCCACTTCACCCTTGCCGTTTTATTCGCCCTCTCTCTCTCCTCCCTCTCTTTCTCTATTTGCCTCTTTTTGCCCGTTTGCTTTTTGTTTGCTCGTGTGTTGGATTGCTTGTTTGTCGCGATGGCTCTACCTAGATTTGGTGATCTTCACCTTAAAAGGTTAGAGGAGATCGAAAACAACGTCAGGAAGTTTATGGTTTTGCAATTTGAGCATAATAATTTCTTTAGAAATGAGCTTAAGGAACAAAAAAGTTTCATGAATTATATGAATAAAGAGCTCGATGATATGTCTAAAGAATTTGATGGTATAAGATCCCAAATTTCTCGTCTTGAAAAATTAACTGCTGAAATTTCGGATATGCAAGCTACCTTAGTAAATAAGATGGCCGCTAAACCCAATTCCTATGAAAATCAAGATGAAGATCTAAAAGTTATTGATGTTTCTCCTATTAAATCTTTGTTTTGCAATATAAATCTTGATAAAACTGAATATGATCCACCCTTACCTAGAAGGCGTTCTAAGAATTCAGAGTATTTAGATCTTGATGATGAAATTGATAAAAGTGGGATTAAAAGAAATAAAACCTTAGATGTTGCTAAACCCACTATATTGGATTTCAAGGAATTTAATTATGAAAATTGATCTTTATTTGATTGTATTTCCTTGTTGCAATCCGTGCTAAATTCTCCTCATGCTTATAGTCAAAATAAAGCCTTTACCGAACATATCGTTGATGCCTTGATGCAAACTTATGAAGAAAAACTTGAGTTGAAAGTTTATATCCCTAGAAAACTTTATGATGAGTGGGAACCTACTATTAAAATTAAAATTAAAGATTATGAGTTTTATGCTTTGTGTGATTTGGGTGCTAGTGTCTCTACTATTCCCAAAACTTTGTGTGATTTGCTAGATTTCCGTGATTTTGATGATTGCTCTCTAAACTTGCATCTTGCGGATTCCACTATTAAGAAACCTATGGGAAGAATTAATGATGTTCTTATTGTTGCAAATAGGAATTATGTGCCCGTAGATTTTATCGTTCTTGATATAGATTGTAATCCTTCTTGCCCAATTATTCTCGGTAGACCTTTCCTTAGAACGGTTGGTGCAATTATTGATATGAAGGAAGGGAACATTAGATTTCAATTTCCATTAAAAAAGGGCATGGAACACTTCCCTAGAAAGAAAATAAAATTGCCATATGAATCTATCATGAGAGCCACTTATGGATTACCTACCAAAGATGGCAATACCTAGATCTATTCTTGCTTGTTATGCCTAGCTAGGGGCGTTAAACGATAGCGCTTGTTGGGAGGCAACCCAATTTTATTTTTATTCCTTGCTTTTTGCTCCTGTTTAGTAATAAATAATTTATCTAGACTCTGTTTTGGTTGTGTTTTTTGTGTTTAATTAGTGTTTGTGCCAAGTAGAACCGTTGGGAAGACTTGGGGAAAGTCTTGTTGAACTTGCTGTAAAAAACAGAAACTTTAGCGCTCACGAGAACTGCAGTAATTTTTATTTGGAAAGTTATATTTAGTTAATTATTTTTGCAGATGTTTAATAGATAAATTACTCACGTTCAGAAATTTATTTTAGAATTTTTGGGGTTCCAGATCTTGCGCTAGCTACAGATTACTACAGACTATTCTGTTTTTGACAGATTCTGTTTTTCGTGTGTTGTTTGCTTATTTTGATGAATCTATGGCTAGTAAAATAGTTTATGAACCATAGAGAAGTTGGAATACAGTAGGTATGACACCCATATAAATAAAGAATGAGTTCATTACAGTACCTTGAAGTGGTCTTTTGTTTTCTTTCGCTAACGGAGCTCACGAGATTTTCTACTTTAAGTTTTGTGTTGTGAAGTTTTCAAGTTTTGGATAAAGATTTGATGGATTATGGAACAAGGAGTGGCAAGAGCCTAAGCTTGGGGATGCCCATGGCACCACCAAGATAATCTAAGGACACCTAAAAGCCAAAGCTTGGGGATGCCCCGGAAGGCATCCCCTCTTTCGTCTACTTCTATCGGTAACTTTACTTGGAGCTATATTTTTATTCATCACATGATATGTGTTTTGCTTGGAGCGTCTTTTATGATTTGAGTCTTTGCTTGTTAGTCTACCAAAATCATCCTTGCTGTACACACCTTTTGAGAGAGCCATACATAATGTGGAATTTGTTAGAATACTCTATGTGCTTCGCTTATATCTTTTGAGTTATATAATTTTGCTCTAGTGCTTCAGTTATATCTTTTAGAGCATGGTGGTGGATTTGTTTTATAGAAACTATTGATCTCTCATGCTTCACTTAGATTATTTTGAGAGTCTTAATAGCATGGTAATTTGCTTAAAATCCTAATATGCTTGGTATGTAAGATTAATAATAAAATGTTCTTATGAGTGTGTTGAATACTAAGAAAAGTTTGATGCTTGATGATTGTTTTGAGATATGGAGGTAATAATATCAAGGTCATGCTAGTTGAGTAGTTGTGAAATTGAGAAATACTTGTGTTGAAGTTTGCAAGTCCCGTAGCATGCACGTATGGTAAACGTTATGCAACAAATTTGAAACATGAGGTGTTATTTGATTGTCTTCCTTATGAGTGGCGGTCGGGGACGAGCGATGGTCTTTTCCTACCAATCTATCCCCCTAGGAGCATGCACGCAGTGCCGAGGTTTTTGATGACTTGTAGATTTTTGCAATAAGTATGTGAGTTCTTTATGACTAATGTTGAGTCCATGGATTATACGCACTCGCACCCTTCCATTCTTGCTAGCCTCTTCGGTACCGTGCATTGCCCTTTCTCACATCGAGAGTTGGCGCAAACTTCGCCGGTGCATCCAAACCCCATGATATGATACTCTCTTTCACACATAAACCTCCTTATATCTTCCTCAAAACAGCCACCATACCTATCTATTATGGCATTTCCATAGCCATTCCGATATATATTGCCATGCAACTTTCCATCATTCCGTTCATCATGACACATTCATCATTGTCATATTGCTTAGCATGATCATGTAGTTGACATAGTATTTGTGGCAAAGCCACCATTCATAATTCTTTCATACATGTCACTCTTGGTTCATTGCATATCCCGGTACACCGCCGGAGACATTCATATAGAGTCATCCTTGTTCTAGTATCGAGTTGTAATCATTGAGTTGTAAATAAATAGAAGTGTGATGATCATCATTATTAGAGCATTGTCCCAAGTGAGGAATAAATAAAAAAAGAGAAAGGCCATAAAAAAAGAGAAGGCCCAAAAAAAAATGAGAGAAAAAGAGAGAAGGGACAATGTTACTATCCTTTTACCACACTTGTGCTTCAAAGTAGCACCATGATCTTCATAGTAGAGAGTCTCTCATGTTATCACTTTCATATACTAGTGGGAATTTTTCATTATAGAACTTGGCTTGTATATTCCAACAATGGGCCTCCTCAAGTGCCCTAGGTCTTCGTGAGAAAGCAAGTAGGATGCACACCCAGTAGTTTCTTTTGTTGAGCTTTCATACATTTATAGCTCTAGTGCATCTGTTGCATGGCAATCCCTACTCCTTGCATTAACATCAATCGGTGGGCATCTCCATAGCCCATTGATTAGCCTCGTTGATGTGAGACTTCCTCCTTTTTTGTCTTCTCCACATAACCCCCTCATTATATTCTATTCCACCTATGGTGCTATGTCCACGGCTCGCGCTCATATATTGCGCGAAAGTTTATAGGTTTGAGATTACTAAAGTATGAAACAATTGCTTGGCTTGTCATCTGGGTTGTGCATGATAATAGCATTCTTGTGTGACGAAAATGAAACATGACTAAACCATATGATTTTGTAGGGATGAACTTTCTTTGGCCATGTTATTTTGAGAAGACATAATTGATTAGTTAGTATGCTTGGAGTATTATCATTTTTACGTCAATATGAACTTTTGTCTTGAATCTTTCGGATCTGAGTATTCATACCACAATTAAGAAGAATTACATTAAAATTATGCCAAGTAGCACTCCGCATCAAAAATTCTCTTTTTATCATTTACCTACTCGAGGACGAGCAGGAATTAAGCTTGGGGATGCTTGATACGTCTCCAACGTATCTATAATTTTTGATTGATCCATGCAATATTATCTACTGTTTTGGACCATATTGGGCTTTATTTTCCACTTTTATATTATTTTTTGGACTAACCTATTAACCGGAGGCCCAGCCCAGAATTGCTGTTTTTTTGCCTATTTCAGTGTTTCGGAGAAACAGAATATCAAACGGAGTCCAAACGGAATGAAATCTTCGGAAACGTGATTTTCTCATCAGATAAGATCCAGGAGACTTGGACCCTCCATCAAGAAAGCCACGAGGTGGTCACGAGGGTGGAGGGCGTGCCGCCCTCCACCCCTAGGGCGCGCCCCCTGCCTCGTGGGCCCCTCGAAGCTCCACCGACGTACTCCTTCCTCCTATATATACTTACTTACCCCCAAACGATCGGGGACGGAGCCAAAAACCTAATTCCACCGCCGCAACTTTCTGTATCCACGAGATCCCATCTTGGGGCCTGTCCCGGAGCTCCGCCGGAAGGGGAATCGATCACGGAGGGCTTCTACATCATCATCAAAGCCCCTCCGATGAAGTGTGAGTAGTTGACTTCAGACCTACGGGTCCATAGTTAGTAGCTAGATGGCTTCTTCTCTCTTTTTGGATCTCAATACAATGTTCTCCCCCTCTCTCGTGGAGATCTATTTGATGTAATCTTCTTTTTGCGGTGTGTTTGTTGAGACCGATGAATTGTGCATTTATGAACAAGTCTATCTATGAATAATATTTGAATCTTCTCTGAATTCTTTTATGTATGATTGGTTATCTTTGCAAGTCTCTTCGAATTATCAGTTTGGTTTGGCCTACTAGATTGGTTTTTCTTGCCATGGGAGAAGTTCTTAGCTTTGGGTTCAATCTTGCGCCGTCCTTTCCCAGTGACAGAAGGGGCAGCAAGGCACGTATTGTATTGTTGCCATCGATGATAACAAGATGGGGTTTTTATCATATTGCATGAAACTATCCCTCTACATCATGTCATCTTGCTTAAGGCGTTACTCTATTTCTTACTTAATACTCTAGATGCATGCTGGATAGCGGTCGATGAGTGGAGTAATAGTAGTAGATGCAGGCAGGAGTCGGTCTACTTGTCTCGGAGGTGATGCCTATATACATGATCATACCTAGATATTCTCATAACTATGCTCAATTCTATCAATTGCTCAACAGTAATTTGTTCACCCACCGTAGAATACTTATGCTCTTGAGAGAAGCCACTAGTGAAACCTATGGCCCCCGGGTCTCTTTCACATCATATCAATCTCCATCACTTTTATTATTGCTTTGCTTTTTACTCTGCCTTTTACTTTTCACTTTGCATCTCTATATCAAAAATACCAAAAATATTATTTATCATCTCTATCAGATCTCACTTTCGTAAGTGACCGTGAAGGGATTGACAACCCATAAGCGCGTTGGTTGTGTTGAGCTATTGTTTTTGTGTAGGTACGAGGGACTAACGCGTAGCCTCCTACTGGATTGATACCTTGGTTCTCAAAAACTAAGGGAAATACTTACGCTACATTGCTGCATCATCCTCTCCTCTTCGGGGAAATCCAATGCAGTGCTCAAGAGGTAGCAGGCCACCACCCTTTCACCCAGGCTCGATGGGTGTCGCACCGGCGACCAGCAGAGTGGTTCCCCAAGAACCCAAATCAAGGTGACCAAGCTACCCAAGGGGAGACAATAGGAGCAAACCCACACACAACAGGGACACAACCACCCAAGCACCGTCACCGAGAGCGGCAAGATAGAACGTCAGACGAGAGATGTCGAATGAAGGCGCCGAACCACGGAGAAGGCCGAGAATGGCAGCACAATACATCGGTCGAGGTTAGGAATCGCCGGAAACCACAGGCGCCGAGAGGGACATCGATCCCCTCACACAGACGGTCGGGACCATCCACACTAAGAATCGAGCAGGTGCCGAAGATGAAGCCTGGCCGCCACACGCCGTCATCGAACCGCCGCCAACATCACCACCGCTCGAGCAGCCTCCAAACAACACCTTCAGGAAGGATCACGCCACCACGATGCCGTTGTCGCCTGGAACAGGGGGGTCTATGGCTTTTACCTTAGCTCCAGGGAGGGGTGGGAGGAAGGGGATCCTCGCCGAAGCCTTAAACAAGGGGACAACAATGAAAGGCGCCGCCTTCGGTGTGTGCGCTCCTCCGACCAAGGGATTCCTCCGGATCTGCCTCCAGCCACCAGATCCGAAGCACCGGCACCCGAGGACGGCGGTCGGAGCCACTAGGGGTCAGATCCACAGCAGAACGGAGTAGATCGGGGTCGAGGATAAGCTTCTACATGGCAATCCAGCAACTAGCGGGGGGCCGTCGTGGCAGCCGACGCCCACGACCTCCCCGTCGCCCACACAGCCGGGGAAGAGGCCCACCTGCACCCACCGGCGCTGCCCGCCGCACAGGCCGCGCAACGCGCCACCACCCAGGGCCACCGCCCTGGAAACCGAGGCACTCCACCCACAATGG
Organism: Triticum urartu; assembly: GCF_003073215.2. Classification (NCBI taxonomy): domain Eukaryota; kingdom Viridiplantae; phylum Streptophyta; class Magnoliopsida; order Poales; family Poaceae; genus Triticum; species Triticum urartu. The sequence continues at coordinate 594,329,338 of NC_053024.1, read as the reverse complement.
AGCCGCTCGGATCCCCGCAGCCACCTTCACCGGTGCCACGCGGCCGCGCCGGTGAGCACCTCTGGCAGCGGCGGAGAGGGGAGAGACGAGGACGAGACAGGCGGGGAGGCTAGAGTTCGTCCTCGAGTCGCCTCAGAGGAGGCGGCGCGGAGGGGGGGTCTATAATTTTTTTCTATGCTTTGGGCATATCCTCTCATTTAATAGCCATCAACAACATTGCTCCCAACTATCTTAGAGTGTAGGCTAGCCTCGTTTTGCTCTTTTAGGTGTTTAAATGAATGATGATGTTAAGTGGACCAACTGCGAGAGATATATACAGGGTGCAAAATGGACCGAATCAAAGAAATTCTTACATTTCTTACTTGAATAGACCAAGTGCACCAAACCTGAGAGTATGAGCAATCGCGTATGAATATCCAAGTCTGAGCCTGAGCTCGTCTAATCTTGATGAACAGTACAAAAATACTATAAAAACTAAAAACAATCTAAAAAATGAATGGTAGATGTTCGAGTGTGTGATGTCCATGCCAAATTTCGTGGTATTTGGACATCTAAGTAGCTATTGGCAAAAATAAAAATAAATTGGGTTCAAACAGTAAACTTTCTCACAGACCTCAAATTTGTTTTTTTCTCGAGAGCTACTCAGATGTTCAAACGCCACCAAATTTGGCATGAACATCACGCACTTGAACATCTTTTCTAGTATTTTATTTATTTATTTTACTATTCACCCGAGGAGCAGATGAACTCGGGGGCCATTTCGTCACGCCCCAACCACGTACACCTTTTTTGAGAGCCGACTTGGGTTCATTAGCTTACTTTCCTTTAGACTAGGTAACATTAAGGAGAATGAAATGCAGTGATCATCCTCCTCTCATCCGAGATGGAGGAGGCCTCGCTATGTCCACCTTTCATCTTCACTCTAGTGCCCCTTAAATCATAGTTGGTGTTATCATAGGAGAAGATGGCGCCGTTGAGAGATTTAGATTTGCACAAAATCAACAAATATGTATGACTGACCACATAATTCTATCGATTTTACAGGCTAAACATGTAAAATGTGGTCACACCATTGAAACTAACCTACAAATCGTATTACATGGTTTGAAGCTCCAAAAACGTGTTCAAGGCTTTCTTGCTTTCATGTGATTAAGTCAATATTGAGAACGAAACAAACTACCATAAATAGAGAAGTATATGCATGTGAAACATTAGTTTGGTCACTACGAAATAATTGCTAGAGTAGATCTTTGTGAAGCGCAATACCAACACTTCACATGTATGCAATGCAAGCATCCGCGACAAGTCTAAGACTTGAACTCAGTTGGACATGTTCAACCATCAAAAAACTAATCAACTAAACTACACCTGATTCGCCGCTATAAGTAGGTTTTGGATACAACCCAAGCATACTCACATCGTTTATAGGTACATGACCTAAAAATATTGTTGCATGTGATTTGGTCAAGTGACATGTTCTTTGTTCTCCGGTGAACAGATGCAAGAAAGCATGTGTAGTCAAAACGTAGCAATTTGATGAGAAACAACATGTGGTCGTATAGTTAGGAGGGCGGTTATACCCCAAACCCATCGGAGATTAAAACCCATGTTTGACGCATTGTGTCTCCTAAAGCGAAATATTATTTCAGTAGGAGGTGACGTCCCCGTCGATAGCAAGGCACCTATGGTGACTTCGTCAATCTCAAGACTCGCCGGATCAATCTCTCAGAGGTACTCATAATGGTTTACATCCAATATATGTATTCATTTGATGTGGGGTTGAATTTTTTTAAATAGTTTAAATATTCTAGCTTTTTGTCACCAATGAATCGATGAGCTACCGGTACAACCAGTAAAAACTTGAACCGAAAACCTCACTGTTCAATTGCCAGTTCAGTTTTTTAAACAATGCATAGGACCGATCAAACTACATCGGCAATACCGGCGTGGCAGGTCGCTCTGATAACCTAAAGTGACAATAGAGCATGCCTCAACCGAAGAACAACATAATCACCGGTGCATGTCAAGCCTACATGTTCCCGACGCGACAAAGCTATCACTAGTGCATGTCAGAAATGGAAAATGTTGGGCATGGCCATGTGACTATACTCACATATGATTTTTATAATAGAAATATCAATATATTTCCTATTTTTCTTGGGAAATTTAGAAGAAAATAAATGTTTTCCTTATTTCAATATCGTTTCTACCTTTTCAAAAAGTAAATAGATAAAATTAGATAACTTTGAAATTAAAACTTCTAGAGGAAATAGTGTTCATATACATAGTAGACCTCAAAAATGTTTTTAATAAAATGTTGTTTTGTAAAATAAATACTTTCACTTCAAAACTGTATTATAGGGTTTTGAAAATAAAATGGTTTAAAAGTTGTTTGGCCAAAATAATTTATTACAAAAAGATTTTTTGGCTTTACCCACATGACATGATCATTTGTAAGCGTTTGGCCCGAAGGATTGAAAGAGGATAGGATATGATTTTCAATGATTTAAATCTGATGAAAACACCAAATATAACAATTAAAATAAATATCTAAAGGAAATATCATTCCAAGATTGTTTTTCCTTCTTCTTTATTTTTTTCCAAATAATGACATTTATTATTCTAACTAAATTAATGCAAACCAAAGGATGTGAAGGCGCATTGGTACTTCACTGATGTGTTGTTTTGTAGCCACCAAGACTACCGTATGAGCCCCTTCGAGGTGGTCTTTGCTAGTTGAGATAAGGACGAAGGAGAGCAGGACGAAGGAGAGCTCGAGAATGTCAACTGGGTGAGTGTATTCTCATCGAAGACTCATACCTTGGGGAAAATGGCCAATGTTCAAGTAAGCACCACATGTTCTTATCAAAGTGGTACTTTCATGTAAGAAGTCATAGATTGAAGAATTTGGACACAAAGCAAATGAAAAGGAGAGGAGTGTGTACATGGCTAGGGTAGATCCAACCCATTTTTGGGCCGAGGAGATTTAATCTATTATTTTTATACTAAACTCTTATAGTTATTTAAACTAATTGTGTCATATTACAGTTTTTGTGAGTATAATTTTCTATTACTTAGCTATCATATTATCCACACAACAATATTGCTAAATACTCCCTCTCTAACTTAATATAAGATGTTTTATGAAACTTCCATGGTGTCGAAAAACATCTTATATTAAGTTACTGAGGGAGTAATAGTTATAGTATTCTATGTTATAGAATTCCAATGTATATTACTGGAAATTTTCTTCTACCAAATATAAACAATATGATGTAACAAAAAATATCTTTTTTATTCAAAAATATTCTTGAATTAATTTTTTAAACACCATAAATTATACAGTGTATACACATATATTGGTCGACCTATATGTGTGTTCTCATATTTTAAAATATTATTAAATATCACGACCGACATTTCTGAATCATACACATTAAAAAAATCTTAATAGTGGTTTCTAGTGTATATTAAGTAAGCATATTCAATATAGTGCATGGCAAATGTGAATTGTAAATTGGCTTCAGGAATAAGTTGAAAACGTGTGCCTTCTTTGTGCATGTATTTAAATCAACAACATAAAATTTTCTCGGTTGTACTTTTGCATATAATTTGATTATCTGTTATGTTCGTCTAGAATTCACTTGGTTTTATTTGGTGCATATGAGCTCCTGCCAATTTCTCAAATAAAAAACTATGTATTAGTTTGAACACATAAATCTGCGACGTCCAACAAAGCACCAATCTAGTTAACATTTGGGACGTCTGGGACCACTTTCATAAATTTCACTATGGTGTCTGGGACGTCCATCACACACACAGAGACTAGCAATGTAAGAAAACTCAACTTCACCAACTTGATTGTTTTCTCTCATGTGGTATGAACTATTAGTATGTCGTGTGAACTTGCGCTCCTACGCATTGGATCTCTCTTTTTATGTATTCAGTAATCTTTTGGATATAATATATAAATTTATACTAGTTACTATTATCATTTAAGTATTTGGGCCCACCCCTCTCAGGGCCCAGGGCGGTCACCCTTTCTCCCTACATTACTAAACAGTATAACTTAGCTAGCTAGGGCCCCTCACAGCGATTTGATGTCCTATACCGTTGGATCCCGCAAACGGATGTACTAGATCATTTGAACCTCCTACTGTGCATCACTGGGACTCTTCACCCGTACGCCGTGCGTTATGGCTAAGCCCAAACGTCACAGGGCTGTTGCTCTGGAGATGGACCTAGAAGCCCTCTCATTAATCGGGCCAAGAAACTCCAGCAGGGCCTGCTAGGCCACGCGAGTCCGCACAAGCCAGGCCCGTCCCCCGTCGATCAGTTCCCTCTCCGGCGAAACCTAATTGCGCGACGGCGGCGGCAGCGGACGGCACCCAGATGCCGGTGACATCCTCTCTCCTACATCCCGTGGTTCTTCTCTCCCCTTTCATGGCAATACATCGCGCCGCCATGCTCTACCCTCGATGGTTGCTCCATGTGTCTGATCAAAAAAATTAGTGGCAAAGATGTTCCCCGCGAATGAGGGGCTGGGAGCAACAGCTCTAATGTTCATTCTCATGGAGACTTGCCTTGTACCACCTGCAAATATTGTTTCTATTATGCCCATCTATGTTACTACAGTACAGACTGCAGAGTGGCTCATGGCAGGGAAGTTGTGTTGTCTTTGTCAGGCGCTAGACCGCAGGAAAACCAATATTATAACTAGCATAAAAAGGCGTTGAGAAGGTAATATGCGATGTTGCTCTTGTTCCTCTCCTTTCTATCTCATTGATTTTTTTAGTTCTAATTGAACTAGGAAGGTCAACCGCCCCAATGATTCAGGGTTGTCGCATCCTCTATCTGAATGCTACTTCCAGGATGAGCAATGAGAAGAGTGACAAGGAAATCGTGTAATAAGAATATAAGCAAATTCATGTTGCCATTGACAGTGCCTGTAGATCCACCATCTTCCAGGATCATGTAAGGATAATACTTTTTGACTTGTACTATTGTTACGTATTAGAAAGTGTGAGAATGTATTTTTTTAATCATTTCCTTCCAGAAGATTGTATATGTTTTGATTTATGGAGTTATCATGTAATGCTTCTTGATTCCCAGTTTTAATTCTGATTTACCTCTAAAACATTGCATAAATTCTTGCACATAATGTACTTGATTTCTGGAATTTCTTGCGGTTTAACTACATGCAAGATCTGTGTCGTATTTCATAAGTTGTTCGTCTTCATGACTGATTAGATGAAGAAGTAGACAGTATTTTTTTGTGTTACAAATGATTTTAACTTAGATAATGTACACATCTTTCAAGAACTATTGCAAAACATAGCAGAGTACATAAGTCAAGTTACTCGAGACAGAGGCAAAAGTTTTGCCTCATCGATTAATTAAGAAAAAGAGAACCAAAGAGAAGGAGGAAGTCCAAACATGCAAAATTAAAAAAAGATAAGAAAGAGGAGGCAAAGACACAGTATTTATAAAATTAAAAACATTCGAGTGTAGTATTTTCTTCTTCATGTTTTTGTTTATTCCATTGTTCTATCGTGAGAAGGGACAGGTGCGGCCACGCGCTATCATGGTCTAGTGTCTCTGTACACGGTGAAGCTTGCGGAGTAGGCCGGTGGAGTTCATGAAGCATGTGGCGAAGGTCACTGGCGGTAACCTGCCCTCTGTGGCATACAAAGACATCGTTGAAGACCAACGTGCGTTATGGAGGATGATCTCCTTGATCGAGCACAAGGAGGAAGGGTGGGGCAATGAGGTGCTCACTGCCACCACTCCCATCGCGGCAAGATTGAGGTTGCGCTCTCCAAGATTTTTTATGGCATCTTCGTGCTGCTCAACTCCAACCTTGTGTCATTCACGTCGCCGATTCCAAAGTCTTCTATTGAAGATGAAGGGTGCCCGCCACAGGTAGTTGTCACCTCTTTATGTGCGACACGCCAATGTGAAGATTTAATACTTTTATGTATGTGCTGCTCTTTTGATGGAAGATATGATCTTTATATGAAGTGTTGGGATGTTGAAAGCACAAGTGCTCCCTGGGTGGTTTTGATAATTAATGTCAACATATCTCTTGTTGGACTAACACTTTTACCTAGTATGTTTCAGATAAGTTCAACAATGGAGTGGCATGGACTAGAGGATGTGGAACCCCTTCAAGATGCTAAGGACAAAGGATTGGCTCAAGCTTCAAGATCAAGACTCTACATTTTCTATTTTAGTGATCCAAGATCACATTGAGTCTATAGGAAACGCCAATACTATTAAGAGGGGATGAGGTGTTGCTTAATGGCTTTGTCAGGACCCCGATCCTAAGTCACACCGATCTAGCATGTAACACATCATATCACTTTGCGGCCTCACGCATGGTATTCCCACGGGTGCCACCTTACCTGGCCTGGGACCGTTTGCGCCTTTTGGCTCACGTATATGATAGTGTCGCTAGCATCCATATGACAAAGAACCCGGGCCGACATGGCTAGTCGTGAACCCAAAGCGGCACTAACCCATGGGGACAGGCATACATGAATCAACCTCGAGCATGTCGGTCAACATCGTGTGAATCCGGGCGGTAGCACTGGGCTAACAGGACTCCGGTAACCCGGGCTGTAGCAGGCTAGGCAGGACTCCGGATGTCACCGCGTGACATTTCCCCGAAGGGACAGACACAGGAACGAAGTGAAACACATGCCGGCCAGTCAAGTGTCCTGAGCAGTAGTGCTGGGCCAGCAGGACTCCGGTGAACCGGGCTGTAGCGGACTACTATGGCTCATGGAAGCACTAGACTACATTTCCCCATAAGAGAGGCTACCAAGGATAAACAACTAGATTGTCGGATCCCACACATACCAAGCATTTCAATCATACACACAATATGCTCGATATGTGTAAATACAACATGGCATCACAACAAGACTCTACAGACGACTACAAATGAAGAAGGCTCCGAAACTTGACTATCTACAAGACCCTCCCAAGGGTACAAGATCGTAGCTGAGGTAACAAGCTAAACGTCGAAGTCCACGCGGAACTACTAGCGAGACTGACGTCTCTCTGCAAAAACATAAAATAGGCAAACGTGAGTACAAATGTACCCAGCAAGACTTACATCAGAACTATCTACATATGCATCGGTATCAATAAAGGGGTGGTGGAGTTTGACTGCAGCAAGCCAGCTTTGACTCGGTGGCTATCCTGAACTACGATTGCAAGTAACTCTTTGAGGTGGCGCACACGAGTCCACAAATTCACCATATCAATACACCACTATGGATCCACTCCCGTCTCCCTACGAGAAGGCCATCCATAGCACTCACGCTTATCTTGCGCATTTTAGAGTATCCACTTTCACTTGTCTATGAACTATGCAAGGGGTCCAAGTTTCCATATCCGAGGAATCCGGCTATTCGAATAGATAATGATAACCCTGCAGGGGTGTACTTCTTCACACACGCTCTCGCCACTTATCGCCCTGTACACGTCATGTACCTCGGCAACCTTCAAGCGGAAGCCAGGCGAGGGAGTCGGCCACGACCTGACTAACCAACAAGTCTCTAGTCCAGGTTTATCGCCTATTCGGGTTCCATCCGCAAGGAGATCCGGCCGGGGTGTCGCTCACGGCCCCAAATGATGTGTGCAGGGTTCCCAAGCCCACCATCCGGGTGCCACTTGGTACACCGTGCCACAGTGCCTAGTCTGTCCCAAGCCTACCTGTACTGGGTGCCACTTGGTAGACTACTAACACTACCTACAAACACCAGAAACTAGTTGCAACTCCTGGACAGAGATCGAGTTGATTAATAAGCCGAGAGGGGCCGAGTTACCGGAACCCAATATGTGGTAGTAACTGTTCATGGATCACAAACACAGAACTCAGTTCCCGAGGACGGCTGTAATGAGACAACCCACCATGTACTCCTACATGGCCTCTCACCGCTACCTTTACCAAATCGAGTTCACACACTTAGCTCTCAACGGTAGGACATGTTCACCACGTTCCAATTCATTCCCGATGAATCAGACCAGACTCAACTCTAAGCAGTAGCAGGCATGACAAACAAGCATGAATGAGTAGGCACATCAGGGCTCAAACAACTCCTACTCATGCTAGTGGGTTTCATCTATTTACTGTGGCAATGACAGGTCATGCAGAGGAAAGGGTTCAACTACCGCAACATGTAACAGTTGAATCGGTGTTGCCCTAATGCAGTAAAAGAGAGCAGGAGCGAGAGAGTGGGATTGTATCGGAATGAACAAGGGGGTTTTGCTTGCCTGGCACTTCTGAAGATAACATTGAGTCTTCATCGGTGTCAACGATCACAGCGTCGGAGCAGCGTCTACCGAGAGGGGACAATTACCGGCAACAAGGAAGAACACAATCAATGCGATGCAAAAATATGATGCATGATCATGACATGGCAATATGCTATTGATTGAGCTAATGCAACTAGCAACAAGTTAAATGGAGTTGGTTTGAACACTAGGTTCAAAATCAAATTCAAACTATGAATTCAAATAGTGCATTATCATGTTTTGGACTAAACAGTGAGGTTAAGTTGTTCAAACATGCATGAAAATGCCATATTCAGATTCCTTGGATTTTTCTGATAATTTTTCATATATAATTTATTTCATTGGAGTTATAGATTATTTTCTATGATTTTTAGAAGTTTTAGCTATTTTCTGAAATTTCTTGAATAAGTTTAAATCGAGAAAATGATTAATGACATCTGCATTGTGTCACTACTGCGTCAACAGGTCAGCCGAGTTAACCTGGGTCAACTCTGACTGGTGGGACCCGCGTGTCATTGACCCAGGGACTAAACCACGGTCAAATCTGGTGCTGACTGGGGTTTGACCCTGTGGTGGGACCCGCTGTCAGTGTCTGTTAGTGTGCTAATTGGGGGATTAGCCGCTAATGATAATGCCACGTCATCATCGCTGGACTTAGGCCGGCGACGACCAGATCGGCGGCGGAAGTTCGTTAGAAACTCGCTACGGGGCTCGGTTTTGCGCGTGGTTTGTGTCTACGGGTAGCTGAAGGTGCGCCGCATCCAACGGTGGCGGCGACTGGGGCTGGGCTGGCTGGAGCTCACCGGAACGGAGCTCGCGGCGGCGGCCGGAGTTCGGGCGAGCTCGGTTTCAGCGTTTAGTGAGCACGGTAGGGCTAGCAGGTGGGTGCGTTAGGATCCTGAGGGCATACTGAGCATGATTACGCGCTCAGATGCGAGCTTCAGCGGCTGCAACGATGACGGCGGCATGGCCGGCGGCGATGAGCTCTCGGGCTCGGCGACAAACGCGGCTAGGGGGCGCTATCGAGTGCGGTAATAGGGGAAAATGAATCAGGAGCTCACATCGGTAACGTCGAGATGGTCAGCGAGCTCGGGGAAGCGATGACGGTGGTGAATCAACGGTGAAGATCCTCGGCGGCCGACGGTGGAGAAGGCGATGGTGGAGACGATGGAGGCCGTCCGGCTTGCTTCCTTCGGCGGAGAGGTGCTACAGGGGTTGGTCGAGCTCGTGGTCACGATGATGAGGCACGGGGGTGGCTGTGGCTGCGTGCAGTGTGAGCGACGGCGTCACTGGCGTTCGGCCGTGCGAGAGAGAGAGAACAGAGGAGGAGGGGAAGCACAGGGGAAGAGGGAATAGGTGCAGGGGGTGCTGGCGTCTCCAGGCGAGCAGCTGGACTCGCGGGGACGCTGCCAGCGCGAAGCAGGAGGTGGAGGCCTCCGCGGGTGCGCGCGTGTGTTCGCTCCTGCCTACTGGCAGGAGGAAGACGACGAGCGTGGAGGTAAGTGGGCTGGGCCGGCTTCTCTCCTGGGCCAGGTGGGCTTTGGTGGGCGCCAGGTAAGTTCCAGGTGAGCCTCTGTTCTTTTCCTTTTTTTTTATTTCTCTTTTGTATTTTCTGTAATTGTGTTTGGCTTTATTAACAATACTTAGGCACACTCAAAAATCACCAAACTGCTCATGGCCAGTGTTTGGAATATATCCAACATGGAACATTTCAATTTAGGATTATTTGAACATTTTAAATATTTATAGTATTTAAGTGCCCAAATTCAAATAGAGTATGATTTAATTCAAAAATCCATAAATGTCCAAGAAATATGTTCATCATTTTTGGCAGAGGTTTTCACCTTTATCATAAATCATGAACATTTTCAATGACATTTCGGGTTCTTTGAAAAAGATTTTATTTAAACCTATTTGAATTCTTTCTGGTGCTAGGGTTTGATCGATCCCCATTTCAGCTTTATAAAAATTTAAACATGATGACATGAATGCTTATGAAACTAATTGCAATCAACTCTAGGGTTGTGACAAATGGCTTGCTTGCTCAAAGTGCTTAGTGATATGCTCCAAAACCCTCAACTACCTTCCCACATCCACATATGACCTAAACCAAAAGTCAAACTCGGCCCCACCGATTCTATCTATCCGGCGCCACCGAGTTTCAGATGTCATAGCCACTGCCACAAACCCTAGCAAATCGGTTTCACCGATAGGGATCTCGGTCTCACCGAGATGGGATTGTAACCTCTCTGTGTATGTCCATTACCAAAATCGGTCTCACCGAGTTTGAGCAATCGGTACTACCGAGATTACAATGCAAACGCTCTGGTTAGCTTATTACCAAATCGGTCCCACCGAGTTTGTGTAATCGGTCTCACCGAGTTTGCCCGACCAACTCTCTGGTTAGCTTATTACCAAAATCGGTCCCACTGAGTTTGTGTAATCGGTCACACCGAGATTACGTTATGCCCTAACCCTAACCATACCGGTCCTACCGAGTTGCATCTCAGTCCCACCGAAAATGCTAATGGTCACTAAGTTTGCTGAATCGGTCCGACCGGGTTTAACCATTCGGTCCCACCGAGTTTGGCAAATTGTGTGTAACGGTTAGATTTTGTGTGGAGGCTATATATACCCCTCCACCCACTCTTCATTCGTGGAGAGATCCATCAGAACATACCTACACTTCCAATACACATTTTCTGAGAGATAACCACCTACACTTGTGTTGAGGTCAAGATATTCCATTCCAACCATATGAATCTTGATCTCTAGCCTTTCCCAAGTTGCTTTCCACTCAAATCTTCTTTCCACCAAATCCAAATCCTGTGAGAGAGAGTTGAGTGTTGGGGAGACTATCATTTTAAGCACAAGAGCAAGGGGTTCATCATCAACACACCATTTGTTACTTCTTGGAGAGTGGTGTCTCCTAGATTGGCTAGGTGTCACTTGGGAGCCTCCAACAAGATTGTGGAGTTGAACCAAGGAGTTTGTAAGGGCAAGGAGATCGCCTACTTCGTGAAGATCTACCGCTAGTGAGGCAAGTCCTTCGTGGGCGACGGCCGTGATGGAATAGACAAGGTTGCTTCTTCGTGGACCCTTCGTGGGTGGAGCCCTCCGTGGACTCGCGCAACCGTTACCCTCTGTGGGTTGAAGTCTCCATCAACGTGGATGTACGATAGCACCACCTATCGGAACCACGACAAAAACATCTGTGTCTCCAATTGCGTTTGAATTCTCCAAACCCTTCTCTTTACATTCTTGCAAGTTGCATGCTTTACTTTCCGCTGCTCATATACTCATTGCATGCTTGCTTGATATATATTGTGTTTGTTAAACTTGTGCTTAAACTCCACTTAAACTTAAGAATATTAAAAACTGCAACTTTTGGCACTTAGTGTTTAATCACCCCCCTCTAGACACCTCTTCTCGATCCTTTCAATTGGTATCAGAGCTTTGGTCTCCATTGCCTTGGTTTAAACATCATTGGAGGAAGATGGATGTGTCTACTTTGGGGAGTCTTAGACATAGAGTGCCTATTCTTGATGGAGAGTATTTTCATGAGTGGAAAAATGAAATGCTTGAGATTTTCAATGAATATCATTTGAACAAGTAAATTACTAGCCATTGTGCACCTCATGTTGATCCTTTGCACCCTACCCTAGATGAAGATATTGACATGATTCGCAATCTTAGAACTGTTGAGCTCATCATTAGAGGCTTGCCTAGAAACTTGATTAGATGTTTGCCTACTCTCAAGTGTGCCTACACCATATGGAGATTTCTTGAGGAATGATTTCCAGATTATTCCTTGAAAAATTTAGACGAAATTCTCCATAAGTCTATTGCCTTGAGTAAGATGAACTCTAGTGATCCTACCTTTGGTGATTGTCTATTTGAGCTTACCAATCTCATGCGTGCTAAAGGAAATGTTGGAATCATTAGCGATATCATATCTGAAGCTATTAGAATTCATAAAGGTAACCATTGTGATGGTCATTTATCTAATGAATTACCCTCTCTAGGAATTGATCAATCACAAGATGATGTTGAACATGGATACTATGATGAAGATGATGATAGTGACTATGATCTTGATGATGCAATAAGGCATTTTGGTCTTATGGCAAATCTTCGCGGCTACATGGCTGGAGGAAAGGAATGGGTCCTTGATAGTGGATGTACTGATCATATGACCGGAGATAAAGATATGTTCCGTGAGCTTGCTGAAAACGACGGCCCTCGAAAATATGTCACTTTTGGTGATAATTCAAAGGGTAAGGTGGTTGGCCTTGGTAAGGTGGCCATCTCACATGATAGCTCCATACAAAATGTCATGCTCGTTGAATCCCTTGGATACAATTTACTTTCAGTTTCTAGACTTGCGGATTTCGGTTTGAATGTCTTATTCACTGAAGTAGATTGCCAAGTGTTTCGTAGAGACAATCATAAAATGGTCTTTACCGGTATACGTAGAGGAGATCTTTACATTGTTGATTTCACTAAAAGGGCTCAACCTAGAACTTGCTTAATTACCAAATCTTCTAAAGGTTGGTTGTGGCATAGAAGACTAGGTCATGTTGGTATGCGAAATCTTGATAAGCTTATTAAAGGTGATCATATCCTTGGAATAAAAGATGTCATATTTGACAAGGATAGACTTTGTAGTGCTTGTCAAGCAGAGAAACAAGTTGGAGGAAGTCACTGCGCGAAGAATATCATGACCACAAGAAGACCACTCGAGCTACTTCACATGGATCTCTTTGGTCCAAATGCCTACAAGAGTCTCGGTGGTAACTCATTTGGTCTAGTCATAGTTGATGATTTTTCAAGATTTACGTGGGTGTTCTTTCTTGATGACAAATCGCAGGTCCAAAAGATCTTCAAAAACTTCGCTAGGAAGGACCAAAATCAGTTTGACGTGAAGATCAAGAAGGTTCGGAGCGACAACAGAACGGAGTTCAAGAACGCAAATGTGGACACCTTTCTTGACGAAGAAGGGATTTCACACGAGTTCTCGGCTACGTACACACCTCAATAAACTGGAGTTGTTGAAAGAAAGAACCGGACTCTTATCGAGATGGCAAGAACGATGCTTGATGAGTACAAAACGCCAAAGCACTTTTGGGCGGAAGCGGTTGAGACAGCTTGTCATGCAACAAATCGCTTGTATCTTCACAAGCTACTCGGCAAGACGGCATACGAGCTCCTCACCGGTAACAAACCCCAAGTTGGATACTTTCGAGTATTTGGCTCAAAGTGCTACATTCTTGATAAGCACCGTCGTTCTAAATTTGCTCCTAAATCTCATGAAGGTTTCCTACTTGGTTATGGCTTAAACTCTCACACTTACCGTGTCTACAACAATTTCACCCGAAAAGTTGAAGAGACGGTAGATGTGAAGTTTGATGAATCTAACGGCTCGCAAGTAGAGCAATTGCCAATTGATGTAGGAGACAAAGACCCTTCGGAAGCAATTCAAGACTTGTCCATTGGCAAGATTCGTCCAACGGAAGTGAAGGAGAGTACCTCGTCCGTCCAAGTGGAAGCTTCTACCTCACGACAAGGTGAACCAAGAATTGATACGGAAGCATCCACAAGTGGGACACGCCAAGATGAAGAAAACAAGGAAGCGCACCAAGATGAACATCAACAACCTCCTTCTCCACCACGACAAGAGAACGACAACGTCAACAATGAAGAAGACCAAGAAGAAGCACAAGATGAAGAGGATGTTCCACCCCGACCCAAGCAAAAGCTTTCATGAGTTCGAGCAAGAATTGCTAAGGATCATCTCGTCGAGCAAATCTACAATGATATCCAAACCGGGAGAATCACTCGCTCTAAAACTCGTTTAGCTAACTTTTGTGAACATTACTCATTCATCTCTAGCATTGGACCTATGAAGGTTGAAGAAGCATTGGAGGATCCGGACTGGATAAACGCTATGCATGAAGAACTACACAACTTTGAGAGAAATCAAGTGTGGACATTGGTCGAGAAGCCCGACAACAACCACAACATCATTGGTACCAAATGGGTGTTTCGCAACAAGCAAGATGAATATGGACAAGTGGTTCGCAACAAAGCACGTCTCGTCGCCCAAGGCTACACACAAGTTGAAGGTATGGACTATGGTGAGACATATGCTCCCGTTGCTAGACTTGAGTCCATTCGCATCTTACTTGCTTATGCTAATCACCATGATATCACCTTGTACCAAATGGACATTAAAAGTGCTTTTCTAAATGGCAAAATTGAGGAGGAAGTTTATGTTAAGCAACCTCCCGGCTTCGTCAATCCTAAGAAACCTAATCATGTTTACAAACTTCACAAAGCCCTTTATGGTCTTAAACAAGCTCCTAGAGCATGGTATAAATGCTTGACCAAGTTCCTTATTGAAAACGGCTTTGAAATTGGTAAAATTGATTCTACTCTTTTTACTAAAAGGGTTAATGGAGAACTATTTGTGTGCCAAATTTATGTTGATGATATCATATTTGGTTCAACTAACCCTCATTTTAGTGAGAAGTTTGGAAAGCTAATGTCGGAGAAGTTTGAGATGTCTATGATGAGTGAACTCAAATTCTTTCTTGGTTTGCAAATCAAGCAAACTAAGGAAGGTACCTTTGTCTCTCAAACGAAGTACACCAAGGACTTATTCAAGAAGTTCAATATGCAAGAATGCAAAGGTATGACTACACCCATGCCTACTAGTGGACATCTTGATTTGACCAAAGATGGTGAACCGGTTGATCAAAAGGTTTATCGCTCTATGATTGGTTCATTGTTATATCTATGTGCCTCTCGTCCCGATATTATGCTAAGTGTGTGCATGTGTGCACGATATCAAGCTGCTCCTAAAGAGTGTCATCTTAAGGCTGTGAAAAGGATAGTGAGATACCTAATCCATACACCAAATTTTGGCATTTGGTATCCTAAGAGGTCCTATTTTGATCTTGTTGGCTACTCCGATTCGGACTATGCCGGAGACAAGGTTGATAGAAAATCCACTTCGGGTACTTGTCAATTCCTTGGTAGATCTCTTGTGTCTTGGTCTTCCAAGAAACAAAACTCGGTATCCTTATCCACCGCCGAAGCGGAATACATTGCCGCTGGTTCATGTTGTGCTCAATTACTTTGGATGACCCAAACTCTTAAAGATTATGGGATATATGTGAAACATGTTCCATTGCTATGTGACAATGAAAGTGCTATTAAGATTGCTCACAATCCCGTGCAACATTCTCGAACTAAGCATATTGAAGTTCGTCATCATTTCATTCGAGATCATGTTGCAAAAGGAGACATTAACCTTAAGCATGTTCGCACCGATAAGCAATTGGCGGATATATTCACTAAACCACTTGATGAGAAAGTGTTTTGCAGGTTGAGAGGTGAATTGAACATCATTGATGCTTCAAACTTGGAGTAGGAACTCCATTTGATACATGCGGGGCATGAGCCTATGACTAATCCTCGATATTTCTCTTATGATGCTATTCATATGTCTTTGATATATTTGTACCTTGCATGTTATCTAACCCGTGTAGGTACTTGGTTGAATCTAAATCTATGAGATTGCAACTCACTCACATCTTGAGCAATCTCTACATCTGTAACATCCCAAATTTTCAATTTGGAATGTTATACATTAGGTAATCATGCATATCATATTTTATTTTGCTTTTGGTTTTGATCCTAGAAAATCCTAAGCAACTCAAGGACCCACGGAGAGAGTTGGGGATTTCGTTATTTACATATTTGAGTTTTCTCAAATTATGTAAACAGGATCATTTGATTTTATTTATTTTATCGTCAATTATTTCTATTACAAAAATATAAGAGAGGGAATAAAATGACTTTCCCAAAATATAGAAATATTGAGGATTTAATAAAAAAAATCAAATAAATTTTATTTCGGAGTTTTTCGGTATTTTATTTGAATTTAGGAAAAATGCGCGTTTTTCAAAGTTGTAGTTTGGGCCCAGATAAATGTTCACTTTATCGGGCTTGATTTTAGAAACCCGGCAAAATTTATTTCGTGATTTTTGGAGTCCGTTTAGTATTTATTTTTATTTTTTTTCCGAGCGGAATATAAAAAAAACGCGTAACCGACTTCGGGCCGTAACCGGCCAGGAGACCGCCGGCCGGGCCTTTAAATAGCACTCGAGGCCGGCCCAAGAGGAGAGCAGCCGCCAGCCCCAGAAACCCTAACCCTAATCCGCCCCACCGCCGCCTCTAGCCGCTGCCACCGGAGCGCGCGCCTTTCGAGGTTCGCCGCCGCCTCGTTTTCCGTGCAGTTTTTTTTTAAAAAAAATATGTTCGTCGTTTTTTCTTTTTCGTCGGATTTTTCCGCGGTTATTTTCTGATCGCGATTTCTGATCCGATTTTCGTTTTAGTATAACTTTTCGCTCGTTTATCGAAATCAGGCGATTCAAGCGCCTGGAGTTTCGTCTCGAAACCCTCTTTCCGAATAATCAACTTAAACATGTTTTTATTACTGTAAAATTTTCCCTAGATCCAGATTACTAGAACGAAGTTGTTTTCTTTCGCCGTTTGATTTCTTTTGCTTCGTTCGATTTGATTCTTTTTGCAAACCAGGGTTCTTAAGTTGAACTTTCTGGTTAGATCTTCTATTTGAGTTTTACCTGTGCATTAGATAAGTACTTATTGTATGCTTGTTGTTTGTCTATGATAGAATACCCGGAGTGCGCCGCCTGTTACTTCGAATCTCTAGGTTACACGGATCATCAGCAAGGCAAGTAACACTATGATCATACCTTTTCTACAACCCAGTTTTATTGCATTAGATCAATCCTCACACATTGCATGATTAGGATCTAATTAAATTGTGGGATGGGAAGTAGATGAGGTAGTACCTATTACCTGTTTATTATCAAACCTTTGGGAGTTACTTCTACGTTTGCTTATTATGCCATGCTATGCTAGTAGACGTGGATTGGGTGAGTGATATCCATGACAGATTTGAGATTGTTAAATAATGGTTTATCTAAGGTGGCAACCTAACACACATCTGGGTGGATTGAGGCACCTGGGGTTTCCAGGACTTGCCTGTTTTCTTTGGACCGCCACCCAGGCTCAAAGGGATCATGAGATTTTTCATACTAGAAACTTCCGTGTGCAGCCACAAGCCATTATGGGCTCTGGCATAGTTGACTAAGTTGTGCGAACTCTTACAGTGGTAGACTAGCAGATGTAGCGGTTGTAGGTGGTACGGTCTACCCGATCATAAGGTGCTAGCGCTTCTGAAAGACTATGTCTCGGTCATCCGTCTTCTCAAACACCCTGTAGTGCGAGAAACCAAACGGAGGCGATCGAGTCTTGTGGGGAAAAGTGCGCAAACCTCTGCAGAGTGTAACAAACTAATCATGGTTAGCAGTGTCCCCGGTTATGGACTTCTTGAGTATCTAGTACCTGGATTTTCATGTGAATCTCAACATGTTACTCTAAATTAATTTTGTGGGATTTTAATGATGTTACTTAATTGGGATTGAGGATGCTGTCAACCATTCTCAATGTTTCACAACCACCATGATAGTAATTAAATTTATTCCTTTGAAGTAGGGAAAAATTGGCTTTACGCAAAAACTGTAACCATAGAGCTTTCCACCAGCCAAATATGCATATAGTATAGCTGTTGCATTCCATTACTCTCTATGTGTTACCTTGCCAGCATATTCCATGTGCTGACCCGTTTTCGGGCTGCAACGTTAATGTTGAAGACTTTTCAGACGACGATTAAGAAGTTTTAGGTCGTGGTTCTATACTCAGTGATGCCGTTGGAGTTGATGGACTCACTTATCTTCCAAGCCTTCCGCTGTTCTCGACACTAGATGGCCTTAAGCCATATTTATTGTAATAAGTTCTCTCTTGAGACACTCGATGTAATAAGTGTGTGATTGCTACTCTGCTATAAATCCTCCGAGTACTGTGTGGTGTCAGCATTACTGATCCAGGGATGACATCGGAGCACAGAGATCAGACTGTTTGAGGTCTGGTCGCTACAACATCACCAAGTCTCTACACAATGGTGGTTGAAGACAAGGAAGCACGAAACCATTCAAACATATCCTTTGGCAAATTCTATGTTGAGTCTCATGACTGTCATTTTGGATACACAAGTGCTCTTCCTTGCAAAGCTAACCCATGTAGGTAGATGAACTCAAACTCCAAGTGGTGCTCCCAACCCTTGATGAACTACGTCAACCTTGAGCAACCCACACAAGTTCAACTACATGAGCAAGATCAACACCACCACCCAAGGTATGTTATTCCATCTTAGAGAAGCTTTACTCCAAGTCATGAGTCAAAGCAACTCGACAAGATGTGAATACATCAAAAGGCTTAAACGAAAAATGGTAACCCCATTTTTGAGCTTAAACGATGAGTATGACCTATGATCAAGTGCTCTCACTTGACTCCCAAGTCAATATACTCTAACATAGGTGACTTCGTCGCCGACCATCTCTAGATGAAGTTCTCGTGTGTCTCTCCGTGCTTTTGTCTCTTGCATATTTGTTTCCCCTCATCTAGAACTTTTAGTTTCTTTTCTTTCCTTTTTGTTCTGCATTTTCTGCATCCAATTCATTGCAAATCTTTCAGTAAATTCCTTGCATATCCTTGTGAGATCTTACTTGTCTAGTGAGCTGAGGTGACAAGTGGTTTCACTCTAATGAACTCGGTCACACTGGTTTGTTCTATTTGGCCCAACCGAAATCTTTCGGTGCAATCGAAGCACACAACTCGGAGTCACCGATTCCACCACAGGAAAACCAACTTGCCACTTATTCCTGATTTCTGTTTGCTCCAGCTCCACTCAATGATTCTTGTCCTCTACCAGCATCATATTAGACATGCTGCTTTGCTCTGTGACTCAAGGACCAACCCATTTGTATCACATGTCCAGAAGAGCCCTTCTTGGAAATTGATGTCAAAGGGGGAGAGAGAGATCACATCAAAGCTTAATCCTTCCTATAGGGGGAGAAAGAGAGAATACTCGGGGGGAGAGAGTTTCTCAACTAGGAGAAAGTAATATCATCGAAGACTCCAGATGCTTGGTGTTCAAGAGGAGAGATGTCACATGTCTTTAAGAGGGGAAAGACATGTTTGGCCGCTTGCTTTAGCTCAAGCTCTGTTGTTTCCTTTTTTGTTGCTCTGATTTTCTGTTCCCTATCTTCTCCCAATATCCCATGCAGATTCAGGGGGAGCAAGACATCTAAGGGAAGGAAATCTCTGATTTTATTGCATATCTTTACCTTTGGGGACATGTCTATATCCAATGTGGTACTTAGTACTCACTCTACATGTCATCCCAGTCTTGGTTCTCTTGTGGTTTCTCTTGCTTGCTCTGGTCAGTAGGTGTATCTGTATTATTTAACCTTGTTTGCGCAGGTTCGTCCCATCCTAAGCCAACTCAAGACCACAAGGTAAGTATATGCATCACAGTCATGTGAATGAGAAGTTCTTGTTGATGTACATACTGTTTGCAAGAAGGACTCATGAGCATGAAGGTACATTTCTCACATTCACATCATTTTCTCTGATGCATATAGCCAAGATACATGTAACACATTGCTTACTCTGTCATGTTTACGCATTCACATGCTCCTATATTCAATATTCACATGATTGCATACATGTAGGGGGAGCCTATGCATGTTACATGTCTTTCCAAAGCTTTACTTGCTATTCTCTATATTTTTATCTAAAGCTTTGATGTATGTTGTCATCAATTAACAAAAAGGGGGAGATTGAAAGCACAAGTGCTCCCTGGGTGGTTTTGGTAATTAACGTCAACATATCTCTTGTTGGACTAACACTTTTACCTAGTATGTTTCAGATAAGTTCAACAATGGAGTGGCATGGACTAGAGGATGTGGAACCCCTTCAAGATGCTAAGGACAAAGGATTGGCTCAAGCTTCAAGATCAAGACTCTACATTTTCTATTTTAGTGATCCAAGATCACATTGAGTCTATAGGAAAAGCCAATACTATCAAGAGGGGATGAGGTGTTGCTTAATGGCTTGCTTGCTCAAAGTGCTTAGTGATATGCTCCAAAACCCTCAACTACCTTCCCACATCCACATATGACCTAAACCAAAAGTCAAACTCGGCCCCACCGATTCTATCTATCCGGCGCCACCGAATTTCAGATGTCATAGCCACTGCCACAAACCCTAGCAAATCGGTTTCACCGATAGGGATCTCGTTCTCACCGAGATGGGATTGTAATCTCTCTGTGTATGTCCATTACCAAAATCGGTCTCACCGAGTTTGAGCAATCGGTACTACCGAGATTACAATGCAAACCCTCTGGTTAGCTTATTGCCAAAATCGGTCCCACCGAGTTTGTGTAATCGGTCTCACCGAGTCTGCTTGACCAACTCTCTGGTTAGCTTATTACCAAAATCGGTCCCACCGAGTTTGTGTAATCGGTCACACCGAGATTACATTATGCCCTAACCCTAACCATATCGATCCTACCGAGTTGCATCTCAGTCCCACCGAAAATCCTAACGGTCACTAAGTTTGCTGAATCGGTCCGACCGAGTTTAACCATTCGGTCCCACCGAGTTTGGCAAATTGTGTGTAACGGTTAGATTTTGTGTGGAGGCTATATATACCCCTCCACCCACTCTTCATTCGTGGAGAGAGCCATCAGAACATACCTACACTTACAATACACATTTTCTGAGAGAGAACCACCTACACTTGTGTTGAGGTCAAGATATTCCATTCCAACCATATGAATCTTGATCTCTAGCCTTTCCCAAGTTGCTTTCCACTCAAATCTTCTTTCCACCAAATCCAAATCCTGTGAGAGAGAGTTGAGTGTTGGGGAGACTATCATTTGAAGCACAAGAGCAAGGGGTTCATCATCAACACACCATTTGTTACTTCTTGGAGAGTGGTGTCTCCTAGATTGGCTAGGTGTCACTTGTGAGCCTCCAACAAGATTGTGGAGTTGAACCAAGGAGTTTGTAAGGGCAAGGAGATCGCCTACTTCGTGAAGATCTATCGCTAGTGAGGCAAGTCCTTCGTGGGCGACGGCCGTGATGGAATAGACAAGGTTGCTTCTTCGTGGACCCTTCATGGGTGGAGCCCTTCGTGGACTCGCGCAACCATTACCCTCCGTGGGTTGAAGTCTCCATCAACGTGGATGTACGATAGCACCACCTATCGGAACCATGACAAAAACATCCGTGTCTCCAATTGCGTTTGAATTCTCCAAACCCTTCTCTTTACATTCTTGCAAGTTGCATGCTTTACTTTCTGCTGCTCATATACTCATTGCATGCTTGCTTGATATGTATTGTGTTTGTTAAACTTGTGCTTAAACTCCACTTAAACTTAAGAATATTAAAAACTGCAACTTTTGGCACTTAGTGTCTAATCACCCCCCTCTAGAAACCTCTTCTCGATCCTTTCAGATGTGACATGATAGAGTTCTTGGATTTATCTTCTACATTAGAAAATTGTGAGGGTTTGAGTCCCTTCCCTTATGTGGTGTTGTGTAGGGCAGGATTTGTGTTGTAGCCTTCCAATATGGTCTATGGAACAATAGTATCATATCTTTACAATCTCTTGTATGAGATGATGCATGTATTGAGTTAAAATTTAGTGGTGTGTTGGTAAAGTTAACTTATTATCTTTGTGCATGGATATTTGTTAGTGTTAGGGAAAGCAGCCGTTGGCTGGCAAGAGTTTTCAAGGTGTTGATTCTATTAGTTTCATTATTAAGATGTGATATGTATATGATCACATAATGCGGTGAATTGGGGTGATTTTCTCATAATTCTTTGTATGGTATGAATTGAAGTTTTGTGAGCTTCCCAATGATGGACATCTTATTTCTCCTTATGATTTTTGTGCAAGTACGGTTCAGGGAGGAAGGAACCCACCCAGAGCACCATGAATCAAGTACAAAGCTGCTTAGGTTACTTTTCGATAAAGGGTGCTTTTATTAACTCATAATGTAGCATCAAGTGGATACAAAGCATAATGAGCGACACCCGACCTCTGCGTAGCTAAGATGCACACAGCCTTAACGAAGAGTATATCAAAGTATGTATAAAAAAACGACAAGTTGGCAACAGTAAAGCCATATGAGTCCAAAACTATGCCAATGTCGACGGAGGAGGTGGACCGATCCGGAGATTTTATTGGCACCCATGTTGGGTAAAAACCTCCCTGGCCACCCGCTCCAACCGCATACACACCACCTTGAACAACGATTGATACTCCGTTCGCTGTAGTGTAGACCACATACGAAGCCAGTGCGTACAACGGTAAACAACCTGCATAGAAGAAGAGGTTTTGCCATTAAAAACACAATCGTTTCTACATAGCCAAAGCGACCATAATAAGGCAGACGCTCCCACCCGTATTAGCGTACTAAAAGTATTTGGTATTCCATCAAGCCAGTGGCCATATATATTGGCAACACTTGTTGGTGGATACAAATTGGACGCTATTTGGATGACTGACCATATAGAACGCGCGAACTTGCACTGGAAGAAGAGGTGTTTAATTGTCTCGTCATGAGTACAAAAGCTACACTTCTTACTTCCTTGCCAGTTGCGTCGAGCGAGGTTGTCTTTTGTTAGCACAACTCCTCTCTGAAGATACCACATGAAAATCTTATTTTTTTAGTGGCATCTTTGATTTCCATATTAGTTTATTATTATTCAATGGAGCCTCTGAGTGCGAGAGTGCACGGTACATAGAGTCAACTGTGTAGGACCCAGATGTAGTGAGATTCCAGCGAAACACATCCCTCCCTTGTGTCAAGTTAACCAAATCCAAACGAGATAGAAGATGTTGCCATGATGCAAGGCGGAGGCCAATCAAATCCCTCCTAAATGATACATTCGGCGGGGAGGAGCTGAGCACGTGATCAAGAGTATCATTCTTATCGCGTACAATTCGGTACAAGGCCGGATATTGTTCCTAAAGAGTGGTGTTTCCTAGCCACCTGTCCTCCCAAAAACGTATCTCAGAGCCGTCCTTTATCGCGAATGATTCAAAGCGGAATAGATGGTTTTTACCGCCATCAGACCAGACCAAAAATGTGACTCATCAGGTTTCCAATACGCCCGGGACAACGCTTTTTGGCCTAGATACTTATTGCGCAACCGGGTTTGCCAAACACCATCCTCGGTAAGTAGCTTGAACAGCCATTTATTGAGCAAGGCATCATTCTTAACCTGGAGGTCCTGAACACCTAAACCTCCCTGGTCTTTTGGTCGACAAACCACACTCCATTTGGTTAGCCTATTCTTTTTATTTTCACTATCTCCTTGCCAAAAGAATCTGGATCTGAAGTAATCCAGTCTTTGCAGAACCCATTTGGGAATTTGGAAAATGAGAGCATGTAGAGAACCATGTTTGTGAGAACAGAATTGATCAAGACTAGTCGCCCTCCAACGGAGAGCAACTTGCCTTTCCAACTGCTCAACCGTTTCTCTAATCGCTCTTCAACATGTTCCCACTCCGCATTAGTGAGATGCCGATAATGAATTGGAATTCCCAAATATTTCATCGGGAATTGGCCTTGTGCACAACCGAACAAGTCAGCATATTGTGCAGCCGCCTCCTTGGCTTCTCCAAAACAGAACAATTCACTTTTATGGAAGTTAATTTTCAGACCTGACATTTGCTCAAAAGCTAAAAGCAATAGTTTCATATTTTTAGCCTTATCTAGGTCATGTTCCATAAAAAGAATTGTATCATCGGCATATTGCAAGATAGAGAGTCCGCCATCCACAAGAGTGGCACTACTCCTGCAATTTAACCGTCTTGTTTGGCGCGTTTGATCAAAGTAGCCAACATGTTAGCGACAATGTTAAATAACATTGGAGACACTGGGTCACCCTGTCGTAATCCCTTTTTCGTCTGGAAGTAATGACATACATCATCATTGACTTTTATAGCCACACTACCTCTAGTAACGAAATTTTGGACCCAGTCGCGCGATTTATCTGAGAAACCTTTCATTCTTAGGGTCTGTTGGAGAAATGACCATTTGACTTTGTCATATGCCTTTTCAAAGTCAATTTTAAATACTACTCCACTCATGTTCTTCCGGTGCATCTCATGGAAGGTCTCATGAAGGATTACTACTCCATTGAGTATATTTCGTCCTTGCATGAAAGCCGTTTGGGATGGCTGAACAACATGATCGGCGACCATGTTGAGCCTATTAGTCGCAACTTTGGTGAAGATTTTGAAGTTGACATTAAGGAGACAAATCGGTCTGAACTGTTGAATCTGTTCAGCCTCCTTAGTCTTTGGAAACAAAACAATCTCGCCAAAATTAAGTCTAGATAGGTCTAGTTGGCCGGCATGAAAAAATTTGAACAACTCCATTAGGTCAGTCTTGATGACATCCCAGAAGTTCTGATAGAACTCCGTGGGGAAACCATCAGGGCCTGGAGCTTTGTTATGTTCCATTTGGAACACCGCAGCTCGCACCTCCTCTTCAGAGAAAGGTGTCGTCAGGATATCATTCTCTTCTTTTGTGACTTGTGGAATGTCATTTGTTCGGGTCTCATCTAGAGTGAAGTTCCCTTCCTCTGGAGCCCCAAATAGATACTTGTAGTATTTGGTTATATAACGCTTGAGCTCTGCCTGACCCTCGATCCGTCCCTCATCCTGTTGGAGGCTAAAAATACACTTCTTCCTATGCCGCCCATTGGCGACCATTTGGAAATATCGTGTATTGTTGTTTCCCTCCAAAATGAATTGGGCACCTGATCTTCGATACCACTTGATTTCCTCTTCTTGCAATAGACGTGCAATCTGCTCATTGGATTGATTTTTCATATCAATCTCCCGTTGAGACAAAATGCGAGTCTCTGCTATTTTATCGAGGTCATCTATAATAGTGCAAAGGCGTTGCTTTTCTTTTTTTATATATACCACTTGTGTGTTTGGCCCATCCAGTTAGGAATCGCCTCATGGCTCGAATTTTGAAGTTCCATCTTTGAATCGGTGTGCGACCAATGGCAGGCCTCTCCCATAAATTCTTAACTATATCCACAAAACCATCCTGATGTAACCATCCCAATTCAAATTTGAATGTACGTCGAACAGTGGGAGAGCTAGTAGAGTTAGAATCAAGAATGATGGGTGCATGGTCCGAAAGTGACCCAATACGCTCTAGGGCATGCACTGTTACCATCGGGAATTTTAACTCCCATTCGGTATCCATGAGTACCCGATCGAGCTTCTCGTATGTCAGCACCGGACGGTTGTTGGCCCAAGTGAACTGTCGCCCCGACATACTAGCTTCTCGAAGATTCAAACTGTCAATTACAGCGTTGAATAAGAAAGGCCAGTGTGTGTCAAAACGATCATTATTGTTCTCTTCCTGGTATCTAAGGATATTGAAGTCACCTCCAATAAGCATTGGATGGGGGTTATCCTTAGCCAAGTTCACCAATTCCTGAAGGAAAGCGGATTTATTCTCATCTTGGGCAGCCCCATAGATTGCAACCAGGCTCCATGTATAATTGTCAGCTCTATTTCGTAGGTGGAATTTGATGTGAAATTCACCAACCGAAAAAGCTAACAAGTCCATGGTTGTGGTCTGTATCCCAAGTAAGATTCCTCCGGACCTTCCACATGGTGGTAAGCAATGCCATGTATATTCCAAACCACCTGATAGGTGATCAAAGACATGTGCACGAAAGTCACATTTACTAGCCTCGGAAATTGCCACAAAATCTAACCCATGGTCACGCACACAGTCACCGACGTGTTTATGTTTAGCCAAGTCTAAAAGACCTCTGCTATTCCAAAACATGCCTCTCATGTGGAAACTCGGGTCAGGGTGGATACCTTCGCCTTCTTGGGCGGTTTTTGCTTCTTTTTTGAGGAGTGGGATTTTGATTTACGCGAGGACGCGGTGAAGTCACAAAACATGGACCCAAGTCGTGCGTCATCTAATCTGACCTCAGTTACTGCACCAACCAAGTGGGAGAGAAGCGGACCGTCATAAGCAGCCGCCGGTTCCTCCTCCTCGGTTTCGGGGTATGGTAAGGGGCTCGAACACTTTGGAGAAACCTTTAATCGGTCTATCTCCATGTGTTTAAGCACCCCCACCGAAATGCACACATCATTATCATTTTTTCCAATTTTAATTCCAAAGTTATTTAAACTAGAGGAAATACGAGAATCAGAAAAAGAAAGAAATGATTTATTGCAAGGTGTACCTGTAGGAGGGTCGAGGTTACGCTCCGCCTGACGCCGCATCGCCTTGGAGAGGGAGCACTCATCAGTAGCCGAGGACCCGTCAGCAGAGGTGAAGTGACGACCACTGCGCCGTAACGGAGTATCCGTCAACTTGGTTGGAGTAGAATGGAGCGCCAGCTGTGGCGTTGGAGAAGACGGAGGTGATCCCAACGGTGCAGCAGCTCCTGGCTCCATTAGAACGTCAGCAACGGGTGACGAGGATAGCTCCATGCTGCGCCCCGTGGCTGGACCAAGTGTCACCGCAGCAGCCAGATGACAGCTCGGCGCGCTCTGTAGCGAGGGTGACGATGCAGGTGATTGCAGAACCTTTGCCTGAGCAGTCATGGGCTGTACTGGGCGTCCATCACCGGTAGTTGTTGACGATCCTAGCTCAGTGACAGCGGCCTCCTGTAGCGTCGGTTGCACAGAGCCATGCAACCCCACGGGCGAGTTCTTGTTGGCTGAAGCATCCATGCAAGTATCAGTACATACACATGCATCTACAGTTGCACCCATGCAAGCATGCACTTCCATGCGTGGAGATTCCACAGCCACTACTCGTGGCGTCCTGAGCAAAGGCAGCTCATTCTGCAGAAGAGGTTGGTGCAGCGGTGTACCAAGGTTGACGGATACCGGAGGCGGCGCCGGCAACGACGACGGCGAAGTGTAACCTGCAACAATCTCGCCAAGCATGTTCGAAGGCCCTGTAGTGTGCTGCAGTTCAGACAACGGCGCGGCAAGAGATGCAGTCATCATAGGAACTGGAGTGCTCGAGCTCGAGTTCGGAGGAGGATTCACACTCGCAGAGTTTCCTTTTATTTGCTTTTTTGCTAACATCACCATCGTTAATTTCATCATCACGGCCATGACCTCTATCTGGGCCATCATCATGTTGCTTCCAGATTAGAGGTATGAAATCTGCATCTGGAATATAGTCATCCTTTTCAACCTGGTAACAAAAGTTATACCCATCAAGCTTGACAAATGCCTTTGCGGTTGTGGAATCTCCTCCCAAGTCATTATTATAGGTGAATATATCCAAAGAGCGCACAACAACCTGAATGCGTATAATAGCATGACGACATAGGGCATAAAGATCAACATCTTGAGTTGCTCCAATGACCGATCCAACAGCCCGAAGCCCGAGGAAATGTCGTAGTGAATGAGGAACGCCGTAAACGTGCACCCAAACAGTCTCCAGAGAAACATAAGATGTGACATCTTCAACTTTCCATTCTTTAAAAGAAATTTCAACACCATGCGACTTGACTCGAACCTCTAGGCCAGCCATTCGGCGAAGATCGTCAAAGAAGGGGAATGACACCAAAAAGGCATCCTTGCCATGCGGAATAGCCTCCCATTTCCACTGAGTCTGAGTCCGAACGATCCTAGCAATCTCAGCTTCAAGCACCACTGCAGGTAGCTCCCCACCGGAAACTGTGACTAAGGCAATTGGCGATGCTGATGGAGAAGTATCGATGTCCTTGCACACGTGCTCTGGGATCTGAATGAGCATGGAAGCATTAGATCCTTGTCCACAAAAGATGCCGAGGGCCGTGGCTGCTTCAGAACGGGACAAGGAAACATAGCGTGCTTGAAATTGTTGCAGATGTAGCAAAAGTGCACCACAGTACAATCTCTGGACATGTGATCATTAGACCGGCATTTGAAACAGTGCATCTTTTCTTTCTTGGTTTTAGGCACGTTGGCAGAGGCTTCGTCCTGTTGAGCGGCAACCATGCCGTCGTACTTGGCCAATGGTGGCATGGCGTGGGAGACGGCCAAGTTTGCGGCAATTGGGGGCGCCTGAGGTGTTGGTGTTGCATGTGCGCCTGGCCGACGCCCATTCTACGTCTTCTTCTTTCCTCCATGCTTCAATGGTCCGCCAGTACCAAAAGCGAAGCCTTGCCCGCTCGTTTGTGAGGGGCCCGAACTGGGGCCAGCGGCCTGTTAACCAGCACCAGCACAGGTGGAGCCAGCTTGGTAGTGTTGTTGCCTGGCCGGAGCGCCAAACCTAGGGGGTCCAGCCGCCGGACCAAACCCAGCTAAAGGAGCAGCCAGGGTCGAGGCACCGATGGAGTTCATTGTAGCAGGTGCCTTAATGGTGTTGGAGGTGAGGCCGGACGTCGAAGGGTGCTGCGGCGCCCCAGCCATCGGAGCCGGCGAGGAGATGCGCAGCGCGTCGGCGTAGGAACGACGCGAGGTGATTGAGGGCGATGCGAAGGAGCGAATAGGGTTCGCAAGTCGTGCCCAGCACCTAACCACACCCGGTCTACGGCTGATATCGGCTTGACGCAGTGGACGTCCATGATTCGCTTGCAAGGCTAGCCCATCAGACAGTGGCGGTGTCGATGGATCGCCCGCGATGGCTGCGACTTCCTCGGCCGCCGTTACGCGAGCAGTAGCTACAGGAGACGACCTGTCCGGCGCCTGAACCGCGGTTGTAGAGGACGTCGACGCCGGCAGAAACGCTGCGAGGGCCACCGGCGGCGTCACCCGAGGACGCGGCAGTGGCCCATGCCATGGCCGGATTCGAACGCCCTTCGACTGCGCCCGAACTGAAGGAGCCGTCGAGTTTGCCAGCACTTTCTCCGGCGACGTCGCGCCCCTCGGGGAGGAGCGACCACTTGGAGACGCCGCTGGTACTTCACGATCGCTGCACACGGGCCTGGCGTCCATACGATCTGGCGAAGACCTGCGAACATCATCCTGAAGCACATCAGCTGAAACAGAACTAGGCCTCACCTGCAGGGAAGAGGATGTCGACGGCGAGCCCCGTTCCCAAACGCGTGATGCCGGCGTGGGGTACCCAATATCCGTCCAGAACTCCTGAGCAATCTCCTCTTTCGTTTTCTTCCTCCTAGACTTGACAGTGGACCAACGGCCGCCCTCGTCTGCAACCCCGCCGCCGGTGAGTACCACGTCAGCCATGTGAGGCGCCAAGCTGGGCACCTCCCCAACCTCAGCATGCTCCTCCTCCTCGACAGGCAAAGCCCCGTACCATGATCCAGTACAAGTCGACAGGGAGAGAACTCTAGGCGACAGATCTCCCGGCGCCAGGGTGAGCCGCCTCCGATCCGGGAACACGCGGTGAGCAACGCGCACAACGCAGTCGAGCAGGACCATATCGGTGCCCGGCGAGATCCATTCCCCGTCACGAAGAAGCCTTCCTTCCTTGATATTGCCGTCCGCATTTCTCAGGAAGAGGAAGTTATGGGGGCGGTCGAGGAAGAGAGATCCGGGACGCCAATCCTGCCTTCCGTCGAGGAATGCCGAAGAGAACGTCGCCGTCCACCTCAGCGAAGGCGGCGCCTCCGGCGGTCTAGGCATCCTGCGTGGATCCGAAAGCCGTCATTCACCGCGTTTGCTTAGGTTACTGATAAGGAAATTTTATGTTTACATATATACATGACGAGTAGATCCTCAGATCTGAGTTTTGTCCATTGTTTGTAGGGTTTCAGCATTGATCTTGCAGATTTGGCTCTGACTCACTCCATCAGGTTTGAGATTGCACCCAACTTTTTTGTGCTCTACTGTACATACGTGTATGTAGACATCTATGCCTGTATTGCTTTCCTAAAAAAGAGTAGCTATTGCAGCAAGACTTATGCTCAAATGTCACGGTCGACAAACTCGGTCCATCTGCTCCGAATTTCCAAGGGAGAAACCACATCTTTCCACACAAAAACGAGACGATGCAGGGTGTGAAACGCAAAAGCCTCACACCACGATAGGACTGATTCGTTCGACGCTTTGACTTTTCGAAGAAGTGTGTTCGGACTTCGGACCCCCTCCTCAGATCTGACCCACGCACGGCCAAGGCGCAGGCGGCCGCATTATTCAAATCGGTCTCCAACCTATGCACGGATGCGTGACCATGAGATTTGGATCTCGCAGTACAAATCTTGATGCTGAATCAATGTCTGGAACGTCGTAGGATCTGGTGCGGGAGGAGCACGTCGCTCTCGTGGCCTAGCCAGACGGGCTTTGAGTCACGCTGAAGCAAATCACCCGAGCTGCAATGATCCCCTTTTCCACCCTTTAATTTTCTTTCTTTCTAAGACAAAGAGCAACAACTTTGTTAGGCTTGTTAGTTAGGATGCGCATCACCGACGCGTACAACACCCCCGGCTTAATTAGCACCAGCAATTCTGATCATCCACTTTCAAGTACTCCCTTCGTTTCTAAATATAAATCTTTGAAGAGATTTCACTGTGAACCACATACGGATGTATATAAATGCATTTTAGAATGTAGATTCACTCATTTTACTTCGTATATAGTTCATAGTGAAATCTATATAAAGACTTATATTTAGGAACGGAGGGAGCAGTATCCATTTCCAGCATCAAGGATTCGTGGTTTTGTTTTCTCAGATACAACTGCATATTGCGTGCATGCGAAAATGTTTTGATTACATTAGATACATAGTGTGCTCTACAATCTCTCCACGTATTGAACCCGCATCGCCTTCCTCTTGCGATTCGTCGCCTTCCTCTGCTGAATCGGAGGATACCTTAGCCATCGCTGACAGGGCCTCCCTTTCTTCCATGCCATCCTCGCATTACCGCCACCAGAGGAATACACTGATGAAGCCTGCCCAGGTGCCATAGACGGTGGCGGCGGGGTGCTTAGTTCCAAGGCGTTGCGGCACGGTGATTGTGGTTGTTTGGTGGCGTGGAGCAAAGCTCATTTGTGTGGGCCGACGCACGCGGAAGTGATGTCAATCTGGCTCAGCTGGTGTGCTGTCAGTCAGATGTGGTGCATGGCGGCGTTGTTGGTGGCACCCCTGCACAATGTCGGCCTTAGGTACTCGTGGTAGGGGTGTAGGGTTGGCTCGGTCGGGCACCAACAGTTTGGATCTAGTGGCGGTGCTCCGGCGGCGAGCATGGCACGTTTCGCGGCGGACACGAGGTTGGCGGTGAAGGTGAGACAACGTAATGTGAGACATGGTGAGGGCGGGTGCTCGGGGCTTTACGTGTTCTCCCTACCAATTCCGTTGCCTGGATGCACGTTGGTAACGAACATGAGGCGTGTGACAATGGTTGAACAACACAAGCATCGCACACGAGCATCGCACATGGTTGATCGGCTTCGTGTTTCAACAATCGTCAATTGCCTTCGCTATAGATGGCAGTTGGCCCCATGTGGGCTCTTGGCGGCACCGACGGCTTAATGCCTGCAATCAGATGACATGTCATATTTGGCCAATACCCTAAGGCGAGCTGTTGGATGGTTCTTTGAGTGGGCTCATGTCACTATTGGTGACCTTGTTGATGTTGGCAGGTGTGCTTTGATCCGCTCCTCGCATACATGGGGATGTTCGATTGCTTGGCAATGTCCATGTAAGGGTTGTACGAGTGTTAAGCCACGACGATCTAGATTGCAACAGTGACTTTTTTTGCAGAAAATGGAGCCACTCTAGGTCTAACTTGCATGAGTTGTGCCTAGTAATGCTCATGTTCCACGTTATTTATTCACGGAAGGCATTATTTGGACTGGGGCTTAAAATCCTTGGATATGGGAACGGCAGCGCTCACCCATTATTTCCGTTTTGGATACACCGCTTTTGAAATACCTTTCTCGTGATTCGGGTGTCAATGGCGATGATTTCTATTTGATTGTTGCTGCTTATGTTGTTGTTCGTTTTGACATGTCTTTCGGCAGTCTTTTTTGTGTGTGTGTGTTGATGTTGGCTTTATACATCTTAGTCATGCAAAGTGTGAATGATACACATAGTGGTTGACATTATAAGGCAATAAATTATCGAAGAAAAAGAATATCTCTGCATTCTGCAAAGCAGTCACCTACACTACACATTTTATCACCTGCCGGCGCTCGCCGCCCTCTCCTCGAGCCACGAAATCACGTCTGTGAAGATCCGCTCCACATCGGCCGGCGGCTCAGCCATGAGAACGTGCCACATCCCGGGGTACAGCTTCAAGGTCTTGTCCCTGCTCGATGCCCGCTCGTGTAGCAGCCTGCTCCCCTCAGGATCGGCCACCACGTCGTCCTCCCCTTGCAGCACCAAGAACGGCAAAGTGACCTACACAATTATATTAATAATTAAGTGGCGCACAGAATTGCACGGACACAATGCTGAGACTAAGATAATGATCTGTCAATGGTATTATCGGCTTCTACTCCCTCTATAACTTAATGTAAGATGTTAAGTCCAAAAAATGCCTTGCAAGAAGTTACAGAGGTTGCACTATATATACTGTATGTACCTCGTGCATGTTCTTCTCAATGTCTAGGCTGACCGCGAGGAGTTCGTGGCCTGTCTGCAGCGCCATGTTTCCCTTGTACATGTATGGGTTGGAACGAATCTGTGAAAGATTTCAGCGAGTGAGAACATATCTGATGCTTCCTCCTCTTAAGGTGCTTCTGTGCTACTTAAATAAAACTACTACAACAAATTGTTGAAAAACCATAGTATCAGATGCGTCTATCACACCACAAAATTTTAGTTTAAAATTCAATCCACGAGTTGAGAAACAAAAAGGGAAACCCAGACAATGAGGATTCATTTGGTTTGAAGGATTCCTATGGGATTTGCGCGTATGCTAGCATTCGTTTCACAAGAATAGATGCACTAGATTCCTAAGGGTTGTGCCAACATTGACCTAATTCCTAAGGATTCTTAGCATTATGTAAGACCTGATAGAAAATGCCTACGGATTAAAGTGGACATGACATCTCAAATATTAACTTTTCCTATTCCGAAGATTTTAAAATCCTGCAAAGTGATTGAACCATGAATAATATTGTATCAATCATCTATGTTCAAATCACAACATTCTAGTATCAAGGTTGTTGATTTTTTTTCCAATAACTTTGATACCATTTTTTAGCATTTTCATAGATTGCACCGAAGCACTGCAAGGAGAGGAAACCCCGGAGATCTCTATGGACTATATTTGTAACAAGTTTCTCACATTGTGAAAAAGGAAAATTATTATAAATATAACGAGCACAAAGCATTTATACATTCTATTAGAATGTTGGTATGTTTTCTTCGTTCTAACATGTAGCAGACCAGAGAGCTTACTATGAGAATATGTCATTATAAATCTACAAGATATGTTCACCGGGTTATAAAATTGTCTTTCTACATGTTAAAAAAATCCGGTTGATTTTATGAAAGAATATTTTTATACAGATCTACGGAAAAGTTCACCACATTGTAGTAGTTTGTTCATCGCAAAAATTGTAGTGTGTGTTCCCAGAGTTAAAAAAAACTATGAAATCTTACCGCAACGTTAGATTTAGGTCAATGGTTTTCCGTGTTGATAGTTTTATATCGAGGAAAAATGTAGTGTTTCTTCCTAACGTCGAAAAAACTATGAAGTCTTGCACATATCTCAACGTAAGGTCAATGGTTGTCCGTGTCGATAGTTTTATATTACCTCTTTCTTGAACTGGGGATCTTTGCAGACTTTGTCGAGCTGATCTGGAGCCGGGATGACCCTCCAGCTTGGCACGACGGCGCAGATCATCTTCAGAGCGCTCACCACCACCGGATGAGGCCGCATGCCATCGCCAAGCTGATGCCACCGCAGAACAAAGAAAAAGTTCAGCGATCTTCAGAGGACATGACCGAGCCATCAGGCGATAGATCATAGATCAAGTTTCATTTTGAGAATTCCAGGACAATTTGACAGGTTACAGTACTAGCATGGCATGTCGATCACGTCAAGAAGCGGACCTTGACCATGGGAGCGAGCAAGACGGCGCCGTCCCAGTACATGGAGTCCTTCCTGTGGACCTGCAGCGCCACGGTGCCGCCCATGGAGAAGCCGTAGAGGAACCTCTTCTTCGTCTTGTTCTCCGGCTTCTCTGAGTTTATTGCCAAATCGAAACCCCTTCAGACTTTCAGTTTAAAAGATAGAAAAAAATAGAGCAATTTCGCTGCAATCTGCATAGATAATGGAGCTGTAAATGAAGCTATGTTCTTCTGTTCTGTTCTTACCGCAGACGCTCTTGAAGTAGTCGGAGCAGTCCTTGACGATGTCGCCGAAGCTCGATATGTAGCCCTTGGAGCCGGAGGACTTGCCGTGGCCCTCCTGGTCTATCCCATGGACGGCGTAGCCGGCGTGCACCAGTCGCGCGGCGGTGTCTGAATTTGCGTGGAGTTTGTTAGCTGACAGTAACGGAAATTTCACCTCGTCCATCTTGGATGGTGAAGTCGTTCTGAATCGATGAATAGAATTGTAACACTGAAGAATAGAAGTGGTACCTGCCATCGATATGCTGCACTCTCCTCCATAGCCTACACGTTTGGACGAATGAATTTTCTCTACTTCTTTGTTACAAGCTTGACGAGCTGCAGAATGGAAATCATGGAGGATGGGATGGTACCATGGCAGATGAAGATCAAAGCCTTGCGCTGTTGTTTCTTGGGCGTCCATTTGCAGGTGAAGAGCCTGCTGCCTCGTGAATTCAGGGTGAAGCCCTGCCCAAAGTTGAAGTTTGCATCTAATGCTTTAGGAAAGAAAAATAAAAGATCACCGGTTTCGAAAAATTCTGATCAACGGTCACAGGACACAGGACACACCTCTTCATACTTGATATCATCTTTGTAGTGAGCCTGCAGAGATCACAAAACCGGAGCTTAAGATTCGTAGAGCACAAAAGTAACATGAAATAGGGAAGAGAAAATAACGGGCCGCTTCTGAATTTACCATGGGGATGGTTTTCGAAACGCCGTGTGGATGGATAGGTCAAACGATCCAAGCCCCCAGGCGATCTCTGAAGATAGCAGCAAGCGACCTGTGAAGATGGAACACGAGGGGTGGTGCTGGATATATATACGCCTATAAGGACTTTTCTGCCTGGAGACAAGTTCATCGCCAACTGGTTGAGACGAGGAATTTTCTTCGGGTTTCAGAGAAGAAACGTATCATGCTTCAGCACTAAGAATGCACGTTTTCTGTTGTTTAATCTCGCTGCCTCAGCGGAAAACATCGTGCTGGGAAGATAGGGCGCCTGGTCAACGGATGAACCAAACTCGGACCATCGAAAGCGAGAGAGGGAGGTTCCCATGCATCAAGGAGAAGAGGTAAAATGGTACACGCAGCGGATATGGTTGAGCGGCACGGTATGATCTGCATCTGCCTGAAGGCTTAGTCAAAGGCTCTCATCGAAGACAACAGTATGTCATAGGAGTACTACTGTACAGTAAAGAGTAAACTCGTGAAAGCGATTCGTGATTACCAAGGCTGTATACCCAAAGTGTCCTTCTCAACTCGAGCTCATAAACTCGGTATGAACAGTAAATCTAAAAAAAAAACTGTATTTTTTTGACAAATATATTGGATGCTTACAAAGTTTCATCATGAAATGGCATTCATGAAAGTCATGGCAAAAAACAAAACATAATCAGCACTCGAAAATGCTTTTGAAAATAACTTTTTTGAAGGATTGATTTTGTTTTTTGTTTGCCACATATTACACAAATGTCATTCATGATGAAAGTTTGCAAGCAACCAAAACATTTGTCAATGTTTGTTATAAAAAAATTCAGATTTTTTTAATTGCTTTTCTTTTTTTAATTTACTATTCAATCAAGCTCACATGAGCTCAGGTTCAGATAATCCGCACCAGTTGTATACCCTTTTTGCGGGAAATAAGGTAAGCCTCTTTTGTGGTGATACTCTAACGGCCTAACAACATCTCCAAGGGGCCTTCCCAAACCACTCACATTTGTTCGGACTACTCGGACCGTTCAAAATCCAGCTTAAATATCGGGTGGATATAAAGCTATTTAGGCATGTTCGCCACGTCGATCAGAACTGGCCTACCTGTCTTCACAAACCCTTCTATGCGCAATCCATCAAACTCCTCGCTCACTCTCCGCCTCTCCTCTTCTTCTCTTTCCTCTCTGTCTCCTAGCCACCACCAGGCCCGGCTCCAGATCGGAGGATGACGGGTCGACTAGAACCTCCGGAGAACAGAGGACATGGCCCTTCGCGTTGCTCTCGGGCAATCTTGGGTGGAGACTCGTATGTCCCGCCATCCCCATCGCTCGGCGTCGTGGCTTGATCAGTCAGGTGTGGTCCCCTCTACCCCCATCTGCATGCCCCGAGCAACCGGGTGCCGTCCCCACCGCCCTGGCCACACGGTTCAAACAACGGCAGCCCCCCCCCCCCGGTCGCCGCTAACGGTGGATTCTTCCTCGATACTCGTCGTCTCCTCTGTCCTGGTCATGTGGCTCGAGCAGTCGGATACCATCCCCACCGCCTTGGCTACACGTTTCAAGCGAAAACAGGCCTTCCCGCCACCCCATCGGTGGTTACTCACTCAGAGCCCGTTGTCCCCAGCACGATGCTCGTGGAGCAGTGGTTGCGCCGGGCCTAGCTCGTCCCCAGTTGCCCATATGGGAGGAGTAGCGACAAATGAGTCTCGAATCACTCGGAAATGGTCTTGAAGGCGACCACAACACCTTTACAAACTTTTCAAAGCACACCACAAGTAAGGAAACTTCCGAGCCTTGACTCTTAACCCCGGTGCCCAAAATCCAAGAGTAACAAGTGTTAAAGTCAAAATCAAGTGTGGAACACAAATTGGTTTGGTGGGAGTGTAGATCGGGTCTTGCTCTCTCAATCCTTGAAGTATCAACAAATTTGGATTGAGGGATTGAAAATATTGCGCAAAAAAGCTATGTAAGAATGGTGGAGCATCCCAAGACAATTGGGTTAGGGTTGGAGGTAGCAGCAGGGGGCTTTATATAGTTAACCCCAAGATGTAACCGATGGCAACCAGAAAACCCCTTGTGTACGGGCAAAAGGCCCCAATGCACGGAGTGTCCACAGACAAAACCATTAGGCCCCATATGCATGATGAAGACCCCATGTGCAGCAGGGGCGCTCGGGTGGATGGCGACGCTTCTTCTTTGAGTTTGTCTCCGGGCTTCCATCCTCCTCGAGTTTGTCCATTTGGACATAGTCGGCGGAGCTTCGGCGTAGATTCTTGATGTCTCCTCGGGACAGTGATGTTAGGGTTTCTCATCATGTGGCGAGATTTAGGGTCAGGTACTTCAGATCTATGCAAGGGTTCGATGGAGACAATTGCGGCTCTAGTACACGAAGACTTCCCATCTATCATCAACAAGGTCAAGAGGGCTCTGGTAGGGGAGTGCCGCATCGACGGCTTGTACTGGCGGCCTAACTCAACCTTTCTCTATAGTGCGGTTGTCCTATGATTCAGAGAAACCAAAACAAAAAAATTAGTCGTCCGAAAACCACGTCTTTTCCCTTTTGAAATGAAAGGTCAACCATCTTCCTGTAATAAACTCAGAGAAACCAATGACATAAGATAAACATTAGTAACTGTCATTAGTTTCACTAACCACATTGTCATCACATTAAAATATCATTAGGGATAAATGTGCTTTCAGCGTTCTCCTCCTCAACAATGCTCGTGACGTCCTCGCTATGAGGAGGAGGAGCTAGTATGTGGCATCCTCCGTCGCCCTTGACCACCAACGAGGCTGACACAGCCGGCGCTGGTAGAACGCGAAGGTGTCACATTGGGATGTCAAAGCTATCTCCCGACCCAAAGCCCTCGCCAATGAGCAGGCCCATGCCGCCTGATCCTTCGCTGGACTGCAGGACTCGTCCGACGCCTCCCCATCGCCTCTGCAATGTCCACAAGCAAAGCTCGGACCGTCCTAGCCCTAACTCTTTTACGGTGAATAACATACCACTCAAGTAGAGGAGAAGACCCCAAATAGGAAAAGAAATCCCAATGTTGTACAAAGGCGGGTTGCTGCCTTTTAGATGGACTAACAACCACAATACTCAAGGTGGAAGTGCCAAAATGCACTTGCAACGATTATTGAATAAATCGATAGCTGGTAGCTGCTAGGTTGGCTGGCGAGCTACGTTGCGCGGATACTTCAGAAAGTACGCGTATCCAATCGGATACTGCCCCGATACGTATCCCGTAAGTATCCCTTGATATTTTGATTTTAAAAAAAGAAAATAATGTTCGATACTCCTAGTATACTTTCGCGATACGTTTTGGATACCTGAAACCCCTTGTTCGACGTAAAATCCCCTCAATAATAAAGGCACACCTTTGAAGATTCCCAACATGGGCGTGAGTTTATGTGAAAACATGTCTGTCAATATTTTTTATTCAGTTGAAAGGTGAGCAAGAGAAAGTCGATGTATTGATTGGAACAACAAACCTAATCAAATCTCACTACCAATTAATGGAAGTGGACTAAGTGCAAGAAAAGAAATGGGTAATTGTATTGAGGCATGCTTTGATCTAGAAGCTCCTTAATTTTTTTTCTTCATATTTGTAATAATTAATATATGTAACATCTATACATAAACGTATCCCCGTATCCATGTTTTTAGAAAATTGACGTATCGGGCGTATCCCCGTATCGCGTATCCGATACGTATCCAAGTATCCGTGCAACGTAGCTGGCGAGTAGAGGGTTAATATGCTAATCGGCCGATTTATCAATTTAGCGGCTATTCAATGATCTTAGAGTAGGGATTAATCGACAAGTCAACTGGTAAATTGAATGAATTCTTGAACGTGTGGAACACATTATAGTTTTTGCCACTGGAGAATGCCATACACAACTAGGGTCAGAGCTGCATACCAGTAGAAGTGGCAACCGCATACACACATTTTCAATACCTTGGTTTTCACTAAAACAAAATTAACCTACAAGTAACACATCTGGATTATGCAACCTTTCATACCCTGCCCAAGCGGCATGAAACGACACTTGACATCTGCTAAGAAACAGAACACTTGGCATATTTTGCATTGCATAATTAATTAACTAGCATCTTCTAGGCGCTTGCCGTGCCAGTATTCACTATGGAAACATTAGCTGCACAATTCGCCCTCTGATCCAGCCAAGAGATGATGTCGGAGTAGACGCGCTCGGCGTCCTGGGGGAGCTCCGCCATGAGCGCGTGCCACATCCCAGGGTAGAGCTTCAAGTCCTTGTCCCCGCTCGACGCTTCCTCGAACAGCAGCTTGCTCACCAAAGGATCCGTCACGATGTCGTCTCCACCGTGCAGCAACAAGAACGGCAGGCTCACCTGCCAATCCCAAAACGTTAGTAGCTTCTCTGTCTTTCTCCATGGACCCAAGTTACTGAGACTACACGCATGGCACACCATGAGGTGGGCAGACTGGGAGAGAAATTAGACGGTTTTCTAACTAGGAAGGGAGATTACCTCGTGCAGGTTCTTCTCGATGTCCAGGCTCACCATGAGGAGTTCATGGCAGGTCTTCAATGGGAGCTTTCCCCTGTAAATATACGGATTTGAGCGAACCTGCACGCAAATACACAAACACGTAGGAAAATTCAGCAACACCGTTTCTTCCAGTCGTTAAGAGCATTAAAAAAGTTGAGTACATATGACCGAGTACCTTTTTTCTTATCTCTGGATCTTTGCAAACCTTGTCGATGATGTCCGGGATGGGTATGATCCTCCAACCGGGAGCCACCGCGCATACCATCTTCAGAGCGCTCACCACCACCGGATGAGGTCTCATGTCATCAGAAATCTGATACCATAACGAATAACGAATTAACAAACAACCATGCACACAAAAATCACCACGAAAACTCGCCCCGTGTTGCATTGAGAAGTCAAATACCGCAGGATTCATTATAGGTGGAAAATGAAAAAAACAGAGAAGACCTTGCACATTGGAGCAAGCAGAACGGCGCCGTCCCAGTAGGCTGGCTCCTTCCTGTGGAGGAGGAGCGCTATGCTCCCGCCCATGGAGATCCCGTACAGGAACCGCTTCTTCCCCCTGTTCTCCGGCTTATCTGAAATTGGTCAGACGCCACTAATTCAGAGATCAGTTTCAGTTTGTGTGCCCGGTGTATATAGTTCGTCCATACCGCAGACGCTCATGAAATGGCGGGAGCAGTCGGCGACGACGTCGCTGAAGTTCGGCACGTAGCATCTCCGGCCAGACGACCTGCCGTGCCCCTCGTGGTCTATCCCGTAGACGGCGTACCCGGCGCGCACCAAACGGGAGGCAGTATCTCTCATTGATACACTGCACTCTGCTGCAATCCCTGTCAAGGGGACACCAAGAAGAACACTTGTTCTTTTTGCCACGAATTGATTGAGCAGAGATAGAGAGAGTGGGGAGTGCACTGCACTGGTACCATGGCAGATGAAGATTAATGCTTTGGGCTCTGAATTGCGCGGCGTCCATGCGCAGGTGAACAGCTTGGTGTCCCGGGAGTTCACGATAAACTCCTAGAGATTGAGTTCAGACTTCAGAGTTAGCAAACGCGAGCAACGATGAAAATTAAGACCGTGTTTAAACTTCGGAGTGCTGCGGCAAATATGAACCGACCTCTTCATACTTGACATCATCGGTGCACTGATCCTGCAAAATGAAAATGTCACGGTTTGGACCTGGATCACAATGGTATGAAATCACTGTTTCTAGGATGCTCCTTAACATACCATGGCCATGTCTTCAGAACTCCTTTTGAACAAGTGACCTTGACATGATGTCTGCCTGTACATACATATATACTACTGCACCTTGAACACATAGAATCGATGCTCTAGTCTAAGAAAAAGAATACACAGATCGGCCAACCCCACAAGAAACCGAAGCAAACCAACGGAACGGGACGGCGTAGTACGAGCCTGTGTGCAGATGGTGACACCGATTCCTTCGAACGGGAGATTTAAAATCTACAACTTGCGTAACTAAACTCCGGCGACGGCGAGCATGGAAAACAACGCGCGTGAGAAATCTGCGCGAGTGCATTCGATCAGAATCAGTGGGACAGTCAGCTCACCTATTCTGAGTCACGTCGCAATCTTATTCCAACAGGACAATCATCAGATCCACAGATTTGGTCACAAAAAAATGCATCGACTATGGAATTCAGAGCTTTAGATATCGTTCGTGTTATTGATTGATCATATCTGTCAAACATAATGCTAGTACGGTGGTTCGTTATTGTTCGTGTAAATTCATTTGGATCGTGCTCTAAAATTTCAGAGTGGTTCAGACAGATGTCGTAGCAGCAGCAGCAGCAGCAGGTGCTCTTGTGAAGCAGACGTCTTCCGGCAGCGGAACCGGCTGCCAGCCGGTGCAGGACTCGAGGAGCTCCTTGAGCGCCATCGACGCGGGCTGGACCGACCACGGCTTGTAGCAATCCCGGACCTCGAAGTCCCACTGGTCGTCTTCTGCAGTTTCCAAATCATTTTCGGTGTACTCCTGCGCGCCGTTCAGGAACAGGTCGCCTTCAGACCGGATGCGCCCACTTGAGCTGCAGTCTCTGTCCGCCGCCTGCATCAGTCACAAACCCAAAGCTTTTCAGCTACAAAAAATGGAATGCAGATCTGTAAGGCCCAGTGTAAATGTAATACGAGACCTGTTCGCTCATGTACGTGAACACTTTCTTCTTCTCCCCTGCCTCGTAGATGTTGCACTGGGAGACAATCTGTAGCCAGACCAACCGTGCGGATTAGCACTACACACTACACGCTTATGGCATGTGGGATATGAGCAGTTTGGCGTGAACAGCACCTGCGACTCCACGCTGGCGCAGACGGCGTAGATGCCCCAGCCCCGGGTGTAGTTGTTGTAGAGGTGCACCCGGCCGAACCGGACGCGGGGCTGCCGCTGCCGCGTGCCGTCGAAGAGGCAGTGGTGGATGGTCACCCGGATGCGCCGGTCCCCGACGTGGCCGCTGCTGGCGCCGATCAGCACGGCCTTGTCGTGCGCCGAGAAGCGGCACCGGGAGACGGTCACGTCCGTGCTGCCGCAGGTCACGTCCAGCAGGCCGTCGGCGAAGTCGCGCAGGCTGCAGCGGTCCACCCACACGTGCCTGGACCCGGGCTTGATCTGGACGGCGTCGGCGTCGTGCCCGCGCCCGCCCTCCACCTCCAGGTTGCACAGGATCACGTGCTCGCACTCGCGGAGAAGAAGCCCCTTGCCGGACAGGGTGACGCGCCGCCCGCGGCCGTCCACGGTCTTGTGGGACGACACGCGCAGCCCCGACGCGAGGCGGATGGTGCCGGACACGTCGAAGACGATCCACAGCGGCTCCTGGCGCCGGCAGCCGTCCCGCAGCGAGCCGGGCCCGTCGTCTTTAATAATACATCGTTCAGCTTCAGTACGATGAATCCATGGCAGAATGACAGCAGATGGTGATACAGCAGATAATTAACGGGTGGAGAGATGGTGCCGTGCGTACCATTGAGGGTGGTGACGTGGTAGACGTCGCCGTGGAGGCCGCCGATGGCGTGCCGGCCGAAGCCCTCGGCCTGGCCGGCCATGGCGCGCAGCGACGAGTCCACGGCCGCGTACGGCATCAGCGTGGTTTGCGGCACGCACCCGAGTTGTTGCTCGTCGGAGAATCGAGGAGGGGCGGTGTCTTCCACGGCCGGCTCACCACCGAAATGCTCGTCGGGGTGAGGAGGAGTAATGTCCACCATGGCAGGATCATCGACGAGCTGCTCGTCGGACTGAGGAGGCGCCATGGC
Organism: Triticum urartu; assembly: GCF_003073215.2. NCBI lineage: Eukaryota > Viridiplantae > Streptophyta > Magnoliopsida > Poales > Poaceae > Triticum > Triticum urartu. Next base: position 594,286,267 of record NC_053024.1, on the reverse strand, counting down.
GTAGGACAGTGATCGAGTGAACAAACAGAGAGCATGCTGGTTCGGTATTTGTTGAGGCACGGTCGGGAAAGAACGGCAGCTGTTTGCTGTCGGACTTTAATTGTCTGGGCCGTTTTCACTGGCGAGTTGTGTCGCGGGGCCGTTTCAGGTCGGCCCAAAGAGAAGTAAATTTTGAAACGGAGAAATGCTCATAAATACAGTTTTACGGCTAAAAAGAATACTGCTACCTCTGTAAATACTTGGAATACCTTTTTTTAAGAAAATGCTCATAAATACTTGGAATTTTTCCCTTGCCTCAGAAAGAACTTAGAATTTTTTCCACACCGTAGCCTTAATGTTCGGTCCATAGATTAAAAACAGTTTTCTAAAATGATACATCACGCCCATAAAAAAGGGCATCCTGCCCGACCCGCTTATCCAAATAGACCCATATGCCACAAAGGAAAGGAATATTGTCGAGGTTTTGCCTGCTACTATCATTGTCATCACGTCTTCCCGAGCAAATGACTTCGACTCAATCATTGATGACAAACAAATAATCCCTCTCCACTGACACACGAGATATGGCCAGTTCATGCTAAACAAACCGATCAAACAAGTCAAGAACTGGGAGCTCGACTTAGATAGCGAGCCTCCCATGAGAGATGCACACATTGCATCTGCAGAGCCCCGCGTGTTATGGGAGATTGTTGGGTGTATATCCTACTTTTCGCAAGGCATCATTGTTGCCATGTCGTCCGGTAACACTATACCTCCGACTACATCGCTACACAAATAAGAAGTTGCAAGGACAAATCTAGGACTTGCCAGGCAGTCAACAACGAATGACATGTTGTCTAGCTCCTCTTTCTACCCTTCATCATTGCCACACAAGTCACTACACCACAAGATCCAAGGGCAACACCTTTACATTCGGACGGCTAAGCTGTCACATCACTGGTCCCTTCGGCATCACCGCCAAGTAGAAATCTGACATTCATGAGACTGCTCTCCCATCACAATTGAGTGGTTCATCTAGTAGGATCAAATTAAAAAATGATGCCCCAAGAGGGTAAATCGCCAAAACACGATCATCATTTGACCCCGTGGTTCAGCTAGGGTTTCCAAGAGCTATCCCAGCCAGTGAATCATCTTTTTCTTGATATATCAAGAAGATACCAATTACACCCAACCCAATCTTTACACCAGCACATAATCAAAAGCTTCTCAAGACATCAAGGATGTAAACAACCAAAAAATTATAAAAAAGCAACCAAGAGAACAACCGTAGAAAAAAATGGCAACCTTATGTAAGATGATAAGTGCTCCAACAATGACTCTTTCGGGAAGGGAATAACGCACGAGCATCGCCATCGTTGGAACCAACCACTAAGGCTAGATCATGGGTTTCCACCCTCGGAGAGGGAACGAGTAAGCTCCATGCAGTGTCTTCAATAAGGAATCATCGTTTGAACAACAACATTACTAGGTTCGACAAAATGAAGAGACCTAGAGTTTTCACCTATGGAAACTCGGGTCTCAACATTCAAAATGCACCACATAGCCAACGTTGCCCAATGTTGCAAACACCAGCCGATCCATCATCGCATAGCCACACAGACGCACAATCCTGTGGACCTTACCATGCAATTTGAATCCATGACTTCTTAAGACGTGTTGTCAAAGCAAGTAAGCAACACACATGGACGCCCACCATCTCCATCGACTCCATGCCGCCGAGAGTCCAAATCGCCCATGTAGTTAATTTAGGCCAGTCACAAGGGGCACCTCGGGGCATGGGTGGGACCCACACATCAAACTGAAGTTGAGTTGCCTCATCTACTATCGCACACACCATCTTGGGTCATGTCGAGCACTCCAAACTATGTATCGAGTCAAAGATACCCAACTGTGCCCCGTAGAGATGGTTCGCAGCATGGGTCGCGCCTATGCACATGCAATCATGCCAATACGTAGAATCTTTCCCATACAAGGACCAGGAAGATTCGTTGCCGCCACTGGGAATGAGAATTAGGAAAGTCACCATCATCGCGAATCATGGAGCAGAAAGCCCAAATCACCACTGTTACCATTGAGGCCACGACCGCCCGCCTCTGCTGCCCTGTCAACCGTTGCGAAATGGTCACCGCCACCCTGGTGTCCAGCCTACGCTGACGGGTCGTCACAACACTCCAGCCATGAGAACCCCTACAACATAAGGGGATGACCCCATCATCTGCTGAAATTTGGGATGGGCTTTAGGCCCACATAGCAATTTCCAAAAAATCTCTAAGGGCCCATGTGGGTTTATTGGCACTAGGTGTAGTGGGAAGTTTAGTACCACCCCGCTAGTGGAGAAGGAGTTGGACCTCTTTATAAGGGATTGTCATCCACAGCTATTGGAGCTTGAGAATAGAAGAGGCCCTCGCGCGCTCCTCCTCCATCGCTCGCCTCGTCATGACGCGCCACGGGTTGCGGGATTGAGCCCAGCTAAGCTCACACCTACGCGCTTATTTTTGCCAGTCATTAACAGAGAGTTTCTGACAGCTAGGCCACGATCTAAGACGTCAGATCTGAAGGAAGTATGCCCTAGAGGCAATAATAAAGTTGTTATTTATATTTCCTTATATCATGATAAATGTTTATTATTCATGCTAGAACTGTATTTACATGTGTGAATACATAGACAAACAGAGTGTCCCTAGTATGCCTCTACTTGACTAGCTCGTTAATCAAAGATGGTTAAGTTTCCTAGCCATGGACATGTGTTGTCATTTGATGAACGGGATCACATCATTAGAGAATGATGTGATGGACTAGACCCATCCGTTAGCTTAGCACTATAATCGTTTAGTTTATTGATATTCCTTTCTTCATGACTTATAAATGTTCCTATGACTATGAGATTATGCAACTCCCGAATACCAGAGGAACACTTAGTGTGCTATCAAACGTCACAACGTAAATGGGTGATTATAAAGTGTAACATCCCAAATTTTCAATTTGGAATGTTATACATTAGATCATCATGCATATCATATTTTATTTTGCTTTTGGTTTTGATTCTAGAAAATCCTAAGCAACTCAAGGACCCACGGAGAGAGTTGGGGATTTCGTTATTTACATATTTGAGTTTTCTCAAATTGTGTAAACAGGATCATTTGATTTTATTTATTTTATCATCAATTATTTCTATTACAAAAATATGAGAGAGGGAATAAAATGACTTTCCCAAGATATAGAAATATTGAGGATTTAATAAAAAATCAAATAAGATTTATTTCGGAGTTTTTCGGTATTTTTGTTTGAATTTAGGAAAAATGCGCGTTTTCCAAAGTTGTAGTTTGGGCCCAGATAAATGTTCACTTTATCGGGCTTGATTTTAGGAACCCGACAAAATTTATTTCGCGATTTTTGGAGTCCGTTTAGTATTTATTTTTATTTTTCTTCCGAGAGGAATTAAAAAAAAACTGGAACCGACTTCGGGCCGTATTCGGCCTGGACTCCGCCGGCCTAGGCTATATAAGCCGCCGCCCCGGCCCGAGGAGAGCCCAGCTGCCGCCGCCTGACCTAACCCTAGCCGCCGCCGCCGCCGCCCGCCGGAGTTGCGCGCTTTTCGAGGTTTGCCGCCGCCCCGTTTTCCGTGCTGTTTTAAAAAAAATCTGTTCGTCGTTTTTTCTTTTCGTCGGATTTTTCGCGGTTATTTTCTGATCGCGATTTCTGATCCGATTTTCGTTTTAGTATAACTTTTCGTTCGTTTATCGGAATCAGGCGATTCAAGCGCCTGGAGTTTCGTCTCGAAACCCTCTTTCCGAATAATCAACTTAAACATGTTTTTGCTACTGTAAAATTTGCCCTAGATCCAGATTACTAGAACGAAGTTGTTTTCTTTCGCCGTTTGATTTCTTTTGCTTCGTTTGATTTGATTCTTTTTGCCAACCAGGGTTCTTAAGTTGAACTTTCTGGTTAGATCTTCTATTTGAGTTTTACCTGTGCATTAGATGAATACTTATTGTATGCTTGTTTGTTTGTCTGTGATAGAATACCCGGAGTGCGCCGCCTGTTACATTGAATCTCTAGGTTTCGCGGATCATCAGCAAGGCAAGTAACACTTTGATCATACCTTTTCTACAACCCAGTTTTATTGCATTAGATCAATCCTCACACATTGCATGATTAGGATCTAATTAAACTATGGGATGGGAAGTAGATGAGGTAGTACCTATTACCTGTTTATTATCAAACCTTTGGGAGTTACTTCTACGTTTGCTTATTATGCCATGCTATGCTAGTAGACGTGGATTGGGTGAGTGAAATCCATGACAGATGTGAGATTGTTAATTAATGGTTTATCCAAGGTGGCAACTTAAACACACATCTGGGTGGATTGAGGCACCTGGGGTTACCAGGACTTGCCTGTTTTTCTTTTGGACCGCCACCCAGGCTCAAAGGGATCATGAGATTATTCATACTAGAAACTTCCGTGTGCAGCCACAAGCCATTATGGGCTCTGGCATAGTTGACTAAGTTGTGCGAACTCTTACAGTGGTAGACTAGCAGATGTAGGGGATGTAGGTGGTATGGTCTACCCGATCGTAAGGTGCTAGCGCTTCTGAAAGACTATGTCTCGGTCATCCGTTTCTCAAACACCCTGTAGTGCGAGAAACCAAACGGAGGCGATCGAGTCTTGTGGGGAAAAGTGCGCAAACTTCTGCAGAGTGTATAAACTAATCATGGTTAGCCGTGTCCCCGGTTATGGACAAATCTTGAGTATCTAGTACCTGGATTTTCATGTGAATCTCAACATGTTACTCTAAATTAATTTTGATGGGTTTAATGATGTTACTTTAATTGGGATTGAGAATGCTGTCAACCATTCTCAATGTTTCACAACCACCATGATAGTAATTAAATTTATTCCTTTGAAGTAGGGAAAAATTGGCTTTACGCAAAAACAGTAACCATAGAGCTTTCCACCAGCCAAATATGCATATAGTATAGTTGTTGCATTCCATTACTCTCTATGTGTTACCTTGCCAGCATATTCCATGTGCTGACCCGTTTTCGGGCTGCAACGTTAATGTTGCAGACTTTTCAGACGACGATTAAGGAGTTTTTAGGTCGTGGTTCTATACTCAGTGATGCCGTTGGAGTTGATGGACTCACTTATCTTCCAAGCCTTCCGCTGTTATCGTCACTAGATGGCCTTAAGCCATATTTATTGTAATAAGTTCTCTTTTGAGACACTCGATGTAATAAGTGTGTGATTGCTACTCTGCTATAAATCCTCCGAGTACTATGTGGTGTCAGCATTACTGATCCAGGGATGACACCGGAGCACAGAGATCAGACTGTTTGAGGTCTGGTCGCTACATAAAGATGCTCTACAGGTGTCTCCGATGGTGTTTGTTGAGTTGGCATAGATCGAGATTAGGATTTGTCACTCCGATTGTCGGAGAGGTATCTCTGGGCCCTCTCGATAATGCACATCACTATAAGCCTTGCAAGCAATGTGACTAATGATTTAGTTGCGGGATGATGCATTACGGAACGAGTAAAGAGACTTGCCGGTGATGAGATTGAACTAGGTATGATGATATCGACGATCGAATCTCCGGCAAGTAACATACCGATGACAAAGGGAACAATGTATATTGTTATGCGGTTTGACCGATAAACATCTTCATAGAATATGTAGGAACCAATATGAACATCCATGTCCCTCTATTGGTTATTGACCGGAGATGTGTCTCGGTCATGTCTACATAGTTCTCGAACCCGTAGGGTCCGCACGCTTAACGTTCAATGGTGATTTGTATTATGAGTTATGTGATTTGATGTACCAAAGGTTGTTCGGAGTCCTGGATGAGATCGCGGACATGACGAGGAGTCTCGAAATGGTCGAGACATAAAGATTGATATATTGGACCATGTTATTCGGACACCAGAAGTGTTCCAGATGGTTTCGGATAAAACCGGAGTGCCGAAGGGGTTACCGGAACCCCCCAGGGAAGTAATGGGCCTTAGTGGGCGTTAGGGGAGAGAGAGGGCAGCAGCCAGTAGGTGGTGCCCTCCCAAGGGGAGTCCGAATAGGACTAGGCGAGGGGGGCGCGGCCCCTCTTTCCCTCTCCCTCTCCCTCTCCTTCCTTCTTCTCATACTTGGACCAGGAAAGGGGGGACCGATTCCTACTTGGAGTAGGATCCCCCCCTTGGGCGCGCCCCTTGTGGCCAGCCGGCCTCCTCCTCCCCTCCTTTATATACGGGGGAGGGGGCACCCCATAGACACACAAGTTGATCTTTAGCCGTGTGCGGTGCCCTCCTCCACAGTTTTACACCTCGGTCATATTTGTCGTAGTGCTTAGGCAAAGCCCTGCGTCAGTAACTTCATCATCACCGTCAACACCCCGTCGTGCTGATGGAACTCACCCTTGTCCTCAGCTAAATCAAGAGTACCAGGGACGTCACCGAGCTGAACGTGTGCAGATCGCGGAGGTGCCGTGCGTTCGGTACTTGATCGGTTGGATCACGAAGACGTTCGACTACATCAACCGCGTTACTAAACGCTTCCGCTTTCGGTCTATGAGGGTACGTAGACACACTCTCCCATCTCGTTGCTATGCATCTCCTAGATAGATCTTGCGTGATCGTAGGAAAATTTTGAAATACCACGTTCCCCAACAGTGGAATCCGAGCCAGGTCTATGCGTAGATGTTATATGCACGAGTAGTACACAAAGAGTTGTGGGTGATAATAGTCATACTGCTTAACAACATGTCATACTTTGATTCGACGGTATTGTTGGATGAAGCGGCCTAGACCGACATTACATGATCGCGTTCATGAGACTGGTTCTACCGTCGTGCTTCACACACAGGTGACCAATGGGTGTCTGTTTCTCCAACTTTAGTTGAATCGAGTGTGACTACACCCGGTCCTTGTTGAAGGTTAAGACAACACACTTGACGAAAAATCGTTGTGGTTTTTGATGCGTAGGTAAGAACGGTTCTTGCTAAGCCCGTAGCAGCCACGTAAAACTTTCAACAACAAAGTAGAGGACATCTAACTTGTTTTTGTAGGGCATGTTGTGATGTGATATGGTCAAGACGTGATTATATAAATTGTTATATGAGATGATCATGTTTTGTAACAAAGTTATCGGCAACTGGTAGGAGCCATATGGTTGTCGCTTTATTGTATGAAATGCAATCGCCATGTAATTGCATTACTTTATCACTAAGCGGTAGCAATAGTCATGGAAGCAATAATTGGTGAGACGACAACGATGCTACGATGGAGATCAAGGTGTCAAGCCGGTGACGATGGTGATCATGACGGTGCTTTGGAGATGGAGATCAAAGGCACAAGATGATGGCCATATCATATCACTTATATTGATTGCCTGTGATGTTTATCTTTTATGCATCTTATTTTGCTTAGTACGTCGGTAGCATTATAAGATGATCTCTGACTAAATTTCAAGGTATAAGTGTTCTCCCTGAGTATGCATCGTTGCTACAGTTCGTTGTGCCGAGACACCATGTGATGATCGGGTGTGATAAGCTCTACGTTCACATACAATGGGTGCAAGCCAGTTTTGCACAAGCAGAATACTCAGGTTAAACTTGACGAGCCTAGCATATGCAGATATGGCCTCGGAACACTGAGACCGAAAGGTCGAGCGTGAATCATATAGTAGATATGATCAACATAGTGATGTTCACCATTGAAAACTTCTCCATCTCACGTGATGATCGGACATGGTTTAGTTGATATGGATCACGTGATAATTTAGATGACTAGAGGATGTCTATCTAAGTGGGAGTTCTTAAGTAATATGATTAATTGAACTTTAATTTATCATGAACTTAGTACCTGGTAGTATTTTGCATGTCTATGTTGTTGTAGATAAATGGCCCATGCTACTGTTCCTTTGAATTTTAATGTGTTCCTAGAGAAAGCTAAGTTGAAAGATGATGGTAGCAACTACACGGACTGGGTCCGTAACTTGAGGATTATCCTCATTGCTGCACAGAAGAATTACGTCCTGGAAGCACCGCTAGGTGCAAAGCCCGTTGCAAGAGCAACACCAGATGTTATGAACGTCTAGCAGAGCAAAGCTGATGACTACTCGATAGTTCAGTGTGCCATGCTTTACGGCTTAGAATCGGTACTTCAATGACATTTTGAATGTCATGGAGCATATGAGATGTTCCAGGAGTTGAAGTTAATATTTCAAGAAAATGCCCGAATTGAGAGATATGAAGTCTCCAATAAGTTCTATAGCTCCAAGATGGAGGAGAATAGTTCTGTCAGTGAACATATACTCAGAATGTCTGGGTACCACAACCACTTGACTCAACTGGGAGTTAATCTTCCTGATGATAGTGTCATTGACAGAGTTCTTCAATCACTGCCACCAAGCTACAAAAGCTTCATGATGAACCATAATATGCAAGGGATGGATAAGACAATTCCCGAGCTCTTCGCAATGCTAAAAGCTACGGAGGTAGAAATCAAGAAGGAGCATCAAGTGTTGATGGTCAACAAGACCACTAGTTTCAAGAAGAAGGGCAAAGGGAAGAAGGGGAACTTCAAGAAGAACGGCAAACAAGTTGCTGCTCAAGTGAAGAAACCCAAGTCTGGACCTAAGCATGAGACTGAGTGCTTCTACTGCAAAGGGACTGGTCACTAGAAGCGGAACTGTCCCAAGTATTTGGCAAAGTGAAAGGTATATTTGATATACATGTTATTGATGTGTACCTTACTAATGCTCGCAGTAGCGCCTAGGTATTTGATATTGGTTCTGTTGCTCATATTTTCAACTCAAAACAGGGGCTACGGATTAAGCGAAGATTGGCTAAGGATGAGGTGACGATGCGCGTGGGAAATGGTTCCAAAGTCGATGTGATCGCTGTCGGCATGCTACCTCTACATCTACCTTCGAGATAAATTTTAGACCTGAATAATTGTTATTTGGTGCCATCGTTAAGCATGAACATTCTATCTGGATCTTGTTTGATGCGAGACGGTTATCCATTTAAATCAGAGAATAATGGTTGTTCTATTTATATGAGTAATATCTTTTATGGTCATGCACCCTTGATGAGCGGTCTATTTTTGTTGAATCTCGATAGTAGTGATACACATATTCATAATATTGAAGCCAAAAGATACAAATTTAATAATGATAGTGCAACTTATTTGTGGCACTGCCGTTTAGGTCATATTGGTGTAAAGCACATGAAGAAACTCCATGCTGATGGGCTTTTGGAATCACTTGATTATGAATCACTTGATGCTTGCGAACCATGCCTCATGGGCAAGATCACTAAGACTCCGTTCTCTGAAACAATAGAGCGAGCAACAGACTTATTGGAAATAATACATACTGATGTATGTGGTCCTATGAGTGTTGATGCTCGCGGCAGGGATCGTTATTTTCTGACCTTCACAGATGATTTGAGCAGATATGGGTATATCTACTTAATGAAACATAAGTCTGAAACATTTGAAAAGTTCAAAGAATTTCAGAGTGAAGTGGAAAATCATCGTAATAAGAAAATAAAGTTTCCACCATCTCATCGTGGAGGTGAATATTTGAGTTATGAGTTTGGTCTTCATTTGAAACAATGGGGAATAGTTTCGCAACTCACGCCACCTGGAACACCACAGCGTAATGGTGTGTCCGAATGTCGTAACCGCACTTTATTAGATATGGTGCGATCTATGATGTCTCTTACTGATTTACCACTATCATTTTGTGGTTATGCTTTAGAGACGACAGTATTCACGTTAAATAGGGCACCATCGAAATCCGTTGAGATGACACCATATGAACTATGGTTTGGTAAGAAACCCAAGTTGTCGTTTCTTAAAGTTTGGGGTCGCGATGCTTATGTGAAAAGCTTCAACCTGATAAGCTCGAACCCAAATCGGATAAATGTGTCTTCATAGGATACCCAAAAGAGACTGTTGGGTACACCTTCTATCACACATCCGAAGGCAAGATATTCGTCGCTACGAATGGATCCTTTCTAGAGAAGGAGTTTCTCTCGAAGAAGTGAGTGGGAGGAAATTAGAACTTGATGAGGTAATTGTACCTTATCCCTTATTGGAAAGTAGTTCATCACATAAATCAGTTCCAGTGATTCCTACACCAATTAGTGAGGAAGCTAATGATGATGATCATGAAACTTCTGATCAAGTTACTACCGAACCTCATAGGCTAACCAGAGTAAGATCCGCACCAGAGTGGTACGACAATCCTGTTCCGGAGGTCATGTTACTTGACCATGACAAACCTACGAACTATGAGGAAGCGATGATGAGCCCAGATTCTGCAAAATGGCTTGAGGCCATGAAATCTGAGATGGGATCCATGTATGAGAACAAAGTATGGACTTTGGTTGACTTGCCCGATGATCGCCAAGCCATAGAGAATAAATGAATCTTCAAGAAGAAGGTTGACGCTGACGGTAATGTTACTGTCTACAAAGCTCGACTTGTTGCGAAAGGTTTTCGACAAGTTCAAGGAGTTGACTATGATGAGACCTTCTCACCCGTAGAGATGCTTAAGTCCGTTCGAATCATGTTAGCAATTGCCGCCTTTGATGATTATGAAATTTGGCAAATGGATGTCAAAACTGCATTCCTTAATGGATATCTTAAAGAAGACTTGTATATGATGCAACCAGAAGGTTTTGTCGATCCAAAAGGTGCTAACAAAGTGTGCAAGCTCCAGCGATCCATTTATGGACTGGTGCAAGCATCTCGGAGTTGGAATATACGCTTTGATAGTGTGATCAAAGCATATGGTTTTATACAGACTTTTGGAGAAGCCTGTATTTACAAGAAAGTGAGTGGGAGCTCTGTAGCATTTCTGATATTATATGTGGATGACATATTGTTGATCGGAAATGATACTGAATTTCTGAATAGCATAAAAGGATACTTGAATAAGAATTTTTCAATGAAAGACCTCGGTGAAGCTGCTTATATATTGGGCATCAAGATCTATAGAGATAGATCAAGACGCTTAATTAGACTTTCACAAAGCACATACCTTGATAAAGTTTTGAAAAAGTTCAAAATGGATCAAGCAAAGAAAGGGTTCTTGCCTGTGTTACAAGGTGTGAAGTTGAGTCAGACTCAATGCCCGACCACTGCAGAAGATAGAGAGAAAATGAAAGTCATTCCATTTTCCTCAGCCATAGGTTCTATCATGTATGCAATGTTGTGTACCAGACCTGATGTGTGCCTTGCTATCAGTTTAGCAGGGGGTACCAAAGTAATCCATGAGTAGATCACTAGACAACGGTCAAGAACATCCTGAAATACCTAAAAAGGACTAAGGATATGTTTCTTGTTTATGGAGGGACAAAGAGCTCGTCGTAAGCGATTACGTCGATGCAAGCTTTGACACTGATCCAGATGACTCTAAGTCACAAACCGGATACATATTTTTATTGAATGGTGGAGCTGTTAGTTGGTGCAGTTCTAAGCAAAGCGTCGTGGCGGAATCTACGTGTGAAGCGGAATACATAGCTGCTTCGGAAGCAGCAAATGAAGGAGTCTGGATGAAGGAGTTCATATCCGATCTAGTGTAATTCCTGATGCATCTGGTCCAATAAAAATCTTTTGTGACAATACTAGTGCAATTTCCTTGGCAAAGGAATCCAGATTTTACAAGAGAACCAAGCACATCAAGAGACGCTTCAATTCCATCCGCGAACAAGTCAAGGAGGGAGACATAGAGATTTGCAGGATACATACGGATCTGAATGTTGCAGACCCATTGACTAAGCTTCTCTCATGAGCAAAACATGATCAGCACCAAGATTCCATGGGAGTTAGAATCATTACTGTGTAATCTAGATTATTGACTCTAGTGCAAGTGGGAGACTGAAGGAAATATGCTCTAGAGGCAACAATAAAGTTGTTATTTATATTTCCTTATATCATGATAAATGTTTAGTATTCATGCTAGAATTGTATTAACCGGAAACTTAGTACATGTGTGAATACATAGACAAACAGAGTGTCCCTAGTATGCCTCTATGATACGTCTCCAACGTATCTATAATTTTTTATTGACCCATGCTATTATATTATCTGTTTTGGATGTTTAATGGGCTTTAATATGCTCTTTTACATTATTTTTGGGACTAACCTATTAACCGGAGGCCTAGTGCCAGTTTCTGTTTTTTTGCCTATTTTAGAGTTTCGCAGAAAAGGAATACCAAACGGAATGAAACCTTCACAATGATCTTTCTTGGACTGAAAGCAATCCAAAAGAGTTGGAGTTGAAGTCTAGGACTCCGCGAGGCGGCCACGAGGCAGGAGGGCGCGCCTAGGGGGTAGGCGTGCCCCCCACCCTCATGGGCCCCTCGTAGCTCCACTGACGTACTTCTTTCACCCATATATACTCTATATGCTAGATCGATCGCAGAGAGCCACGAAACCACTTTTCCACCGTCGCAACCTTCTGTACCCGTGAGATCCCATCTTGGGGCCTCTTCCGGCGATCTACCGGAGGGGGAATCAATCACGGAGGGCTTCTACATCAACACCATAGCCTCTCCGATGAAGCGTGAGTAGTTTACCACAGACCTTCGGGTCCATAGTTATTAGCTAGATGGCTTATTCTCTCTCTTTGATTCTCAATACAAAGTTCTCCTCGATGTTCTTGGAGACCTATTCAATGTAATACTGTTTTGCGGTGTGTTTGCCGAGATCCGATGAATTGTGGGTTTATGAACAAGATTATCTATGAATATTATTTGGTTCTTCTCTGAATTCCTATATGCATGATTTGATATCTTTGCAAGTCTCTTCGAATTATTTGATATTATTTGGTTTAGTTTGGCCTACTAGATTGATCATTCTTGCAATGGGAGAAGTGCTTAGCTTTGGGTTCAATCTTGCAGTGTCCTTTCCCAGTGACAGTAGGGGCAGCAAGGCACGTATTGTATTGTTGCCATCGAGGATAAAAAGATGGGGTTTTGTATCATATTGCTTGAGTTTATCCCTCTACATCATGTCATCTTGCTTAAAGCGTTACTCCGTTCTTATGAACTTAATACTCTAGATGCATGCTGGATAGCGGTCGATGTGTGGAGTAATATTAGTAGATGCAGAATCGTTTCGATCTACTTGATTCGGACGTGATGCCTATATTCATGATCATTGCCTTAGATATCTTCATAACTATGCACTTTTCTATCAATTGCTTGGCAGTAATTTGTTCACCCACCATAATACATGCTATCTTGAGAGAAGCCACTAGTGAAACCTATGGCCCCCGGGTCTCTTTCTTAATATATTGCATCTCTTTTATTTACATCGCAGCTCGTTTACTATTTTGCAATCTTTACTTTCCAATCTATACAACAAAAATACCAAAAATATTTATCTTACTATCTCTATTAGATCTCACTTTTGCGAGTGGCCGTGAAGGGATTGACAACCCCTTTATCGCGTTGGTTGCTGTTGGGGAACGTAGTATTTCAAAAAAAATCCTACGATCACGCAAGATCTATCTAGGGATGCATAGCAACAAGATCTATGTAGTCGAACGTCTTCGCGATCCAACCGATCAAGTACCGAATGCACGGCACCTCCACGATCTGCACACGTTCAGCTCGGTGACTTCCCTCGTACTCTTGATCCAGTTGAGGCCGAGGGAGAGTTTCGTCAGCACGACGGCGTGTTGACGGTGATGATGAAGTTACCGGCGCAGGGCTTCGCCTAAGCACTACGACGATATGACCGAGGGGTGTATCTATGGAGGGGGGCACCACACACGGCTAAAAAAATTGTCAGCTTGTGTGTCTATGAGGTGCCCCCTCCCCCGTATATAAAGGGATGGAGGAGGGGGCCGGCCGGCCTCTCTATGGCGCGCCCCAAGGGGGGAATCCTGCTCCTATTAGGAGTAGGTTCCCCCCTTTCCTAGTCCAACTAGGAGGGGGAAGGAAGGGAAGAGGGAGAGAAAGGAAAGGGGGCCGGCCCCCCTCCCAATTCGGATTGGGCTTGGGGGGGCGCCCCACCTCTTGGCCGCCTCCTCCTCTCTTCCACTAAAGCCCATGTAGGCCCATTAAGCCCCCGGGGGGTTCCGGTAACCCCCCGGTACTCCGGTATATGCCCGAACTCATCCGAACTGGTGTCCAAACATAACCTTCCAATATATCAATCTTCATGTCTCGACCATTTCGGGACTCCTCATCATGTCCGTGATCACATCCGGGACTCCGAACTACCTTCGGTACATCAAAACACATAAACACATAATACTGATCGTCATCGAACGTTAAGCGTGCGGACCCTACAGGTTCGAGAACAATGTAGACATGACCAAGACTCATCTCCGGTCAATAACCAATAGCAGAACCTAGATGCTCATATTGGTTCCTACATATTCTACGAAGATCTTTATCGGTCAAACCGCATAACAACATATGTTGTTCCCTTTGTCATCGGTATGTTACATGCCTGAGATTTGATTGCCGGTATCATCATACCTAGTTCAATCTCGTTACCGGCAAGTCTCTTTACTCATTCCGTAATGCATCATCCCATAACTAACTCTTTAGTCACATTGCTTGCAAGGCTTATAGTGATGAGCATTACCGAGAGGGCCCAGAGATACCTCTCCGATACACGGAGCGACAAATCATAATCTTGATCTATGCCAACTCAACAAACACCATCAGAGACACCTATAGAGCATCTTTATAATCACACAGTTACGTTGTGATGTTTGATAGCACACTAAGTGCTCCTCCGGTATTTGAGAGTTGTTTAATCTCATAGTCATAGGAACATGTATAAGTCATGAAGAATGCAATAGCAACAAACTAAACGATCATAGTGCTAAGCTAACAAATGGGTCTTGTCCATCACATCATTCTCTAATGATGTGCTCCCATTCATCAAATGAAAACACATGTCTATGGCTAGGAAACTTAACCATCTTTGATTGACGAGCTAGTCAAGTAGAGGCATCCTAGGGACATGATACGTCTCCAACATATCTATGATTTTTGATTGCTCCATGCTATATTATCTACTGTTTTGGACATTATTGGGCTTTATTATCCACTTTTATATTATTTTTGGGACTAACCTATTAACCGGAGGCCCAGCCCAGAATTGTTGTTTTTTGCCTGTTTTAGGGTTTTCGAAGAAAAAGAATATCAAACGGAGTCCAAACGGAATGAAACCTTTGGGAACGTGATTTTCTCAATGAACAAGACCCGGGAGACTTGGACCCTACGTCAAGAAAGGAATCAGGAGGCCACAAGGTAGGGGGCGCGCCTACCTCCACCAGGCGCGCCCTCCACCCTCGTGGGCCCCCTGTTGCTCCACCGACGTACTCCTTCCTCCTATATATACCCTACGTACCCCCAAACTATCAGATACGGAGCCAAAACCCTAATTCCACCACCGTAACTTTCTGTATCCGCGAGATCCCATCTTGGGGCCTATTCCGGAGCTCCGCTGGAGGGGACACCGATCACGGAGGGCTTCTACATCAACACCATAGCCTCTCCGATGAAGTGTGAGTAGTTTATCTCAGACCTACGGGTCCATAGTTAGTAGCTAGATGGCTTATTCTCTCTTTTTGGATCTCAATACAACGTTCTCCCCCTCTCTTGTGGAGAACTATTTGATGTAATCTTCTTTTTTGCGGTGTGTTTGTTGAGACCGATGAACTGTGGGTTTATGATCAAGTCTATCTATGAATAATATTGGAATCTTTGAATTCTTTTATGTATGATTGGTTATCTTTGCAAGTCTCTTCAAATTATCAGTTTGGTTTGGCCTACTAGATTGATCTTTCTTGCAATGGGAGAAGTGCTTAGCTTTGGGTTCAATCTTGCGGTGTCCTTTCCCAGTGACGGTAGGGGCAGCAAGGAACGTATTGTATTGTTGCCATCGAGGATAACAAGATGGGGTTTTCTTCATATTGCATGAATCTATCCCTCTACATCATGTCATCTTGCTTAAGGCGTTACTCTGTTTTTAACTTAATACTCTAGATGCAGGCATGAGTCGGTCTACTTGTCTCGGACGTGATGCCTATATACATGATCATACCTAGATATTCTCATAACTATGCTCAATTCTGTCCATTGCTCAACAGTAATTTGTTCACCCACCGTAGAATACTTATGCTCTTGAGAGAAGCCACTAGTGAAACCTATGGCCCCCGGGTCTATCTTTATCACATTGATCTCCTACTACTTAGTTATTTCCTTTGCTATTTACTTTGCCTTTATTTTTACTTTGCATCTTTTATCATAAAAATACCAAAAATATTATCTTATCATATCTATCAGATCTCACTCTCGTAAGTGGCCTTATAGGGATTGACAACCCCTATTTGCGTTGGTTGCGAGGATTTATTTGTTTTGTGTAGGTACGAGGGAGTTGCGCGTAGCCTCCTACTGGATTGATACCTTGGTTCTCAAAAACTGAGGGAAATACTTACGCTACTTTGCTGCATCATCCCTTCCTCTTCGGGGAAAACCAACGCAGTGCTCAAGAGGTAGCAGGACACTCTGTATGTCTATGTATTCACACATGTATCAAGTTTCCGCTTAATACAATTCTAGCATGAATAATAAACATTTATCATGATATAAGGAAATGTAAATAACAACTTTATTATTGCCTCTAGGGCATATTTCCTCCAGTCTCCCACTTGGACTAGAGTCAATAATATAGTTCACATCGTCATGTGATTTAACACCAATAGTTCACATCTTTATGTGATTAGTTCACATCTCCATGTGACTAATACCCAAAGGGTTTACTAGAGTCAATAATCTAGTTCACATCGCTATGTGATTAACACCCAATAAGTGATCATGTTTTGCTTGTGAGAGAAGCTTAGTCAATGGGTCTGTCACATTCTGAGGCGTATGTATTTTTGCAAATTATCTATGTCTACAATGCTCTGCATGGATCTACTCTAGCTAATTGCTCCCACTTTCAATATGCATCCAGATTGAGACTCAGAGTCATCCTGATCAGTGTAAAAGCTTGCATCGGCGTAACTCTTTACGACGAATTCTTTATCACCTCCATAACCGAGAAATATATCCTTAGTCTTCTAAGGATAATTTTGACTGTTGTCAAGTGATCCACTCCTGGATCAATATTGTGTACCCCTTGCCAAACTCATGGCAAGGTACACAATAGGTTTGGTACACAGCATAGCATACTTTATAGAACCTATGGCTGAGGCATAGGGAATGACTTTCATTCTCTTTCTATTTTCTGCCGTGGTCGTGTTTTGAGTCTTACTCAACTTTACACCTTGCAATACAGGCAAGAACTCCTTCTTTGACTGTTCCATTTTGAACTACTTCAAAATCTTGTCAAGGTATGTACTCATTGAAAAATCTTATCAAGCGTCTTGATCTATCTCTATAGATCTTGATGCCCAATATGTAAGCAGCTTCACCGAGGTCTTTCTTTGAAAAACTCCTTTCAAACACTCCTTTATGCGTTCCAGAAAATTCTACATCATTTCCGATCAACAATATGTCATTCACATATCACTGGTGCGCGTCGGTCCTAAACAAACGGTTTAAAACCCCTTTCCGCGACGACATTTGGAACCGTCACCAAGTGAGTGTGGGAAATAGGGGGGGTCCTTCCCACACGACCCAAAAACCATTGGGGATAGGGCCCCTATAGTACTCCAACTCCTTTCTGCTCGCATTGCCCTCGCAGTCGGTATTCTGTGGTGCTACGTTTACGATGCACGGCCCATCACAAACGGTTCACTATTATAGAACATGTATGATGCGCGGCCCATCACAAACGGTTCACCGTTAAGAAGATTAGCTAACCATCGTACGAGTGTCGGACGGGATTACGAAACGTCAGACCGTCGTAACATCGTCGTACACGACAACTACTGCACACGCTATTCTGTGGTGCAACATTTACGATGCATACTTCATCAGAAACAGTTCATGGTTGCGAATCGTGTATGATAAGGCAACTAACACAAACGTTTAGTTTGCCCGCACCGTTTGTGATATTGTCTGACATCGCACATGCTCTGCAAACGGCAACTGTGTGCATGCTTGCACACATGTCCTCTCTGTGAACCATCTCAGATTATGGTACATATCGTAAACGTTTGTGTTTTACCAACCGTGTGTGCCGTAACAACCTAGAGAGCGTAATTTCACCATAATTTAATTGCTGGTTTTCCAAATTGTACCGGATTTGGATTTGAATTTGAATGTATGCTACAGCTTTATTCATATCCATCAGGTTCAAACAACCAATGCATTATTCGCGATTCATAGGTACATATGTTCAAGAATTACATAAGAACCAAATAAAGAATGATGAACCACGGTTGTATACTTGTACTATTAAAGATGATACGTCTCCGTCGTATCTATAATTTTTGATTGTTCCATGCTAATATTATGCAACTTTCATATACTTTTGGCAACTTTTTATACTATTTTTGGGACTAACATATTGATCTAGTGCCCAGTGCCAGTTCATGTTTGTTGCATGTTTTTTGTTTCACAGAAAATCCATATCAAACGGAGTCCAAACGGGATAAAAACTGACGGAGATTTTTTTGGAATATATGTGAATTTTGGGAAGTGAAATCAACGCGAGACGATGCTAGATGGGCCCACGAGGCAGGGGGCGCGCCCCTGACCCTCGTGGACACCCCGTAAGGCGGTTGATGCCCTTCTTTCGCGACAAGAAAGATAATATCTGGATAGAGATCGTGTTAAAATTTCAGCCCAATCGGAGTTACGGATCTCTGGGAATATATAAAGCGGTGAAGGGGTAGAATCTGAGAACGCAAAAACAGAGAGAGACAGATCCAATCTCGGAGGGGCTCTCGCCCCTCCCATGCCATGGAGGCCAAGGACCAGAGGGGAAACCCTTCTCCCATCTAGGGAGGAGGTCAAGGAAGAAGAAGACGAACGGCCCCCCTCTTCCCTTCTCTTCTGGTGGCGCCAAACGCTGCCGTGGCCATCATCATCACTGCGATCTACACCAACACCTCCGCCATCTTCACCAACATCTCCATCACCTTCCCCCTCTATCTACAGCGGTCCACTCTCCCGCAACCCACTGTACTCTCTACTTGAACATGGTGCTTTATGCTTCATATTATTATCCAATGATGTGTTGCCATCCTATGAGGTCTGAGTAGATTTTCGTTGTCCTATCAGTGGTTGATGAATTGCTATGATTGATTTAATTTTCTTGTGGTTATGTTGCTGTCCTTTGGTGCCCATCATATGAGAGCGCGCGTGGATCACACCATAGGGTTAGTTGTATGTTGATAGGACTATGTATTGGAGGGCAAGAGTGACAGAAGCTTCAACCTAGCATAGAAATTGATGCATACGGGATTGAAGGGGGGCCAATATATATTAATGCTATGGTTGGGTTTTACCTTAATGAACGTTAGTAGTTGCGGATGCTTTCTAATAGTTCCAATCATAAGTGCATAGAATTCCAAGTCAGGGATGACATGCTAGCAGTGGCCTCTCCCACATAATACTTGCTATCGGTCTAGTAACGTAGTCAATTGCTTAGGGGAAATTTCACAACTCCTACCACCACTTTTCCACACTCGCTATATTTACTTTATTGTGTCTTTACTTAAACAGCCCCTACTTTTTATTTACGTAATCTTTATTATCTTGCAAACCTATCCAACAACATCTACAAAGTAC
This sequence comes from Triticum urartu, assembly GCF_003073215.2. Classification (NCBI taxonomy): domain Eukaryota; kingdom Viridiplantae; phylum Streptophyta; class Magnoliopsida; order Poales; family Poaceae; genus Triticum; species Triticum urartu. The sequence goes on along the minus strand of NC_053024.1, from coordinate 594,266,555 downwards.
TTCTAGTTTCATACTTGTTCTAGGTAAAGCGAACGTCAAGCGTGCGTAGAGTTGTATCGGTGGTCGATAGAACTTGAGGGAATATTTGTTCTGCCTTTAGCACCTCGTTGGGTTCGACACTCTTACTTATCAAAAACTGTTGTGATCCCCTATACTTGTGGGTTATCAAGACCTTTTTCTGGCGCCGTTGCCAGGGAGCAATAGCGTGGGGTGAATATTCTCGTGTGTGCTTGTTTGCTTTATCACTAAGTAATTTTTATTTGCTGTTCTTAGTTGTTATTTATCTTTAGTTATGGATATGGAACACAAAATACCAAAAAAATTAGGTGTACTTTCTGCTCATGGAGATGGGGAACCTCCTAAAACCCTCGATGCTGGTTATGTGAAAGATATTATGTACTACTTTAATAATCCTGAGAAAACCCCATACAATTATGTAATGGGAGTAATGTTGGATCAACGTGAATACTTTAGGGATTACCGCTTGACACAAAAGGGAAACTATTATGGGATCAAATTCATATATTGAATTGGTATGCTAGGCAACTATGCTTGAGATATGATTATACTTGTTGCTCTAGGATGAAGGCTCCACACCTTCCCTTTTTATGCGAATTTAATGATAATAAAACCTTAGCTTCTTGTGCTAATGGTATATATGATTACTATGATGTGGAACAAATAGAAGAATTTGTTGCTTTTATGGGTGCTTATGAAATTGAATCTATGTTTAAAGAGTTTGAAGACTTTGATGATTCGGTTTATAGACCTGAAAATTTAGCCATCCTTAAATATTGTTATGAGAATTATGAATACAATTACGATATTAATGCACTTATTGAGAAAGTCTCCGCTGTCCAAGAAGAGACTAATATTTTGCAGGAGTCTATGGAAGAAGAAATTGATGAAACTGTGAGCTCATTGGATGAAAAAGATGAGGAGGAGAGCGAAGAACAAAAGGAGGAAGAGCGGATTGATCACCCGTGCCCACCTTCTAATGCGAGTAACTCTTCAACTCATACATTGTTTAATTCCCCTTCATGCTTACCGAAGGATGAATACTATGATAATTGCTATGATCCCGTTGATTCTTTTGAAATATCCCTTTTTGATGATGCTTGCTATGCTTGTGGACAAGATGCCAATATGAATTATGCTTATGGAGACGAACTTGCTATAGTTCCTTATGTTAAACATGAAATTGTTGCTATTGCACCCACGCATGATAGTCCTATTATCTTTTTGAATTCTCCCGACTACACTATATCGGAGAAGTTTGCACTTATTAAGGATTATATTGATGGGTTGCCTTTTACCATTACACATGATGATTTTGATGAATATAATATGCATGTGCTTGCTGCTCCTACTTGCAATTATTATGAGAGAGGGACTATATCTCCACCTCTCTATGTTTCCAATATGATAAAATTGCAAGAAACTGCTTATGCTATGCATTGGCCTTTACTATGTGTGCATGAATTGTTCTTTTATGACCTGCCGATGCATAGGAAGAGAGTTAGACTTCGTAGTTACATGATATATGTTTCTTTGTGCTCACTACTAAATTACAAATCATTGTTAATTAAAATTGGCTTTGATATACCTTCGGATCCGGGTGGATTCATTACTTGAGCACTATATGCCTAGCTTAATGGCTTTAAAGCAAGCGCTGCCAGGGAGACAATCCGGAAGTTTTAGAGAGTCATTTATTTCTGTTGAGTGCTTTCATATAGTTTAAAAACATCAAAAATAAAGAGGGGAACCCAAAACTTTTTCAAAAAGGAAAGTGAAAGTGAGAAAGACAAGTATTGTTGAAGTGGGAGAGCTCCTTGAACTTTGTTCATGCTCACGGCAACTTTGTGAATCCTAATTACAGAAACTTTTCAACAAAATAATTATCCCCTTGTATAATTCCATTGTATTATAAAAATAATGTGCCAAGGTTTTCCTTTAGGATGTTTTAGATGCTTGTTGGTTTGTACGGTGCAGGACAGAAACTTTGGCTGTAGTGCACGATTTTACATTTTTAGCTGGAACGTCAAATGGTTCTAATTCTTTTTGCACTTTCTTTCTATACAAATTTTTTATTTTTCCTAATTTTGGCAGAATTTTTCAAGTATCAAAAGTATGGTAAATGTTCAGATTGTTACAGACTGTTCTGTTTTGGACAGATTCTGTTTTCGATGCATAGTTTGCTTGTTTTGATGAAACTAACGATTTATATTAGTGGATTAAGCCATGGAAAAGTTATTACAGTATAAAAAAAATGAAAAAACAAAATATTAATTGGTTTTCAACGGTACTTAGAGTAGTGATTTGCTTTATTATACTAACGGATCTTACCGAGTTTTCTGTTGAAGTTTTGTGTGGATGAAGTGTTCGATGATCGAGAAGGTCTCGATGTGAGAAGAAGGAAGAGAGGCAAGAGCTCAAGCTTGGGGATTCCCGAGGCACCCCAAGTAAATATTCAAGGAGACTCAAGCGTCTAAGCTTGGGGATGCCCCGGAAGGCATCCCCTCTTTCTTCAACAAGTATCGGTATGTTTTCGGATTCGTTTCATTCATGCGATATGTGCAATCTTGGAGCGTCTTTTGCATTTAGTTTTCATTTTTCTTTTATGCACCATGCTGGTATGAGATAGTCCTTGGTTGATTTATAGAATGCTATATGCACTTCACTTATATCTTTTGAGTATGGCTTTATAGAATGCTTCATGTACTTCACTTATATCATTTGAAGTTTGGATTGCCTGTTTCTCTTTACACAGAAAACCGCCATTTGTAGAATGCTCTTTTGCTTAACTTATATTTGTTAGAGCACGGGCATATATTTTGTAGAAAGAATTGAACTCTCTTGCTTCACTTATATCTATTTAGAGAGATGACAGGAATTGGTCATTCACATGGTTAGTCATAAAATCCTACATAAACTTGTAGATCGCTGAATATGATATGTTTGATTCCTTGCAATAGTTTTGCAATATAAAGATGGTGATATTAGAGTCATGCTAGTGGGTAGTTGTGTATTGTAGAAATACTTGTGTTGAAGTTTGTGATTCCCGTAGCATGCACGTATGGTGAACTGTTATGTGACGAAGTTGGAGCATGAGGTGTTTATTGATTGTCTTCCTTATGAGTGGCGGTCGGGGATGAGCGATGGTCTTTTCCTACCAATCTATCCCCCTAGGAGCAGGCGCGTAGTACTTTGTTTCGATGACTAATAGATTTTTGCAATAAGTATGTGAGTTCTTTATGACTAATGTTGAGTACATGGATTATACGCACTCTCACCCTTCCATCATTGCCAGCCTCTTCGGTACCGTGCATTGCCCTTTCTCACCTCGAGAGTTGGTGCAAACTTCACCGGTGCATCCAAACCCCGTGATACGATACGCTCTATCACACATAAACCTCCTTATATCTTCCTCAAAACAGCCACCATACCTACCTATTATGGCATTTCCATAGCCATTCCGAGATATATTGCCATGCAACTTCCATCATCATATACATGACTTGAGCATTTATTGTCATATTGCTTTACATGATCGTAAGATAGCTAGCATGATGTTTTCATGGCTTGTCCGTTTTTTGATGTCATTGTTGCTACGCTAGATCGTTGCACATCCCGGTACACCGCCGGAGGCATTCATATAGAGTCATATTTTTGTTCTAGATATCGAGTTTTAATATTGAGTTGTAAGTAAATAAAAGTGTGATGATCATAATTATTAGAGCATTGCCCCAGTGAGGAAAGGATGATGGAGACTATGATTCCCCCACAAGTCAGGATGAGACTCCAGACGAAAAAAAGAGAGAAAGGCAAAAAAAGAGAAGGCCCAGAAAAACAAAAAAATGAGAGAAAAAGAGAGAAGGGGCAATGTTACTATCCTTTTACCACACTTGTGCTTCAAAGTAGCACCATGAGCTTCATGATAGAGAGTCTCTCGTTATGTCACTTTCATATACTAGTGGGAATTTTACATTATAGAACTTGGCTTGTATATTCCAATGATGGGCTTCCTCAAAATGCCCTAGGTCTTCGTGAGCAAGCAAGTTGGATGCACACCCACTTAGTTTCTTTTGATGAGCTTTCATATACTTATAGCTCTAGTGCATCCGTTGCATGGAAATCCCTACTCACTCACATTGATATCTATTGATGGGCATCTCCATAGCCCGTTGATACGCCTAGTTGATGTGAGACTATCTTCCCCTCCTTTTTGTCTTCTCCACAACCACCATTCTATTCCACCTATAGTGCTATATCCATGGCTCACGCTCATGTATTGCGTGAAGATTGAAAAAGTTTTGAAAAAGTTAGAGTATGAAACAATTGCTTGGCTTGTCATCGGGGTTGTGCATGATTTAAATACTTTGGGCGGTGAAGATAGAGCATAGCCAGACTATATGATTTTGTAGGGATAACTTTCTTTGGCCATGTTATTTTGAGAAGACATAATTACTTTGTTAGTATGATTGAAGTATTATTATTTTTATGTCAATATAAACTTTTGTCTTGAATCTTTCAAATCTGAATATTCATATCACAATTAAGAAGATTTGCATTGAAATTAAGCCAAGTAGCACTCCGCATCAAAAATTCTCTTTTTATCATTTACCTACTCGAGGACGAGCAGGAATTAAGCTTGGGGATGCCTGATACGTCTCCAACATATCTATAATTTTTGATTGCTCCATGCTATATTATCTACTGTTTTGGACTATATTGGGCTTTATTTTCCACTTTTATATTATTTTTGGGACTAACCTATTAACCGGAGGCCCACCCCAAAATTGCTGTTTTTTTGCCTATTTCAGTGTTTCGAAGAAACGGAATATCAAATGGAGTCCAAACGGAATGAAACCTTCGGGAACGTGATTTTCTCACCGAACGTGATCTAGGAGACTTGGACCCTACGCCAAGGCATCAGAGAGGCAGTCACGAGGGTGGGGGGCGCGCCCCCTGCCTCGTGGGCCCCTCGGAGCTCCACCGACGTACTTCTTCCTCCTATATATACCTACATACCCCCAAACGATCAGAAGAGGAGCCAAAAACCTAATTCCACCACCGCAACTTTCTGTATCCACGAGATCCCATCTTGGGGCCTATTCCGGAGCTCCGCCGGAGAGGGCCGTCATGACGGAGGGCTTCTACATCATCATAGCCTCTCCGATGAAGTGTGAGTAGTTTACCTCAGACCTTCGGGGCCATAGTTAGTAGCTAGATGGCATCTTCTCTCTTTTTGGATCTCAATACAAAGGCCCCCCTCTCTTGTGGAGATCTATTCGATGTAATCTTCCTTTTGCGGTGTGTTTGTTGAGACCGATGAATTGTGGGTTTATGATCAAGTCTATCTATGAATAATATTTGAATCTTCTCTGAATTCTTTTATGTATGATTGGTTATCTTTGCAAGTCTCTTCGAATTATCCGTTTGGTTTGGCCAACTAGATTGGTAGTTCTTGCCATGGGAGAAGTGCTTAGCTTTGGGTTCGATCTTGCGGTGTCCTTTCCCAGTGACAGAAGGGGCAGCAAGGCACATATTGCATCGTTCCCATCGAGGATAAAAAGATGGGTTTATTTCATATTGCATGAATTTATCTCTCTACATCATGTCATCTTGCTTAAAGCGTTACTCTGTTTTTAACTTAATACTCTAGATGCATGCTGGATAGCGGTCGATGAGTGGAGTAATAGTAGTAGATGCAGAATCGTTTCGGTCTACTTGTCATGGACGTGATGCCTATATACATGATCATGCCTAGATATTCTCATAACTATGCTCAATTCTGTCAATTGCTCAACAGTAATTTGTTCACCCACCGTAGAATACTTATGCTCTTGAGAGAAGCCACTAGTGAAACCTATGGCCCCCGGGTCTATTCTCATCATATCAATCATCATCACCTCAATCTTGCTTTGCTTTTTTACTTTGCCTTTTACTTTTCACTTTGCATCTCTATACCAAAAATACCACAAATATTATATCTATCAGATCTCACTCTTGTAAGTGACCGTGAAGGGATTGACAACCCCTAATCGCGTTGGTTGCGAGTAGCTATCGTTTTGTGCAGGTACGAGGGACTTGAGCGTGGCCTCCTACTGGATTGATACCTTGGTTCTCAAAAACTGAGGAAAATACTTACGCTACTCTGATGCATCATCCCTTCCTCTTCGGGAAATCCAACGCAAGCTCAAGAGGTAGCAATGCCTTCCGGCCATTGAAACAGAGGAAGCATATCGCCATAGACGAGTGAGTACCTTATATTTGTAGTTTCTCGAGTGCTGCTTCCCCTCCTGACTATGGCACCTCAGGGTCCCTTCTGCTAGTGCGGCGAAATCTCCCGAGAAGCCACTTCCCCCTGCTTCGAGTCCCCCGCCGGTCTTGAGCGTTGATACGTCTCCGTCGTATCTACTTTTCCAAACACTTTTGCCCTTGTTTTGGACTCTATCTTGTATGATTTGAATGGAACTAACCCGGACTGACGCTGTTTTCAGCAGAATTGCCATGGTGTTGTTTTATGTGCAGAAAACAAATATTCTCGGAATGACCTAAAACTCCACGGGAGGTCTTAGAAAAAATAATAAAAAATCCTCGCCAAATATGAAGACCAGGGGGCCCACACCCTTCTCACGAGGGTGGGGGGCGCCCCCCCTAGGGCGCGCCCCCTACCTCGTGGGCCCCATGTTGACCCTCCGACGCCAACTCCAACTCTATATATTTGCTTTCGGAGAGAAAAAAAATCAGAGAGAAGAAATCATCGCGTTTTACGATACGGAGCCGCCGCCAAGCCCTAAAACCTCTCGGGAGGGCTGATCTGGAGTCCGTTCGGGGTTCCGGAGAGGGGGATTCGTCGTCGTCGTCATCATCAACCATCCTCCATCACCAATTTCATGATGCTCACCGCCGCCATCCGCCAAAGAAGCCTACAAAAAAGGAAAAAAAGAAAAAAAGAAGGGACAATGTTACTATCCTTTTACCACACTTGTGCTTCAAAGTAGAACCATGTTCTTCATATAGAGAGTCTCTTGAGTTATCACTTTCATATACTAGTGGGATTTTTATTATAGAACTTGGCTTGTATATTCCAACGATGGGCTTCCTCAAATGCCCTAGGTCTTCATGAGCAAGCAAGTTGGATGCACACCCACTTAGTTTCAGTTTGAGCTTTCATACACTTATAGCTCTAGTGCATCCGTTGCATGGCAATCCCTAATCCTCACATTGACATCAATTGATGGACATCTCCATAGCCCGTTGATTAGCCGCGTCGATGTGAGACTTTCTCCTTTTTTGTCTTCTCCACATAACCCCCATCATCATATTCTATTCCACCTATAGTGCTATGTCCATGGCTCACGCTCATGTATTGCGTGAAAGTTGAAAAGGTTTGAGAAACGTCAAAAGTATGAAACAATTGCTTGGCTTGTCATCGGGGTTGTGCATGATGTGAATATTTTGTGTGGTGAAGATGGAGCATAGCCAGACTATATGATTTTGTAGGGATGAGCTTTCTTTGGCTATGTTATTTCAATAAGACATAATTGCTTGGTTGCTATGCTTGAAGTATTATTTTTTTATGTCAAGGGATAGACTGTTGCTTTGAATCACTCGTATCTTAATATTCATGCCATGATTAGATATGTGATCAAGATTATGCTAGGTAGCATTCCACATTAAATTATCTTTTTTATCATTTACCTACTCGAGGACGAGCAGGAATTAAGCTTGGGGATGCTGATACGTCTTCGTCGTATCTATAATTTTTGATTGTTCCATGCCAATATTATGCAACTTTCATATACTTTTGGCAACTTTTTATACTATTTTTGGGACTAACATATTGATCCAGTGCCCAATGCCAATTACTGTTTGTTGCATGTTTTTTGTTTCGCAAAAAATCCATGTCAAACGGAGTCCAAACGGGATAAAAATTGACGTAGTTTTTTTTGGAATATATGTGAATTTTGGGAAGTGAAATCAACACGAGACGATGCTCGAGGGGCCCATGAGGCAGGGGGAGCGCCCCTGACCCTCGTGGCCACCCCGTAAGGCGGTTGATGCACTTCTTTCGCCGCAAGAAAGCTAATATCTGGATTGAGATCATGTTAAAATTTCAGCCCAATCGGAGTTACGGATCTCCGGGAATATATAAAACGGTGAAGGGGTAGAATCTGAGAACGCGGAAACAGAAAGAGACAGAGAGACAGATCCAATCTTGGAGGGGCTCTCACCCCTCCCATGCCATGGAGGCCAAGGATCAGAGGGGAAACCCTTCTCCCATCTAGGGAGGAGGTCAAGGAAGAATAAGACGAAGGGGCCCCCTCTCCCCTTATCTTCCGGTGACGCCGAACGCTGTCGTGGCCATCATCATCATCACTGCGATCTCCACCAACACCTTCGCCATCTTCACCAACATCTCCATCACCTTCCCCCTCTATCTACAACGGTCCACTCTCCCGCAACCCGCTGTACCCTCTACTTGAACATGGTGCTTTATGCTTCATATTATTATCCAATGATGTGTTGCCATCCTATGATGTCTGAGTAGATTTTCGTTGTCCTATCGGTGGTTGATGAATTGCTGTGATTGATTTAATTTTCTTGTGGTTATGTTGCTGTCCTTTGGTGCCCATCATATGAGAGCGCGCGTGGATCACACCATAGGGTTAGTTGTATGTTGATAGGACTAGGTATTGGAGGGCAAGAGTGACAGAAGCTTCAACCTACCATAGAAATTGATGCATACGGGATTGAAGGGGACCAATATATCTTAATGCTATGGTTGGGTTTTACCTTAATGAACGTTAGTAGTTGCGGATGCTTGCTAATAGTTCCAATCATAAGTGCATAGAATTCCAAGTCAGGGATGACATGCTAGCAGTGGCCTCTCCCACATAATACTTGCTATCGGTCTAGTAACATAGTCAATTACTTAGGGGCAATTTCACAACTCCTACCACCACTTTTCCACACTCGCTATATTTACTTTATTGTGTCTTTACTTAAACAACCCCTACTTTTTATTTATGTAATCTTAATTATCTTGCAAACCTATCCAACAACATCTACAAAGTACTTCTAGTTTCATACTTGTTCTAGGTAAAGCGAACGTCAAGCGTGCGTAGAGTTGTATCGGTGGTCGATAGAACTTGAGGGAATATTTGTTCTGCTTTTAGCTTCTCATTGGGTTCGACACTCTTACTTATCGAAAACTATTGCGATCCCCTATACTTGTGGGTTATCAAAAGACGGTAAAGAAAGAGGCAAAATATATTCTGGTTGCTGAACAAGGTGAAGCGGAATGCCCATATTGTGCCCTCCTCCATGCAGAAGGCACACACAACTCTAGTCCAACCCCTTGTGATGGCCGACCGCCCATCCTTCACGGTCTTCATGAAAACATCTAGATAATCATCGTGTTCTGGTAGAAATACTTTAACCTTTGCATGCCCACCAATCATGTAGTTTGAGAGGTAATCTTGAGTAAACTGCTTTGGCAACCACTGCAAAGGAATAAGATTTCAGACATTATCATCTAACACAACTCATTATGGGCAGTAAAAAGAAGGCTGCAGAGTTCTTACTTACCATCCTGCAGTTCACTGTTGTCTTGGATAAAGTGTAAACAAATAGTTTAATTGCCATCTTTGGACCCATTTTACTAACAATCTTTTTCAGCTTCCTCACTTGATGCTGGTTCATCGATATCTCATTGCCCCATACGCAGAAAGGGTCGAAACACTGATCTTTACCAATGACATGTGTACCTAAAAGCACCAAGTTAATATTAGAAGCTAAACAACAATGGCACAATGATGTAGTACAACACTCTTTTATAATATGTCTATATACATCCGTATGTGGTAGTCCATTCGAAATCTCTAAAAAGAACAAATATTTAGGAACGGAGGGAGTATCTTATAACATCCAATATACTCACATATTAGATGAATTAACATCTTATATTATGGGCCGGAAAGAGTTTAGTTCGTTCTTAAAAAATATATGCTGTTGTATCCACGGGTTACAGTTAGTTTGAGCTAGGTCGGGCTCAAATAGCCCTAAAGTATATCTAAACATGAGGGCTAGTTTGAGCTAGTTGCATCTATAACCCACCCAAAAAACTAGTATCCAACCGAAGAGGTGCTAATTGGAGCTAGTTCTCTTAGTGCATTTATTGTCAATCTAACCCTGCCATCCAAACAACTCTTTGGATGGAGTTAGTTCAGGGTTACTAATGAGCTAGAAACTAACTCTAACCTCTAGCTAAGTTGAATATCCAAACGGGGTTGTATTGTTGCTGTTGCTGCTCTTCTACGTATATCTGGAAATCATTAGAACATTAATGTAACACTCTTCCTTGTTGCTATGTAGCCTAGGATTGCATATTTAGACATTAAGTACAGTGCATGTTGCTATGTAGCATTAGATATATTACATATAGCCCTAGTTAACCTAAGGAAAAATGGGTTGCAGATATATTCAGTTAAAAGTCCGATTCACCGATTAGTCCCTTATCAGCCGCCGGCCTATATGGTACCAGCTACCGATATCCTGAACAGTGAGTAGATATAAGCCATGGGATGAAATTAACCTCGATGGAAAACAGCAGTCGTTCCCAAAATTTTGCTGTGTAGGTACATCAAGAAGCATGTTAAGCACAACAGGCTAAACATCAACCAAAATTACACATGGTAGACAAAATAATCTCCAAAAGATAGCTTCAGTGTGCAGGTTTAAGCACGCTAGTAAAGCAAAACAAGTGGAAAGGTGTGCTAACTGCAACAGGTCAAACATTTAACAACAAGCAAACATGGTCATTCAAACTGGTATTGTGCCGGTCTAAGTACACTGGTTATGGTTAAATAAAAATGGAAAGGTGTGTTAAATACAAGATGCAGCAACCAAATGTAGTCATTCATAGTGGTATTGTTGAAACTGGTACTGATGAAATTGAACTGCATAGTTCATACTTGCACATATAGAACATCACGTTGTGAATAACTGGAATAAACAAGGCATACTACGAACAACCAAAGATAGCATTTGAAACCGAACATATGCTAACTACAAACAACCGAACAATCAAAAACTTCAAAAGAGGCGTACGCTAGCTATAACAGGCTTAACAACAAGCAAATATATGCATTCCTATCGGTATGTTTAAAACTGGATTGATGAAATGTACTGCACAGTAAATAATTGCACATATAGAGAATCACATTGTGAACAACTGAAATAAACAAGGCATATTGCAAACAACCAGATATAGCAATTAAAACTGGACATATTCTCACTACATTACAAAAGGGACTTGACAAAACAAATCATGGGTTCCCCCTGTGAAGAGGCACAACAAAACAAATCATGGGTTTCCTCACTTGTCACGGATGGGCTCGTTCCCATGGGAAGAGCACGGACCCTGGATTCGCTCCATGTTGTTGCAGATGGGCTCCTTCCCCTTGGAAGAGCACGGATGTAGGGTTCCCTCCTTGATGTCGCACACGGGCGCTTTCCCCTTGGAAGAGAAGATGGGCTCTTTCCCCTTGGAAGAGCCAGAGGGGGTGCCCTCCTCGTGGTCGTCATCGATGAGGTCTGACTTGGAAGCTGTGGATCCCAAGCTAGTGTCGCATAACGTGTCCTTCAGAAATGACAAAAGGGGCTTGATGGCGATGTAGAATGGAAAATTGTTGACAGCGAGCCAGAGGAGATCAGCGGCGGGGCCATGAATGAGATCGACGGCGGTTGAACCTGAGGGGTTGGGGGTGGGCCACTTAACCTGTGACACAGCCCGCCTCAGGGCGTCGCTGTCGATGACCTCGATGTCGTAGCCGGCAAATGATACATGCCCGCATACTCTAGCCCGTTGCTTGAGTGCGTGCCGCCAGTAATGGTTGTCAACTTCCTCGACGACGTAGGGTGAAGAGACGGCTATTCACCTCTTTTGGGCCAGTCGCTCCTCGAGCTCCACGGGAAGCGTAGCCGGGCTTAGGCTACAACGCTCTGGAGTGGGGGATGGGGATCTGTGGGAAAGGGGGCGTTTGGCAGGCGTCATCTAAGAAACTCAGGGCGGCCTGGGTATGAAGATCGATGGGTAAGCTGCACGGGCAAACCGACAGATGTTGACAATGGAGGCCTTGCCGCGGCGGCAGCGGTGGTGGGGACTTTGCTAGGGTTTCGAGCGAGGGAGGGGGGGTGTGTGTGTGTGCATGCACGCCCGAGGAGGTTTTGGTGTGTGTGTGTGTGTTTGTGTGGAGCGGGCGCGGGGTGTTTGAGGAAATGACGCGAGTACTGAAAATTTTACTACGCGGGAGTCAAAGGCGGGAGTGAAATGTTGGGCTATTGAAAATTTTGATGATAGTGCATCGCACACGGTTCGGAGATAACAATTGTGTTTATGAAACAGAAAAACCCTCGAGGTGTCGGTGGGAACGACACCTATGGGATCACAAGAATCCCTACCGTGGTTAGCGGGGCACGGGGTCGTGAGAAGAGCGGATCTAACAGGTAGCACACGGTTCGTTTATCCAGGTTCGGGCCGCGAGGATGCGTGAAACCCTACTCCTGCTTTGGTGGATTGTATATCTGTGTTCTTGAGTTAGCTATGGGGCGTGAGGAGCTCCAAAAAGCCGAATCCTTCTCCTGGTCGCCTCGGGCTCCTTTTATAGAAAAAGGGGTTGCCACAGTGGCACACAGGAGGTGTAAAGGGTACAGTGATGCGAGGTTATCCCTCGCATTACATGACAAGGCGCATTTAATGCATCTTGCTTAGGTGTCCTTGCTTTATCGGGGACGAGGGAGAGATCTGTCTCGTCCGTCGCCGCTCCTTCTTGTGTCGATACGCGCCCTGGCCAGCGATGCCTGAGATGCCACGTAGGTAGGCAGGCAGCTAAGGTGGCGCAGTGGTGGGTCTTCACGAATATCTGCATGCCGCCACGCGGGTGCCTGCCCAGCTGGTTGGGTCGACAGCTGCATGCATGCGGTGGTGGAGGTTTAGTCAGCGTGGGCCTGATGGTGGCCCCGCGGGTGTCCTTAGGAAGGGCCTTGCCGGGGCCCCGGCAAGGGTCTTGCCGAGGCGCCTGCTGTCATCCCCGGCAAGGCGCTTGCCGGGGGCCTTGTGGTCTTCCTCGGTTGGGATCCTTCCAAGGGTTGTCGTCTCCTTAGTGTGTATCTGATCTTGGATGTCTTCACGAAGATCTGCATGCCGCCACGGGGATGTCTCCCGAATCCTTGCCCTTTGGGGGCAGTGGACTCAAGGGTGATTTGCTCCGTAGGTGCCGGACGAGTCGCCACGGCAAGGGTCTTGCCGGGGCTGCTAGAACTGTCTCCCGGCAAGGATCTTGCTGGGGGAGTCCTCTTCGTCCCCTTTGCTCTTCATGGTCTTGGCCTTGGCGTTGTTCTAGTTCTCTTGAGCTTCGGTCTTACCCTGGCTCACCTCCCTTGCCTTGCTTGATGTGGTGGTGCCCATGGCTCAGACTGCCTGTGCACAGTTATAGGGGTACAAAAAGTGTACCCCTCTTTTTGTACATCGACAGGAGCCCCCGGGCCTAGGCCACACATAAGCGCAACGTGTTGTTGGGCTAGGCCCAAAAACGGTGTGCGGGCAGGCGGGGCAGTTTTTACCGCGGTAAGATTCTTTGCACGCTGCGCTTCCCACGACTCCCGCGCGTGGCACGGCGTGGGGAGGTGCGTGTGACGTGGGCATCATGCGTGGGGTTGGTTCCCGCGGGCATGCGTCACACCACAGTTAATGTGAAAGGAGGCGGCCTGTGTTTCCCCCCATAAAAAAGGAATAACCACGGGCGCGCTGCTCACTTTCTCCTCTTTCCTCGTGCCTTTTCCAATCTCAGAGCCACCGTTTCCTCTCTCCCTTCCTTCCTAAGCTTCTGCCGCCGCCCGCAGTCGTTGCTTCGCCACCCCCTTCCTCAGCCCTCTAAACTTCTTGGCCGCCATGGCGCCCAAATCCGTCAAGGGCAAGGGGGTGGCTAAGGGCGCTGGGACTGTGGAGCCGCCGGAGAGCGCGCTGTCGGGGGACCGGATGAAGTCCGCCTTTTTCTTCCCCTCGACGGTTGATGTTCATGAGCTCCGGGCCTCCTTCAGGCCCCTATGGGGAGCGAAGACGTGGGGAGAGAATTCGGGACACCCGACGACGCGCGTCATTCCTGCTGCTTGCGCCGATCCTGCTCCAAATCGGTATCCCTTTTTCGTCGGTTATCTTTCTTGCGGGTTATGCCCCCCTTTCTCCGATTTCTTCTGCGACATTATGCACACCTTCGGCTTTCGCCTCTTAGATTTTACTCCGAATGCGGTGGCATGCATGGCTTTCTTCGCGCATCTTTGCGAAGGCTTTGCCGGGGTGCAGCCCAACACGACGCTCTTCCGCCATTATTTCTTCCCTCGGATCCAGCCGGGAGGTGCCGTCTCTGGTTGCGTCACCTGGATCCCAAGATCCAAGGGGGCGTACCCGGACGGTGCCATGAAGGAGAGGTGGGAGGAATGGCGTGGCCGGTGGTGCTGGATTGAGGATGAAAACCCGTCGGAATTCTGCAAGGTCCGCCGAGTGCCGCCGGTCCGTGGCAGCGATTGGAGCGATGTCGACGCCGCCGACGGGAGGCTCACTCTTGCCACTACTAGGATTCTCTGGCTCACCCGGGCCGGACTAACCCTTGAGATGATCGGGGCGGACTTCATTCGCCGCCGGATCACCTCGTTGCACAACAAGGGGAGGCCAGCTTGGCTGTTTACGAATCCGGCTGACATTATGCGATTCCGCCCCAGCCTCGATCACAACTTCACAGTGCTGGCGCATGCCCACTTCTGCCAGCGGCTTTTCCAGCTTGATGTGGGTCGCGATGGCACGGTCGAACGGACCGGCAAGGCCGCGAGGGCTGCCGCAAAGGTTGGCAAGGCCCTCAAGGGGCCGTTTTTCAAGCTGCCAGCGGGGGTGGTCCCGTTGTGCAACAATTCACGTCGGTCCGAGATCATCGCTATGATGCCGGACTGTAACACGCACGGCCCTGTCCTGAGCTGGAAGGAGCCGAAGGATGCTGATGTGCAGCAATTCTTTGACACCCTGATCGAGGTGTATGTCAATGCTGACGCCGAGCGGTGGCTTGTCATGGACACCACCCAGGCAGAGCTGGACTACGTCGCCACTAGGGCGAGGGAGGCACAGCTTGCCATGGAGGCCGGCAGCGCCGGGGGTGTGGAGGACAAGGCCGCAACGGCTGCGGAGGAAGAGGAGATCACCCGGTGGGCGGCGGCCTCCGGGGAGGTCAGCAACGCCGACAATGGAGCTCCGCTCGTTGAAGACGCGACCGACGAGTCGTCGTCAGAGGAGGACGCGGCGGCAGGCTCGACGCCAACCAGGGGAAGAGGGCGAATCCTGCGGCGGGCTGGCTCCGGCGAGCCGGTCTGGCCCGGCAGGGCTACGCGGCCTCAATTGACCCTGGAGGGGTCTGGGCGTCACACGAGGGCCACGGCAGCCAAGAGGCTGACGAAGGCCGCTGAGAAGAAGAAGACAACAACCCCTTCCTCATCTGGGCATGCACAAACCCCGCCGTCTTCGCCTCCTCCGGCAGATGTCGACTCGGATGTTGACGCGGAGGTCACTTTTGATCTCGGGCCTCTCAACCGAAGAGGAAAAGGAAAGTGGTGGAAGAGGAGGAGGTGGATGACGAGTAAGTACTCCATTCCTTACTGCCATTTCCATTCCTCTGAATTAAGTCACTCATCTTGATCCATTTTTGCTTTCGCAGGGATGCAGAGACGTTGGCCTAGAGGGAGAAGAGGGCGAAGGCCTCGGCGAGCAGTCAGCCCCCAGCTGGGGCTTCAAAGACGCCACTGGTGGTGTTGAGCAGCCCGGACAGCAGCCCCCGGCACAGCCCCTAGCGTAAGTTCGTCACCCTCCTCTTATTCAACATGTGGTAGGCGTTCGATGCTATGGTGTTGACCTTGTCGGGTTTGCAGGAGGGGAGCGGCAGCAGGAGGAGCCGCAGAGGGCTACCCCCAACACACCACCCCCATCGACTACGCCGCCGCGAGGGGCGTCCCCGGCAAGGGCATCAAGCACGGAGCCCACACCCATGGAGGAAGAGGGGAACTTGGGCGCTGGTGACTCTGCCATTGCGCCGGATGCTGGCGGGGAGGGGACTTCTGCTTCACAGCCTGGCACTAGTGAGTCGCCTGTCCTCCGTCTCTGTTTTTCCCTTATTCTTTTTCTTGGCTTCAATGCTCCCATTACTACCCAGGCCCTCCTTCAATAGATATGGAGGACGTGGATACTGTTGTTGGGAATATTGCTGAGGAGGCCGCGGCGGAGGCCGCCAAGGATGCTGCCGAGGACACCGCTGGGGGGGGGGGCGCCGAGGCGACCGGCGAGGCTTCTGCCGAGGGTGCCAGCGGTGGGCCTGCCGGGGAAGCCGGCAAGGCCACCGCCGAGGAAGAGGTGGTTGATGATCAGCCTCCCTCCTCCTCAACCTCGGGCCCCGGCAGATACCTGAAGGTGGGCGACAATCTTTTCGTCCATCTCCCAGGGGCGTCAAGTTCCCGAGCGCCCGCCGAAGGGGAAGTCTTTGACGGCGAGGTGCTTGCCGCCACCGGGCTCGAGGTTGTCGCTGAGCCGGGCGTTGGCGGTGATGGTTCTCCAGAAGAGCAGATTTTCCGCGCTATGGGGGCCAACTTCCAAAAACTCCAGGCGCTCTACCATGTCCTTCTGGACAAGGTCAAGTCCAGGACGGCAACGGTGGACCAGGCGGAGGTGGATTTCAAGGCGCGCATTGCTGAGACGCAGACCTGGTTCCACCAGACTCGCGAGGAGCAGAGGGCCTTTCAGGAGGAATTGGCCAAGCGCAATGTCGAGCTCACCATGAAGATGGCTGACATCGAGAAGGCCCAGGAAAAGGCGGCGAACTTGGCTGCCGCGGCCGAGGCCGTCTGGAACCAGCATCAAGCCGCACTGGATTCCTAGGAAGAGGACCTCACCATGCGTGAGGCGAAGCTTGCCGCAACGCTCCGTGGCAAGGATGAGGAGCTCGAGGCCCTTATCGCGCGGCGGACTCGCGAGATGGAGCAGAGGAACAAGGAGGCACTTGATGCCCAGGCTCTGGCCCATGCCGGCAAAGTAAGGGAGTTGGAGGTGGAGCGGGACGAGCTGAAGGAGCAGGCCCTCAAGCTGTCCAACGAGAAGAGCACGCTCAACAACGCCTTGGTAGAGGCGCAAGGAGCGGTCATCAGCAGGACTGGGGAGCTCTCCGGAGTGCAAAACTCCGTCAGAGATCTCAAGCTGAAGCTGGAGGATCTTGAGAAGATGTTGTCGGAGAGCAGGGCTCGGGAGGAGACCTTGACCAGGAGCCTGGAGGAGGAGAAGCATCTGCGGGCGAACAAGGCCGCCTCCCACCAGGATTATGTGGCGGGTGAGAACAGATGGATCAGCCGTCTGGAGGACGTCGCCGGCAGGGTCACCTCGCAGTTGGCCACCATGGGGATGCCAAATGTGAGGTATGCCCCTGAGTGCAGCGGGACCGTCAACGCCAAGCTGACCCAGTTCTTCGAGGGCGTCCTTGGAGCCTTGGCTTATCTTCACTCCAGCAGAGCGGCCACGTTGGCCGGGGAGGCCCAGCGACTTTGCCGGGGGGTCATGACCAAGGTCCTCACCAAGATGGCGTACTGGAATCCCGACCTCGACTTCGATGCCGTGATGGATAGCTTGCCGGATGGTACTGACCTCACGGTGCTCAAGGAGCGCATCAAGCCCGTCATCAGCAGCATCGACGAAATCAAGAGGGTGGAAGGCCAGCGCCAGGATTAGGCATCCCGTTCTTCACCGCCACTACAGGTTCACGACAAACACAAATTTCATCTTTAGTTAGAATCGCAGCAATGATGTGATGTAATATAACTTTGCAGTACTCTTAATTTCATGCACTATTTCCCCGTTCAATTCCTCTTTGTTTGCGCGCCCTACGTCATTGGGTAGGCTCGCCGGCGCAGAGCCCCTAGCGGCGTTTTGGGGACGGATCCCCATGGGCCTGCTGGGTATGCGTCCTGCCGGACGAGCCACCTTTCCATTCTAAACGCGGCCGCTCGAACCGTCGAGCTTGACTCGAGTCAGAATCGAGGGCATTGTTGATCGCGGAAGGCTACTCTGCCATTCCCTACGCAGCCGCTTGAGCTGTTGAGCGGACTCGAAACAGGGCAAGGGCGTTGCCGATCGTGGGAGAGCCCCCTGGCGTGCAGGTTTCTCATACAAAGGCGTGACATCTCCGGGGGGGGGAATAACCTCATATAAAAAGGATAGAACAAATAAGGTCCAGTGCAAGTTAGCTTCTGTTTGTAGTCGCTCGAGCGCTGATCTTCCGGCCTCCTTCCCTCTCAAAGAGCCACGAAGACGAAGGAGTGCTGGGCTGATTGCTAGAGCCGATTTCTCACAACTGCGCCCCCTACCTAGCGCGCTAGAGATGTCAGTGGGAACGACACCTATGGGATCACAAGAATCCCAGTGTGGTTAGCGGGGCGCGGGGTCGTGAGAAGAGCGGATCTAACAGGTAGCACACGGTTCGTTTATCCAGGTTCGGGCCGCGAGGATGCGTAAAACCCTACTCCTGCTTTGGTGGATTGTATATCTATGTTCTTGAGTTAGCTATGGGGCGTGAGGAGCTCCAAAAAGCCGAATCCTTCTCCTGGTCGCCTCGGGCCTCCTTTTATAGAAAAAAGGGGTTGCCACAGTGGCACACATGAGGTGGAAAGGGTACAGTGATGCAAGGTTATCCCTCGCATTACATGACAATGCACATTTAATGCGTCTTGCTTAGGTGTCCTTGCTTTATTGGGGACGGGGGAGAGATCTGTCTCGTCCGTCGCCGCTCCTTCTTGTGTCAACACGCGCCCTGGCCAGCGATGCCTGAGATGCCACGTAGGTAGGCAGGCAGCTGAGGTGGCGCAGTGGTTGGTCTTCACGAAGATCTGCATGCCGCCATGCAGGTGCCTGCCTAGCTGGTTGGGTCGGCAGCTGCATGCATGCGGTGGTGGAGGTTTAGTCGGCGTGGGCCTGATGGTGGCCGCGCGGGTGTCCTCAGGAAGGGCCTTGCCGGGGCCCCGGCAAGGGTCTTGACGATGCGCCTGCTGTCATCCCCGGCAAGGCGCTTGCCGGGGGCCTTGTGGTCTTCCTCGGCTGGGATCTCGCCAAGGGTTGTCGTCTCCTTAGTGCGTATCTGATCTTGGATGTCTTCACGAAGATCTGCATGCCACCACGGGGATGTCTCCCGAATCCTTGCCCTTTGGGGGCAGTGGACTCAAGGGTGATTTGCTCCGTAGGCGCGGGACGAGTCGCCGCGGCAAGGGTCTGGCCGGGGCTGCTAGAACTGTCTCCCGGCAAGGATCTTGCCGGGGGAGTCCGCTTTGTCCCCTTTGCTCTTCGTGGTCTTGGCCTTGGCGTTGTTCTAGTTCTCTTGAGCTTCGGTCTTACCCTGGCTCACCTCCCTTGCCTTGCTTGATGTGGTGGTGCCCGTGGCTCAGACTGCCCGTGCACAGTTATAGGGGTACAAAAAGTGTACCCCTCTTTTTGTACACCAACACGAGGCGGGCAGATATTTTCTAGGGATGCAGGCGGGATTGGGAACAAGAAACATCACACGGTCCGGAGATAACAACCGTGTGTTATGAAACAGAAAAACCCTCGAGGCGGGCAGATATTTTTGAGAGGGGGAGCCTCGTGGAGCCCAATGTACTGTGCGGATGTGTGCGTGACAGGTGCATCGGCATGGCACACTGTTAGTTTGAGTGAACCTTGTCTGTTGCGTCATCCGACTTGTCTAATGTTCATAAATTTGGCGAAAAATGACGCGGGAGAGGGTCAGAACACGAACACAGTTGCATGTGGACCAAATTTATGTATCAAAAGGGTGGTTTGATTTTCAAATACCAAACGCAACTTCGATGTGGCACCTATGTCGCAAAGCACATGGTATTGCTTGCCCCCACCCCCCTCGTGTCTGCACGAAGAGAATCCTAAGCTATGAATGCATGCCCCCTCCCCCTCAACCGAGGTTCACCTATCAAAGTGCGAAGTAGCTAGCAGCCCCCCTCCTCCCTCTTGTCGGCACGAAGGGAATCCTAAGCTATGAATGCATGCCCCCCAACCGAGGTTCATCGTAGCAAAGTGCGAAGTAGCTGGCAGCCCCCTCCCTCGTGTCGGCACGATGGGAATCCTAAGCTATGAATGCATGCCCCCCAACCGAGGTTCACCTAGCAAAGTGTGAAGTAGAGCTAGCAGCCCCCTCCCTCATGTCGGCATGAAGGGATTCCTAAGCTATGAATGAATGCCCCCCAACCGAGGTTCACCTAGCAAAGTGCGAAGTAGCTAGCAGCCCCCCTCCCTCGTGTTGGCATGAAGGGAACCCTAGCTAAGCTATGAATGCATGCCCTCCCCCCCAACCGAGGTTCACCCTAGCAAAGTGTGAACTAGCTAGCAGCCACCCCTCCCTCGTGTCGGCACGAAGGGAATCCTAAGCTATGAATGCACATGCCCCCCCAACCGAGGCTCACCTAGCAAAGTGCAAAGTAGCTAGCAGACCCCTCCCTCGTGTCGGCATGAAGGGAATCCTAAGCTATGAATGCATGCCCTCCCCCCTAACCGAGGTTCACCCTAGCAAAGTGCGAAGTAGCTAGCAGCCATCCGTACCTCATGTGGGCACGAAGGGAATCCTAAGCTATGAATGCACATGCCCCCTCCCAACCGAGGTTCACCTAGCAAAGTGCGAAGTAGCTAGCAGCCCCCCTCGTGTCGGCATGAAGGGAATCCTAAGCTATGAGCATGCCCCCCCCCCCCAACCGAGGTTCACCTAGCAAAGTGGGAAGTAGCTAGCAGCCTCCCAACCCCCCTCGTGTCACCACGAAGGGAATCCTAATTAAGCTATGAATGCATGCCCCCAACCGAGGTTCACCTAGCAAAGTGCGATGTAGCAACCCCCCCACTACAAAAAAATATACTTCCGTGATGATACGTGTTTGTCACAGTAGGTCGCGTTTGTTGTCATGCATGTACATCCATGACAAATTTATGACAGAATCAAGATAGTCATACATGTGCTGTCGTAGAAGTGTTCCATGACATTACCAAAATTATCATCACGGAAGTGTCCACTTCCATGACGATAAATCGCGCATCACAGAAGTGCATTCGTCAAGGGTGACCGACACGTGGCATCCACCATAACGGAACACCATTAAGCTATCAGGTCGGGTTTTGGATCCGATAACCCGTTAACAGCCCCAACCAATGGGGATTTTCCACGTGTAAAATCATCGTTGGCTAGAGGAAACACGTGTCGGCTCATCGTTGGGACAGATGTCATCCACTCACTGGACAAAAGGCGCCTATGATACGTCGACACATGGCACGGCCCAACAGTGGCCCATTCCTGTGAAAAGGCCGGCCTGTTTGACTTGGTCAAAAGCTGGCGGGCCGGCCCATGGAAAGCCTGTTAACGGCCTGTTCGCATATAGCCCATTTACAGCCTGCTAACCCAAGGCCCGTTACGCCCTATCCGAATTAGGCCCAGTAGCGTCATCTGGGCCATCCAATATGATTCCAGCCCGTTTTCACTTCTGGCCCATGTATAGCCCATGACGTCTTTCGGCCCATATGAGGCCCTTTGTAACTCTTGGCCCATTAGCGGCCCGTGCTGAAACTGGCCCGTAATGAACAGTGTATTACTTTACACCCATTAACGCCCCCTGGTGAAACTGGTCCGTAATGAACAGTGTATCACTTTATACCCATTAACGGCCCGTTATTCCGTTGGGCCGTTTCCAGCCCAAGTTAACTTTCAGCCTTCTGAGGGCCCATTTATTCTTGGGCTCATTTGCAGCATTCGGTTACTTACGGCCCGTTACTGTCATTTTCTGCTTGTGGGCCAAATTCAGCCCGTCGTTACAGTCGGCCCGTTTGTGGACCGTTAGTCTGTTGGGCCATTTTCCTAGCATCACCAAATACGGCCTATTAACGGCCCGTTATGGTCAGCCCATAAAACGTACGATTTCCATTAAAGGCCCGTCTACGGCCCATTAAAGGCCCGTACAAGACCCATGAATGAGTCGGTGGCCCATGGATCCTACGAGACGTAGAAGGCCCATGGATCCTACGAGACGTAGAAGGCCCATGGATCGTACGAGACGTAGAAGGTCCATGGATCCGACGGCCCGTGAAGGGCCATGGTCGGGCGAGCTGGCCCCCGTTTGAACAATATAGCATATTCAAAGAATTATCCTAATCAATACTATCACCTCTAAAAAGCATACACTATACAGGCATAGAAAGGTAGAATAATCCTACACTACACAATAAAGAAATTACAGCCGATTATACCCACTGGGCATTATGGTTCGGCACAGGTGATAATAGAGCATACACAAACAGCAAATTACATACACTGGGCAAATACAGCTCATACATCATGGACACGCATCAACTTAACTCCATTTGAAATATAATCTCTTCAGAAAATAGGATTGGCCGGATTCAGATAGCACAAATTTCAGTCTGCAAAATCCTGCATCTAATACCTGCATGTCCAGTCTCAACTTGTTGATTATACATTGACAATCATGTACACGTTGTCTTGCCACCTCTAGTTGATGCTCGAGAACATCAGGACATTCCAATTCCAATCCATAATCATTCGGTAACGGCCATGCCGCACTGCTCGCAGATCTTTGTGTTGATGTCACTTCATCCTGAAATGTTTCTGTAAGTACACATGACTAGGGCAAAAATATAGTTACAACAGTGAAGTGAACAAGACACTATTTTGTAC
The DNA here is from genome assembly GCF_003073215.2 of Triticum urartu. Taxonomy (NCBI): domain Eukaryota; kingdom Viridiplantae; phylum Streptophyta; class Magnoliopsida; order Poales; family Poaceae; genus Triticum; species Triticum urartu. The sequence goes on along the minus strand of NC_053024.1, from coordinate 594,243,732 downwards.
TACATGGCAAAACAGGACTAACAATAATGTTACACGCCACTTTAAAAAAAATGTTACACGTCATGAAGCATAAGCAGGTGATATTTTAAAAATTATAAAAAAGATAGTATGTGCAGCCTGCAAACAGAAATCCCTCTTAGCTCACCAGAGGAGCATGATGTTGGGGCCCAATCGAAAACACAGACAAGTTACAAATTTAGACAGCACGTTGCGTATAAGTAAGCAAGCAGTTGGCCATTCTGTGCCTCAATTAAAGTCTTAGGGGGCATAATGAACAACAGAGGGTTTCATACAAACATACTACAGCAGGCAAAACTATGCAATCATTAGCGTAGTATAAACTAGATTGTGAGCCTCATGCAATAATAGTTGGTTAATAGACTTCAAAGCTTCAGGCACACTTTGGCAGAGTAACTAAATGGTAAGGCCTTTAATTATGTCAACTAATAGTGATACAAGTACCAAACATCATGCATAATTATTTGGGCATCTCATTAACTGAGGACAAATAAAGCAATTGAAAAGAGAAAATTAACTATGTTTGAAACAAACAAGGAATTGAACTGTTGAGTTGCATACAGTGACTTACCTTAGCAGGTTGAAGAGGCTCAGTGCAGCTCCTACTTCTCTTGCAAGGCTCCTTCCTAACATCTTGTACTTGGAAATCCTCAATCTTATCTTCATTGCACCCCCTCTGCAAGGTGACACAAACTAGTTACTCGTCTCCTTGGAAGATAAATATGCATACTTTACAGTCTGTGAACACAAAAGAATGAGATTATAACAAAACAACACCACATAATGAAACATGCCGCATCTCTTGCACTTGCACACAATGAAATGAGCATTTACTATGTCTGCACTATGTAAAAACTAGGCATACCTTCGAACTGGATCTCCAGGTACTCTTGGAGAGCCTACTATAGTGTACAGCCAAACCTTTATGTCACCTATGAGTTAGACAAGGCCCCACTACAGCAGCCCTTAGTGTTTAAATCATTGACAAGCTCTGTTAGAGTGTTAGGTCAAGAACAGCAAGTAATCAAAGCAAACAGTCCTAGTATGGCTGGCTAATGCAAACAAGCAAATGAATAGATGTGTGAGCAAATCTTACATATCAAAAAAAGAAGCAAAGAAGGAGGCTTAAAGACCATCACTTGACTGACCAGATTTAAGGGGCATTTAAACATCATGTGCAACATATGAACTAACATAAACATTGCATATTCCAGATTCTACAATGGAATGCACATGTATTAGGTTATGCCATGTATGATGATGCCTAAATGTACATATAGCAGGCAGGAGTGATTCATCATTGCACGCACAATTGAATTGCAGGTTAAGCGCCAGTTCGATTCCGCCTTTTCAGGGCATATTGTCAAAATAAGCCATAAAAGATGTAAAGAAGTCATTTTTGAGTTATGGGCTTGGGCTTAACCAATTTCGCTTTGGAGGGGGGTGTTTTGGGTGGAACCTCACTAAAAATTGAAGGGAAGGGGAATAGTGAAATGACTATGTTGTCTGCCTATATTACACTCAAAATGCAACTGCTGACACCCGTGTCACACCTGACCCTCAAGTAAAAACAAACACGCAAGCATTCATTGCCCTGCCCGCTTGCATCTCCTCTCCCTTTTCCCTCTACCTTGATCCCCTGCCTGCGGCACTAGGGTTCCTCCAGCGAGCCGTCGCCACTGGTCCCATCTGGCCTGGTCCTCGATGATGCTATGTCCATCTAGGCTACATGGCCGGCTGGTAGGGGCAAATCTCCCTGGTTGCTCCTCCCTCTGGCGCCGCAGCTCATTCTCATGGTCTCTAGCAGCTGCTCCACTGTGGTTCGTCCAACGCACTACTCCAGCAGGCGCTGCACAACTACGGCTGATGCCACACTGTGGCAGAAGGCACCTTATTCCCCCTCCCCTCCTCCGAGGCCATGGCCTTGAGGTGCTGTTGAAGGATGAGCTCATCCAACAAGGTGAGGATCTCCTCTGATTTTTTGCCAAATTTTCATTCTGATCCACTATACGATGAATTGCTATGAGCTGCTTCTACTGCTGTTATATGATGCATTGCTATGAGTTGCTCCTGCTGCTGCTATATGATGAATTGCTATGAGCTGTTGCTACTGTATGATGAGTTGCTATGAGCTGCTACTGCTATATGATGAATTGCTATGAGCTGCTGCTGCTATATGGTGAGTTGCTACAAGCTGCTCCTGCTGTTGCTATATGATGAATTGCTATGAGCTGCTCCTGTTGCTGCTATATGATGAATTGCTATGAGCTGCTCCTGCTGCTGCTATATGATGAATTGTTATGAGCTTCTGCTGGTATATGATGAATTGCAGACTACTGCTGATGTATGATGAGTTGCTATGAGCTGCTGCTGCTGCTATATGATGCTTTCAGGTGGTGCTGCTATACGATAATAACCAGCCACTTGGACCATCGAATTTCAATAAATAATTGTTCTTCATTTAAATGTGGATCATGCGTTCTTCGTTTAAATTAGGCAATGGGATCTCTATGGAAAACATTGACCAAAGTAGATTGTGCCAAGTAGATGGTATCTTTGTATTTGCATTTTGAGCAAATAGTGATGGCCTGTTTTCCTATCATATTAATTACTGCATTGGGTTCAATTTGTGATGTTTGCAAGTCAAATTAATTTCCATATGGGCAGCAAAATGAAAAAAATATAATGCAATCTAGACTTTCCACTGATCATACCGAAGATAAGCTGAAAACGCAATGAAAAGAACTGGTTGGCTTATTACATGGAGCTTATATTCACAGGTGCTTATTTTCTTAGGATAACTCGTAATAACTGTCCCTAAGAAACTTGGCTAATAGAATTGGCATACAGATAACATGTCACGATGATTTTAATAGAGGAGTGACGTACCATAGCACACTGTATAGGCTCACCCATGCCTCTCCTTTTTTGTGATGTTCCATGAAATTGCCACATACATCTTGTACTTTTTCATTGTGTAACCCTATCTGCAAGTTGACACGGCTAATTTCAGACATCTCTACATGATACAACATTGCATATCCCTTGCACATATTTAAACCACCAATTAACGATTGTGTGCGTACCATAAACTAGCCATGACTCTGTATGCTGGACTAGCAGGCACTCTAAGGGAGCCTAATGTAGTGCACTGGAATTCCTACATGCCACCTACGATTTTGTGTAATGTACTGCCCCTGTTCCTAAATATATGCCTTTGTAGAGATTCCAGTATGGACCACATACAGATGTACATAGATGCATTTTCGAGTGTAGATTCACTCATTTTGCTCCGTATGTAGCCTATAGTGGAATCTCTAGAAAGACTTATATTTAGGAACAGAGGTACGAGGTAGTATCATGTATGACATCTACATATCTAATTTAGCAGCCAATAGTATAAATAATTGTCTGCACATAGGGATTACTGGTCGAAAATCCTAGCAAAGCACGCTGGCAGGCACAGAACAATACAAGAGAGAGAGACGCGCTTACAAGATCATAGCAATGCCTCAGTCCAGGATCTTGGTTGGCCAAGCTGTTAGATCCAGAAGAAACATCATCCTTGTAGTTTTTGACAGCTGCATAACAGGTAACAACGACCGGTTAGTATATTTGAAGTACATCGGGCAGGTGATGCCGGACGGGTTTAAAGGTGACAAGTACCTAGGCCGTGGCGGGTGCTTGGCATCTCTCCAGACGGTGGGAATCAGGTTAGAAACGTCGAGGGTGATGACGCTGCGCTGGCTGTCGGGGTCCCGTAAGGAGATCTAGAACCGTCGAGTAGGGTGTTTGTGGAGCGGCTCCGGTAGGGTGGACTACGGTGTGGGCGAAGTGGATCTGTGGCCGTGGACGAGGGTGTAGGTGAAGCTGCTCCGGTGGTTGGGTTAAGGATTGTGTCAATGATGCGGATCTGTGGCCATGGACGAGGCGTCAGAAGCTGCTCCGATGGTTGGGTTAAGGATGGTGTCAACGATGCGGATCTGCGGCCATGGACGAGGCGTCAAAAGCTGCTCCGGTGGTTGGGTTAAGGGTGGTGTCGACGATGCGGATCTGCGGCCGTGGACGGGGCGTCAAAAGCTGCTCCGGTAGGTTGGATGAGGGTGTGAGGAAGCGGATCTGAGGCCGTGGACTTGTGAGTTGGCAAAGCGGCCCTGGTAGGGTTGAGAATGGTATAGGCGAAGCTACTCCGGTAGGGTTGATGATGGTGTCGGCGAAGCGGCTCCAGTAGGGTTGAGGACGGTGTCGGTGAAGCGGCTCCGGTAGGGTTGAGGAAGGTGTCGGCGAAGAGGATCAGAGGCCGTCGACGGGGGCGTCGGTGGGGCGGCGCCGGGGGGTGTGGACGAAGCGTCTTCGGTGGGGAGTACAAATGAGCCGCTGCAGATGCGCGGCGGTCGACGAGAGTACCGGCGAAGCAGATCCGGCGCCGTGGACAAGGCCGGCACTGAATGGGCTGTGGTACAGTGGTGGATGAGCAATCTACTTGTTTCTAGGGGAGGTGGGAGGGGTAGATGCGGCCGAAGAAGCAGATCCGACGAGGTGGACGCCGCTGGCAGTGAATGGGCTATGGTACGCCGGTGGATGAGCAGTCTAGGGTTTCAAGAGGGGAGGGGAGAAAGGGCAATGAAGTACGGACGACGTGATGTAAGATGCTCTGGTGCTGTGGAGTTAGTCGTTTTTGTGGGAGGGGACAGGAAATGGGGGTGTCGTGTAGTGGGGGAACCGGAAGTTACCAAAGCATCCCCGACCTATCATGTAGATGAGGGCGGTATTGTAACTGTTGGTCTCCGTGCACCAAGGACAAAAGGGGGATTTCGCATGCTAAATACTAAGGTGGCGGAAATTTTAGAAGGGGGCAGGAGATTTTGCCGCCCGCGGGATCGTTCGTATCCAGTTTCAACTAATTTTGGACCATGCTAGCGGGAAGGTCATGCTAGACTGTGTACACAGGGCACGCGTCAATAGTTAATAACTGGTGTGAAGTCCACCCCAGAAAAAAGACAATAACTCAGGATGATGCGCCGATAACTTGGACGTTCACACAGGCGCGACCAATCATACGGGTGTAGTGGCGCGTTCACAAAAAAGGGATCAAACGCTCAGCCTATGTATTTCTCGTGTAAATAGATAATTTAGTGCCATTGGTTATTTACTTTAAACATAATGCATTGACGTGTTAGTGTAGAGGCGCACAAAAAGAAATGGATATTGTAGTCAGCTACTTAAAAGTGTTACCTCATGTGATTACATAGCCTCCATTTCATAAATTGCGTACCCATTGAATTCATATATGAATATTACATATATTACTTCAAAATAGAAACTTAAATCATCCAAGACTAATCAATTTGAATGCAAGAGTAACAATGGTGCATGTACATGATAGCTACATTGGTTGTTTGAAGAAACATCACTGTAACTTTGGCATGCACAACTGAAAAGGTTTATTTAAATAGAAAAAAATGTGATATGTGAGTGTCCAATCTTTATAGAGTTGAATCGATATTGTACCTTTGGCCATGATATGAAGTATATATTGACTTATGTTCAAGAGATGCACGTCCACGATCGCTAGATAGTGATACATGAATGAATTGTGCAATCTCTCTCACACACATACATATCTCATTTCCCTGTGGGCATCGGAATCACACACGCGCACTTCATGTATTTCTCTCCCTCCGCCAGGGTTAAATTCGTCTTTCTACCCCATCCTACAAGTCTCACACAGAAACACACACGCTCTCTATGTCTAACACGCCCACCCCTTTAATTCCGCCCACCCACGGCCACTAATGTCTCAAAGTATAATAATGTCTCTCACACATATGCTATCTACCTATCCCTTAATATAGCTAGATATGTGTCACACAAACTCCTTCTCCCTACTAGCAAGATGCCCATGCGTTGCACGAAACATCAAGATGCATCTATATGAGAAGTTTATCTTGTGGGAGAAAAGGATGAACGAGGGAATGCCTTATTTGCAAATGCGGAGAGGGGTGTGGGTATCTTTTTGCAAAATTGCCATAGTTTCCTTCATGCCCGTCGGATATAAATCGGATGGCCTATATTGCAGGATGGCAGGAACACCATCATCACCAACTCTGTTTTTATAAGAGTAGAGATATGTGAGTGTCACTGCCCCCCCACACCCACACTTCCCAACACCGAAGGAGTAGGGTGACACCTCGATCTTGATACTAATCTATCGACCGGCTTCTCTCTCAAACATACACACACACACACTACCCGGCACCGAAGGAGTAGGGTGGCACATCGATCTTGATAATAATCTATCTACTCCTCTTTCAAACACACACACACACACACTCGCTAGTTGTGCCTCTGTGCCTACCGCGCACACTCTCGATACGTCTTTATCTCCCTCCCCCCCAACAATGATAGCAGAAGGGTGACAACTCGATCTGATCATAATCTGTCAATTGGTTTCTCTCTCAAACATTGTGTCTCGGTGCCTCGCTCGGTAGCCCCCTGGATATGTAGACTTCTCGCGCGCGCACAACTGTAGTGACGATGATGCTGAACCCAGTGTGCCTTGTTTTTACCGGCCTCATGTGATAGTTTTCACCCTGTTTTCTGTTAATTAACAAGGCAACCTTTGCTTTGTTACTACTAGTGAATCCGAAATCATTCAGGGCAGACATAAAATATATCACTTCAACCCAATTATCGCAACAACTATTTTAAAAGAAATAAGCTAGCTGCCCATGCGTTGCACGGAACATCAAGATGCATTTGTATGAGTAGTTTATCTTGTGAGAGAAAAGGTTGAACGAGGGAAGGCCTTATTTGCGAACATGGAGAGACGTGTGGGTATATTTTTGCAAAATTGCCATTGTTTCTTTCCTATCCGTTAGATATAAATCTGACGGCCTATATTGCAGGATGGCACGCACACCATCATCACCAACTCTGTTTTCTACTCCCTTCGTCCGAAAATACTTGTCATCAAAATGGATAAAAAGAGATGTATCTAAAACTAAAATATGTCTAGATACATTTCCTTTTATCCATTTTGATGACAAGTATTTCCGGACGGAGGGAGTATTTGTATTTTTAGAGATTTCAACAAGTGACTATGACCGGACCTTACCAACATACTCAAAAAAGTAGTCCATAATTTTGATGTTACCCTCTTTTCTTGGCGGTGCAGTGCCATCTGGATACCTCATAAATAAATAAAGTACTACATGATACTAATATATGATACATGGCACAGGAGTACTAAGTATTATTAATACAGTTTTGCTAGAACTCATCTAGATGAGATATAATTTGGTCTCATTCATCTTTTATAGCCATTGGATGTGATGCTATATAAGATGCCTGTGTGCTGATGTGGGTTGTATTTGTTCTTGTGCAACGAACTGACCACTGCATGTCATGTTTGATAGTCTCAAGTCATTAAAAGCATACAAGCCCCACATCTCTCCTTGGTTGATTCCTCTATTTATGTCAAAAAAAATAAGAAACAACGTGAGAGTTAATGCACCACGCCTATGTGTTTACTATTTGGTTTTCGTAAGATGACTTAATACTCACCTAGACGGAGGGAGTATTCGATTTGACAGCGGGAGGTGCAGTTCCCGATACGGCTTTAATGCAGACGAGGGAGGGAGTAGCGGTTCCCGATATATTGAACGGCCAATGCATCCACCTTCAATTAATGCATGAGGGAAGTAATGGGAGGAGGTCCGGGAAAAGAGGCTGCACGATGTGAATGCAACACATTTTGCCCTCATTGCCCTCATATAAAGGCGCCCCTCCATTCCAATGCATCTACCACATCATACGCACCTAAGCATTTGCCTAAGAACCTACACTAAGCGCAAAAGAGCTCACTCCAGACCCATGGCGGCGATGCTCGTGAGCGGCCAGTGGCTGCGCCAGATGGTCCACGACGCCGGCCTATGGCATGGCGCCGAGGATTGTCTCCAGGCGGTGTTGGAGACCGGCTGGTGGATGGCCGCCTTCGATGCCAACTACGACTCTCAGTTGGACCAGATGATCGTTGCCACCAGCAACAAGTTCACCGTCATCAAGAAGCTCGCGGACGGCATCACCGTACTCCTCTAGCCCGCGCGCCTGGTCTCCTCATTGCCTGCCACCCTAATCGGCCTCCATGGCCGAAACCTCTGTCAAGCACTGGTGGCCCTGCGACTGCCTGCCGACGCCACAAAGAATGTCCACCTGGAGGTCGCGCTCGCCGCAAGGCGCCTCGCCCTGCAAGAATTCGTCGACCTACACATCCACATGTACGAGGAAATCGTGTACATAGGTATCTACAAGGCCAGTGAGGATGCTACGATGTTGGCCTTCCTCAACCGGCTGGAAGCCTTGGATGCCTTTGCTGAGAAGCACCTCGACCTCGCCACAAAAGCCGCCGGTCCTTAGCCGCCGGTCGGTGGCCCGACGCACTAAGTTGAGGAGGAGGAGGTCGTACGTTCGTGGATCCATCTTTATTCTCGCCTTTTGTAACCACCACTACGATTGCATCATCGTGGCCTTAATTCTTATTGTGCTGTTGCATTCTCGTTCCAGTCAATACCGACATGTGCAATCCCTTTGCTTAATTATATGCATCACTGTAACTAGTACTCCATCCGTTAATTTATAAGTTGTTCTTACCTTTTCCATCAACTTCGTGCAACGCGCGGGCATCTTGCTAGAAACACTAGAATATGTCTATATAATCCATATGTGATAGTCCATTTGAAATCTCAAAAAAAGACAAATATTTAGGTACGGAGGGAGTAATATATTAGGAGTATATCAAAACAATAGTGATTTCTTTCAAGTTTGTGAACAAATACTACTATTCTACTACTTTGGATCTGTCGCAACGCACGGGCACATTTCTGGTAAAAGGAAAAGGCCTGCCACGTTCGCGTCGCACCCCCACACGCCCGGGAATCGGAGTACAACACGGCCCATCCGGCACGACACATAGCTTAGGGAAGGCGTGTTGCCTAGCATTTTCAATTTCATGTGGGACCACCGTTGAGCAAACCGACACCCCGCCCGTCGCCGGGTTGGAAAACGGAAACAAGGGGAAGATCTAGCTGTAGCACGGAAGCCAAGAAATTTGGTGTCAGACGGGGCTCGTTGATAGAGTAGGAGCATTCCGTACTAGTACTACTCCTACTAGTACCAAGTTTGTACTCCTAATACTATATTACTAGTACTACCACTATACAACTAGTAGGTACGTGCACGGCACAACATCGTAGGAACAAAAAACGGGAAGATCTTGTTTGGGGTGATTTATCTTTTTTAAATCAATGTAGTATGAATAATATGATGTGGGGGGCACCCATGAAGCTTATGTGGCTTGGTTGCATGGCTACGGAAGGTTAGAGAAAAATAAATAGATAATGTGTTTAGAGTGCACTCCACTAAATAGATATATATACTTTGGATCCATTGCAACGGACCGACACATCTATATCTATACCCCCTATATAGTGTGTGAAAAACTTTGAAAGTTGGTCGTTGGATGAAGCCAATCCGACGGTACAAAGATGGCAAATCCAAGCACTACTGGCCGTTGGATATCATCCACCAGATTCTGCCACATGTATAATCTAGAAGACTCCATGGTTGAACTTAATTCATGACAAAGGGCCTCTATGATTCATAGGATTGCAGAAACACAGGAATAGGAAAAAAGTAGGATTGGAATGGCATGTTCATTGGATCCCTATAGGATTTGAGTTTGTTTGATTGTGTCACATGAAAAATAAAGGATTTCTTTCAAGAGGTTGGAGTGCATGTTAGAATTCCTGTGGAACGTAGTACAAATGAATCCTTAGGAAAATATTCTACATGATTCAATCCTACGAATCAAACGACCAACGTAGGAAAAATTCCTAAGGATTCTAATCCTTCAAAGATCCTATGAAAATCCTTTGAATCAAACAGACCCTAACTTTTCCACAACTAAGCTTAGGTAAAGTTATTAGTTCTTCAAAACGAGAGAAACAAGTTGGCAAGCCTAAGGGAATCTTGCCACATTTTGTGTGTGTATGTCATGTGGGGCCTTAGTGTGGCTTGCCTAAGGTGTGGCTTGAACCAAACACTCACCTAAGTTAATCAAACTTGCCTAACCTTACATTCCACCAGATTTTGCCACATGTTAGAATCCAGAAAGCTCCACATGTAGAAGCATAATGCACAAACCACCAGAATCTCATGCGTGCAATGCACGTGTACCTTACTAGTACTAGTTGGTAGTAGTAAGAAACAAATTCCAGTTTTGGCACAAGCTCGTACTGCGGGAGCACCACAAGGCATGCCGCAAGAGTTACATTTCCCTCTCGGGGCCCATGGGACCGAACTTCAGTGGCTTAGTGCCCGACCTATGAGTTAATGACATGCAGACCTTAAATGCGGCTGGCCCACATGTCATTCTCATGGTGGTGGCGTGGTTCGCGACTCACTCGTTCGAGATGAACTGGCCGGTGGTGGTGTGGCCGTGGCGAGGGAGCCACAGCTGGGCGTCGGGGCGTTACGAGGCGTAGATGGCCACACCGGCGGGTACTACCTGTAGTACTCCCTCTGGTCCTTTTTACTCTACATATTAGGTTTGTCCGAAGTCAATCTCATCGAACTTTGACCAAGTTTATATAAAAAATTATAGACATTCACATAACAACACCAATATCATTAGATTCATCTTGGAATATATTTTCATATTATATTTATTAGATATTATATATGCTAATAATTTCTAATATAAATTTGGTCAAACTTAGCAAAGTTTGACTTTCGTCAAATCCAATGTGCAGAGTAAAAAGGACCGGAGGGAGTACATAAGTACTCCAGCTAAGGATTGATTCCCGGGACGAAATGTGTCACAGCCGCTGGAAGAAAATTCGATGGTGCGGGAGTACGGATCAGAGCACAGTAGCGGAGCAGGCAAACCGCACCCAATCAGGTGTGTCTGTGGTAGAAAGTTGATGGTCGCCGTAGTTCAGCTGCCCCGCATGTCATGCACACAAAGGCAGAGGAGCGGTGGGGTTGAGAGGGATGAGGGGCACGTCGGGGGAATGAGGATCCCCTGACGCGAACAATCCTACCATTCTGTCACTGACATGTGGGACCCATAAGCATGGGTCCCACCTGTCAGCGAAGGAAAGGCAGGGCAAGGCAGTGATAGCCACATCAGAGGATCCATGTCCACGTCGAGGGACGTCGTGCCATGGGTTGGAGCGGCACCGTGGGAATCGCGTGTGGGTGTGGCAGTGGTAGAAACAAGAAACGTGATGGTCGTCGTGGTTCAACTTCCATGGACAAGCTGTCATGTCTGCTGACACATGTATATCAAAACTAGGTTGTTTATATTTCAAGCACGTGAACAAGTATTATTCTACTACTTTGGATCCATTGCAACGCACGGGCCAGCACATTGGTAGTAGTAGTGTCCATCTCTATCTCTAGAGGCCTTCCCTCGTTCATCCTTTTCTCTCACAAGATAAACTACTCATACAAATGCATCTTGATGTTCCGTGGAACACACGAGGATGTTTCCTTGGGGGTCTCTCCAGCGCGGCGTGGCCGTAGTTGCAAGTTGACGCCCCTTGAGATGCCGACATAGAGGGGCACTCGGATTTCCTCCGATGAGCAGGTAAGATGAGTTTGATCACGTAGTAAATGCATTCTAAAGACTATTTTCGTGTCCATTTCCTAATTCTCCCCCTGCCCACTGTTTCACAGGTTAGGCTCGGTGCGAGTGGAGATTGGCTTGCATATGTACGGGGTTTGGATGCAAATGAAGACGAAGGGGAGGTGAAGAAGCTGAGGAGAATCGGTTCCCGATGGAGAAGTAAATGGGAGAAGTGGCGTGCAGGCAGTTGATTAGATGGCTAGGTAGACTAAACGAAAAGGCTATGCGGGTATACTGATGAGTCGTACCTATTCGTGTACGTGCCCATCCTTCCTAATAGGTGGGACCTATGCATGCAAACAGATAAAAAAATGTGTCGTAGTTTTTTTTGAGCGCGTGAGTGGGAGACACAACATTCTCTGGTTAAGGAATACTCCCTCCGTTTAGGTGAGTATAAGTCACCTTATGAAAATCAGGTTTTCCCAAAACCTTTAGGCGTGGAGCATTAACTTCCTGCTCGATCCCCTCCCAGCCTCGTTAGCCAGCGTTCTCTTCCTCTGCTGCCGCGTTCTACCTTTCCATTTTTCCTCTTCTCAAGTGTGGAACGATCTGCATGCCGTCCTTGATGCACCAAAACGACCACTGCATGCATCGCGGCAGGGCATTGATTGGCCATGCACGAGAATTTGGTTCTGCTCGCAATATGGATGATACCTGAACGATGAAGTGAACAGGCATGCTAGCACGGGAGATCTATTTCCGCTATACAATACTGGAGTACTCATGTTCCTACTACTAGTAGTAGTAGTACAATTGTGGTACACTTGATGGTCAAAATACTATTCATCCCGTCCTCACACTGAAGTGACAACACCCTGCACCTGACACTAGTCCAGGCGGAGTGTTTGGGTTACCAAAGTCAGCCTCACCCTGTGCACTGTGCAGTCTGTCACAGCCGTTGTACAGCACATTGGTGCCTCGCCTCGTCTCCCTCTCCGCTCCCATAGCACCACTCCATCTCCATCACCTTCTCCGTCTCCATCTCCGTCTCCATCTCACTGTGCCCCCGTGTACCGTCGCCTCACTCGCCTCCCCCAGTACCACTATTCCCTCGCTAGCCGCTCCAGCACCGACATCCTTCTCCCCCATAAATCAAGCCCCCTTCCAAACTCCACCATGGCCGAACGCGAACCGCGCAGCATCCATATGAGCCACAATTGGAGCAATCTCCCCAGTGACATCCTCGACCTCTGTTGTTCGTGTATGGATATGTTGAGTGCCCTGCGGCTGGCTGCATGCTCGAGGGACATGCACACAGCCATCGTTGAAGCGAGGCCTAAGCTTTTCAAGACACCCTGCTTGCTACTATCTGGTCTTGCGAGATTGGCTCACCATAATACGGAGGCGTGCATGATGCCCCTCGACTTCAATCCGATCTCCATTAGCCGAAACTTCTTTGCAGGTATGTAGTGGGTCGCCGTACATCATTTCCCTTGACATCGATCCGATCACCATCGCCCGAAACTTGTTGGCAGGTATGTACTGGGTCGGCATGAACTCCCACTGGATGGCTGCCATCGGAGAAGACGGCAAAAAGTTGGTGCTCGTGAACTTCCAGACCTCCCATGAGATTATCCTTCCTCCGTTGGATTATATAGAGTATTACCATCGCGGTCCAAGTCATCTAGATTACTACGTCAGTTGGACGGACCTTGTTTTGCAGAAGATTGTAATCTGCCAAGTGCCCACACGACATGCGAATTACGCAGACTTCAAGCTAATTGCCTTGTTCTACTGCGGACTCGCCTATCTTTACGCCGGTGCCTTCTTTAGCTGGAGACAACTCAGCTCGCAGTGGATCATCATCAAAGCTGATACACACTTCTGTGATGCTATTGAACACAATGGCATCAGCTACGCGATCGACAAAGCAGATGGCACCACATATTGTTGGGATGGAGTGTGTAAGTTGTTTTCGTCTCATGTTAATGATGACGCCATGACACTGTTTAAATTTTTTGTGATGATTGGCATATCCCTGTTTGAGCAGAATTTGAGTAGAACTATGGAAATGTATTAGAGATGCCGTAAATCAGCTATATTTGGAATGAGTTAATTCATGCGATTGTGACCATGTCATTACAACCAATTTGTACCCTGAATAATGAAACGGTTAGGAATATATGGATATTATCCTTATTTTATAGTAATCTATATACTACTACTAAATATGAGTGTGTATCAATGGCCATGTTAGTTTCCTCATTTTCATGATGTAGAAACATGCACCACACTGTTGGTTTCATCTAACCATACATTAGGGAAGTAAATGTGCATATGGAGAACTCTATATTTGGAAGTAGTGAAATCCTGCAATGCTTACCATGTGTACATACCTATATTCGCCCTTCAGCAATCAATGGCTAGAATAATATCCTCACAAAAATTTTGCCCACAGAACACGAGTATATAACAATGCATGGTCTGTTAGTTACCTTGAAGAATTTGTTTGTGAGGACAGAACATGATTACATAACATGCATGACATGGTAGTTTCCTGTGAAGAATCGATTGCGAGATAACATGAGTATAACCATGCATGGCACTTCTATATTTTCGAACCCAGTATACATTTCCCTGTATTTTCCTCCCAGTTCCAATAGGGACATATCAATGATGTTTCTTGCATTATCCTACACATACTCTGAACAATGCTGATCTTACATTAACAATTCCTGTCCTTTTTGATATGATGCAGTGTCTCTACAGTTACTGCCCTTTGTAATCACGCCACCTTTGCCAAAAACAGGGAAGCACAACTGGTTCCTCGCTCGATCAGACAACGGCAAAAGACTGATGATCATTCGGACACATGAGCCGGAAAAGTTATATTGCAAAAACCCCACTGTATACAAGCACTGTGTAATACGTGAGTATCCGGACAGTGGTTGTTACATCTATGAGCAGGATACCAGCTTGTTGGGGCCTTTAGGATTTTTTAGTTGGAGGCGGGTAAACAGCCTTGGTTCACACTCTCTATTTCTTGGACTCAATTATCCGATTAACCAGGAGATCACCGTTGGCAAGGACCTTGATGGCAGAGAGGCTCTATTTGCTATGGAAAACTGTGTCTACACGGTGAGCCCTAGGAGTTCGGGAGCAAACTCCCCTGATTGTCAACGATACAGCCTGCAGCCAAAAGAAGGTGAGAATGACAAAGGCATCCGGATTAACTTTGATCCTTGGATGTCTCAATTACAACAGGCAGTGATGTGGTTCAAGCCTTCAGGTTGATAGGTAATTGGGCTGTTGCATCGAAAGGGTGGAGTATTGGTGTCTCCGGATCACTGGTCGCTGAAGCGGGGCTGCAAATTATGATGGTGTTGGATCATCTCTTCGAATGACTTTGTTGTCTTTGCTGCTGGTTCTGGATGGGTAGTTCTTTCTTTGTTATGCATATTCCTTGTCATTTGTTCATCCTCGTCTATGTCCCTCTTACTATGTAATAGTTGCTTCTGTTTAGAATGTCATTCTCGTCTGGATCACGAGAGTCTGAGCGCTGCAGATGGGTGCGTTTTGGTGGTGTAGCAAGACTTCTTATGAACTATCATGTCTTGTTGTTTATGTCAGTAATAGTCACTAGTCAGTGTTTGAATGTTGTATATATCGTTGTTTCGAACTGTTTATTGTCTCGAAATACTGGTGGGCTAAATGAGGGCATCACCATTCTCAAGTGTTCCGAGTATATCTCCTTTTTTCAAGTTATATAATTTGAGCTCAGTGTCTTTTCGATGATGTACACTTGTTTGGGCCAGTGAGGTGTCGTTGAATATGGGCCGAGTAGTAACACAATGCCAAACAGGTCAATTATGACTCTCAGGCCGGCCTCTCAAAAGATCCTGGAAAAAAGGTTGGGCTCCCCAAAAAAGAAAGAATAAGGACTCTTAGGCCGACATGTGGGCGCCACCGGTGTTTTCGTGTGCTTGCGCACCGAGAGCATATTGGCGCGTGCTCGAAATTCATGCTACCTTTTCATCCCCAGTCTCCCATCCCTCCCCCACCTCTGGAATCTTGATTCCTACTCCAGTTCCCCCAAATCCCCCTCCTGTACTCCCTGTACTCAAGCGCACTATCATGTCGCCAGTCAACGCGGATCTCCGAGCAGGAGATCCTGAGGTCCATCCTGCCTTCGGTCGCTGCGTGCTGTCGCTCAACAGTGGCATGGCGGCGCTTGACGACCATTTTGTCGGCAAAGTGCTGATGGTAACCATCAACGGCGACCGGCCTCCCGTCTCGTCGGACGACCTTGTCAAAGCTCTTGGTATTGCACACGGCATCCAAATAAGTGACTTGCTCGTCGAAGTCTGTCCGCCACCGGCTGATTTCTTCGTCAGGTTCCTGACAACTTTCGACTGCAGTCGTGTGTTCGAATCTTCCCGGTGTTTGTTCTGCGATGGCGCGCTGGTGAGATTTGATCGGTGGCACCCAGGATGGGGCTCGGTGCCCTCTAAGCTTGAGTTTTTAACAAAGCTTACCTTCCACGGCATGCCTCGATGTGCTTGGAACAGCGAGTCCATGAACGAGCTTATCAACGACCTCGGAGGTGAGCTCGTAAGTATGTTTGTTCCTCGAGACAGCTGGGCTCTGACGGTTATGGCATGGATGAAGAAGCCATCCACCATACCGAAGGTGATTGGTGTTGAGATACCGGTGCAGGAACCGGGGTTTTACTATTCGTCGCCACCAAGGCCGCCACAGACCACGTTAGGGATGTACATGTATCGAGTGTTCGTGCATGTCGAAGAAGTGGTCAATCCATCAATCGAAGTCCTGCCGCCGCCGCTGCTGCCAGGGTCCATCGACGACATCCATTACAGGAGTCAACGTCAGACTTTCCCCGTGTTGCTCGGAATGATGGATGGCACATGGCCTACTCCATCGCGCGGCGGAGGCCACTACTTCTTTGGGAGAAGAGGCAGGGATGGCTGCCTGGATGTGCTCTAATTTGAGGTAACAACTGAATCTTGTCAGATACTAGTTAAATCCGAGCTATGGGTGTGAAGCACTGATATGCCAGTACATTTGATTGTGACCTGTTCTAATTTTGTACCTGAACTTTTTTAGAAAGGGTTGTATGTCAACTTAATGTGCTAGCAGAACTTATTGTGTTGTCTGTCTGTTTTCTTTGCACAACATTCAAGATATTTCCCCGTCATTGATAAAGATGATGAACTGTTATGTACGACTTCGTTGGTTTCAACATAGCCCTTCCCGTAGCGATCCACTGCTTCCATCCTGATTGTGCCGCATGCGTGAAATTTTTGTATGCATGTTCAGTGTGCTATGATGTTCTATATGATTGTGTCAACTATATAAGTTTTTACTGAGCATCAGCAATGCATATGGCTGAAAGATGTATTTACGAGCATCGACCGATGGGTCTCTCTCTCTATCTCTCTCTCTCACACACACACACGCACACACACACACGCGCGCACACGCACACATGCACAAGTGGGACCCGTTGAATTATTTATTTGCTCGTGACAGCTTTTAATTAGGTTCCCCTGTAATCTAACTTTTTTCTTAAGTTATTAATTGAGCTCAGTGACTACAAAAAGTTGTACAGAAGCCTTGTTTGGGCCTTTCCGGCGTCGCTGAATGTGGGCTAAGTAACCATGTTAGGTTGTACTGTACTACACAGGCCTTTTTTTCAACATCAGCAATGCAACTGGGCCGACAGTTGTACACAATATCCGGGTCAACTTGTTATTCTTCGCCTCGCTGGGCTGCAAACTTTCCTAGGAGGTATGCATTAGGCTTAACAAGAATATGGACTTTAAGAAATAATAAATGGGATGTAATTATAATAACTGGACAGTTACTATGCAGCAAACACGTAATTAGTTTGAAAATATATTATTTTTGGAATTTGAAAATTTTAATTTCATTACTTGTTGCGCGCGCAATATTTCATTGGATTTTAACGTAATACAACTTTATTTTGAAATTATATTTGACCTGACTAGAAATTTTGGATAAAAATATTTCGGATCCCATCAAAATGTGGGAATTTTTTTAAATTCTATTTTGAGCGGTTGTTTGAAATTATTAATCGTTGTCCTAGCTAGAAGTTGGGCTGTACTTTTAACAAACTGTAAATGGGCTGTAGTAAGTTCCATTAGAATTAAAAAATGGGCTGTACATTCTTACAAATAGCAAATGGGCTATATGTTCTCCGCCAAATCCGAGCTGTGGGCCTACTAAGTTGACGCGTACCAAGGGCTTTGTCAACTTAGTCAATATAAACGATTCTAGCTGCAGTGATCGTACGATGTCCATCCAACGGACGTAGTGCTTCTTCAACCTCTGGTCTTCTTGCTCCAGCCGCCCAAAGCAGCGCCGGTCGTGTCGCGTGCTCCTGCCTCCCGTGGCCGGATGTGATGTCGTGAAGGCCTCACCGCCCCGTACTACTCCCACCGCTGGCCAGACCATCCCACTACTCACCCACACCCCCTGTTATTCTGCGGCGACGGCAGCCTCACACCGCAGTCGAACCAGTGAACCCTTGTACTCCTCTCCGCGCGGGCTTCCACTGCTGCGTCTTCCCTGGCTCTGCGTCGTCCCCTTCCTAGGCCTCTTCGTCATCCAGACCACCGCCCTGGTGCTCTCGGCGTGGCGTGGTCAACATGGTCAATGAGCGACTTCCATCGGAAGAGTACTGTACGTGGAGAGGCTGACAGCTGGGTCCAGGCGGCCACAAGGAAGTGCCTCCTTATTACGCGCAAAATAATTATTCCTCCACCTGACAGCAAGGACCCACCGGACGGGCCACCTTATTTCGCGAAAAAAAACATTTCCCCCCTGACTACTGGGACCCACCGGACGGGCCCGCGTATTTCGTGAAAAATGTTCCCCCCGCTATCATCTCGGACCCACCGGAAGTGCCTCCTTATTACGCACAAAAAAATGAATACTCCCCCTGCTAGCTGGGACCCACCATGGTGGGAGGCTGACTTGTGGGCCTACTAAGTTGACTGGGACGGGGGCCTTTGTCAACTTTAGTCAATATGAACGATTCTAGCTCCAGTGACCGTATGATGTACATCCAACGGCCATAGTGCTTCTTCAACCTCTGGTCTTCTTGCTCCAGCCGCCCAAAGCAGCGCCAGTCGTGCCGCATGCTCCTGCCTCCCGTGGCCGGCTGTGCTGCCGCGGAGGCCTCACCGCCCCTACTATTCCCACCGCTGGCCAGGCCCTGCGGCGATGACAACCTCACACCGCGGCCGAACCAGTGAACCCTCGTACTCCTCTCCGCGCGGGCTTCCACTACCGCATCTTCCCCGGCTCCCCGTCATCCCCTTCCTAGGCCTCGCCGTCGTCCACCGCCCTGGTGCTCTCGGCGCGGCGTGGTCAACGTGGTTAAGGAACGACTTATGTCGGACGTGGACTGTACGTGGAGAGCCTGACAGCTGGGTCCACAGCCGCAGCAAGGAAGTGCCTCCTTATTACGCGGAAAATAATTATTCCTCCACCTGACAGCTGGGACCCACCGGACGGGCCACTGTATTTCGTGAAAAAAACGTTTGACCCTGACTGTTGGGACCCACCAGCTACATCTTCGCACGCAAGGAAGTGCGTCCGGGCAAAAAAATGATTCGCCCCCCTGACTGCTGGGACCCACCAGCTACATCTTTGCAGGCAAGGAAGTGCCTGACAGTCGGGACCCACCTGGTCGAAGCGTACGTAGCGTTGTCATTCTGGTCGCGAACGTGTACGTACATATATACTGGTGGATGTAGAGGCGCGCACGTGTCGTAGTAGAGGCGCGCACGTGTCTTAGTAGAGGCGCACACGTAGCATGTACACGTACGCACAGCGACCAGGGTGCAAGAAAGAAAATACGGCCACGTATGTGTACATACGGCCGGGGTCTCGAACGCCTACTCGCGCATACGTACGGCCAGGGCTCGTGTACATGGCTGGGTCGGAACGGAGAAACAGCGTCGTCATTGTGTTCATGGGGAGGCAACGGAATGCGTCGTGTTCATCGGGAGGCAACGGAATGCGCCGTGTTCATCGGGAGGCAATGAAACACGTGGGAGCCAACCGGCTGGGTCGGAGCGGAATGCGTGGTCGTGTTCATCGGGAGGGCTTGGACGGAACAGGCGATGGAAACGAGGCCTGGCATACCGCACAACGGAGGAAACGTACCTCCTACGTTCGGAACGGGGTCCTGTTGATCGGGAGGGGTCTGGCGTACTGCAAAACGGAGGAAACGGACCTCCTACGGTCGAAACGAGAGTCCTGTTGATCAGGAGGGGTGTGGCGTACCGCAAAACGGACAAAATGGACTTGTGTTGGAGCGCTACGGTTGAAACGGGGGTCCTGTTCATCAGGAGGTGCTACGTCTTGAGCTTGCGTTGGTTTTCCCTGAAGAGGAAGGGATGATGCAGCAGAGTAGCGTAAGTATTTCCCTCAGTTTTTGAGAACCAAGGTATCAATCCAGTAGGAGGCCACACTCAAGTCCCTCGTACCTGCACAAAGCGATAGCTACATGCAACCAACGCGATTAGGGGTTGTCAATCCCTTCACGGTCACTTACGAGAGTGAGATCTGATAGATATAATATTTTTGGTATAAAGATGCAAAGTAAAAAAGTAAAAGCAAAGTAAAAAAGCAAAGCAAGATTAAAGTGATGGAGATTGATATGATGAGAATAGACCCGGGGGCCATAGGTTTCACTAGTGGCTTCTCTCAAGAGCATAAGTATTCTACGGTGGGTGAACAAACTACTATTGAGCAATTGACAGAATTGAGCATAGTTATGAGAATATCTAGGCATGATCATGTATATAGGCATCACGTTGTGACAAGTACATCGAAACGATTCTGCATCTACTACTATTACTCCACTCATCGACCGCTATCCAGCATGCATCTAGAGTATTAAGTTAAAAACAGAGTAACGCCTTAAGCAAGATGACATGATGTAGAGAGATAAATTCATGCAATATGAAATAAACCCCATCTTGTTATCCTCGATGGCAACGATGCAATACGTGCCTTGCTGCCCCTTCTGTCACTGGGTAAGGACACCGCAAGATCGAACCCAAAGCTAAGCACTTCTCCCATGGCAAGAACTACCAATCTAGTTGGCCAAACCAAATGGATAATTCGAAGAGACTTGCAAAGATAACCAATCATACATAAAAGAATTCAGAGAAGATTCAAATATTATTCATAGATAGACTTGATCATAAACGCACAATTCATCGGTCTCAACAAACACACCGCAAAAAGAAGATTACATCGAATAGATCTCCACAAGAGAGGGGGAGAACTTTGTATTGAGATTCAAAGAGAGAGAAGAAGTCATCTAGCTACTAACTATGGACCCAAAGGTCTGAGGTAAACTACTCACACTTCACCGGAGGGGCTAGGATGATGTAGAAGCCCTCCGTGATGATGGCCCTCTTCCGGCGGAGCTCCGGAACAGGCCCCAAGATGGGATATCGTGGATACAAAAAGTTGCGGCGGTGGAATTAGGTTTTTGGCTCCTGTTCTGATTGTTTGGGGGTACGTGTGTATATATAGGAGGAAGAAGTGCGCCGGAGGAGCAACGAGGGGCCCACGAGGCAGGGGGTGATACGTCTCCAACATATCTATAATTTTTGATTGCTCCATGCTATATTATCTACTGTTTTGGACTTGTCAGCGTTCTGGGAATGGGGGTCCCCAGACTTGCCTGCCTGCGGCGTGGCTCAAGTGGGGGCCCATCGCGGCCCATCCTCATCAACACGAGACTCAAGACCCTCGCGAGGGACCAAGCCTCGCGAGGCGGACGACACGGCGCATCCTCTGGCAAAGCCTCATCAGGCTGGCTCGCGAGGAGGCGGAGACATCAAGGCGGGGTACCTCGCGAGGTGCCCATGGCGTAAGCCGTGACGACTCAGGATGCCAGGCGGGCGCCAGCGTGCGCAGCGTCCTTCTTTCCTCTTTGGTGCAAAGGGGGCAAGCGCAGCCGGGGAGTACCGAGGCATCAGGCAAAGGTTGCCATTTCGGTGCAACGAGACCAGGACCAGGAGGACTACGAGACGGAGGTCACCATGGAGCCCAGCGCGGCGTCATCACCAGAGCCTTTGGCAGGCGAAGACTGCTTTTGTCAGGATAGATGTACTAGATGTTCCCCTTCAAATTAGCCCGCCATTGTTGGATCCCTTCCCGCTCAATATTTGGTAAGAGGACCAGGGCCTCTATAAATAGGACTAGCCACCCACATTGCAACAAAAACGGGACGGGACACAGGACAAAAGGGGACCAAAAGGATCGACAAGTGAGTGAGAGAGAGAGAAGGGTGACTGAACCTCCTAGCAGTTCATCCCCCTAGCCAAGGACAGACCCTCGTGAGGCTGTTCTTCCTTGTATTGTTCATCATCACCAGCCCCAGGAGGCAATCCACAAACCACACACTGGAGTAGGGTATTACACCACATCGGTGGCCCGAACCAGTATAAATCTTGTGTCTCTTGCGCAGTCCTTTTAGTAGTTTAGTTCCTTGCGAGACGGAGAGGTTGAAGGCGTAATCTCCGCGCGCACCCCAGTATTCGAACCTTAAGGGTCTGCCGGAACCCGTGATCCGACATTTGGCGCGCCAGGTAGGGGTGCGCCGGAATTCGTCTTCCGCCGCTCCGCTCCCCTCCGACCGTCGCAACCATGTCCGACGCTCGTCGGGCCCGCGCCGAGCGCCGGGCCGCCATGGCTTCTCGCGTCGCCCAGACGGCCCCCGTCGGTGGGCGTCCTCGTCGTTCCCCGTCGCCTTCCGTCAACGCTGCCACCGGCCCGGCGGGGGGGGGGGGGGGGGGGGGGGGGGGCGAGCAGCAAGCATCATCTCAGCACCCGTCCGTGCGGCAAGATAGCCGCACCGCTACTCCATCGCTCGCACCAGCCGGCTCTTCGTCCCGCGCGCTCCGCGCACCCCTGGAGGCTCGAGCTGTGCTCATCGCGGCAAACGAGCTCCTGCGCTACCGCCCCGTTGATGACGTCTACGAGGAGTGGCTCGACCACGTCGCCGAGCTCGTCCGCGCCGCAGGGGGCTCTCCCGCGCCGCCCGCTCTGCTGCGCCGCACTCCGCCCCGCGCGGGCAACGAAGCTCTGGGGGCGTACCAGCCGCCTCCCATCCAAGAAGACGCCATGGCCCCAAGGCGCGTGGCCCCTGGGCGGAACCCGCTCCGCCAGGTGCCAACGCAGCCAGAACGGAGCTGCTAAGAAATCCCTCGCCCGCAAGGGGCTGCCCGGGCGCTCCCTGCTCCAGCTCCAGCACGCCAAGACCCCGCTCTGCTCCTAGCTGCAGCGCGTGGGGATCCTCAAGACCAAGCTCTCCACCAACCAAAGCCTTTCGTGGCCACCGCGTGCTGCCTCGCCTACACCACCGAACTACGCAGCGTCGCGTGGCCCGGCAAGTTCAAGCCGGACCTGCCTCCTCGCTACGGCACAACTGATCCCGCGGAGTTCCTTCAGCTCTATGAGCTGGGCATCGAGGCTGTCGGCGGGGACGAGAAGGTCATGGCGAACTGGTTCCCCATGGCGCTGAAGGAAGGAGCTCACACCTGGCTCCTGAACCTTTCTCCAGGAACGATCTCTTCCTGGGACCAGATGCGCCCGCTTCATCGCCAACTTCCAAGGTACTCGCGACCGGCCACCTGCCGTGAGCGACATGCGCCGCATCAAGCAACAACCCGGAGAGACCCTGCAAAAGTACATCCAGCGCTTCAACAGCGCGCGCCTCAAGATCCCCAAGGTGTCCGAGGAGGCCATCATCTCGGCCTTCTCCGATGGCGTGCGCGACGTCAAGATGAAGGAGGAGCTGGTGATGCATGAAGACCTCTGCACCTCCCTGGAGCTGTTCAACTTGGCGAACAGGTGCGCCAGGGCTGAAGAGGGACGCCTCTCTCTCCTCGAGCTGCCTGCCGCGGACCCAGAAGAGAAGAAGCCCAAGGCCAAGGACGTGAAGCGCAAGGGGGCTGTCGTACTCGCAGCCGAACCAGACACCAAGCGCGGCAAGGATCTGCCCGACTCCTCCAGAGGCAGCCGGTACTGTGTGTACCACGACCTCCACACCCACAACACCAACGAATGTCAAGAACTCCGCGCCATGCGAGAAGGAAGGATCGGCCATCGCCCTGACCGTGCTGACCGGGGCTACGGCCGAGGAGGAGGAAGAAACCCAGGGCGCTGGGAAGACCGCGGCCCGCGCCAGGGGTGGCGCGATCAGCCTCGTGAGGATCGCCCTCATGCCAACGCAGGCCTACCTCCTCTGCCGCCTCCACCAAGAAGGAACGAAGACCGTCATCAGGACGAGGGGGCTGGGGGCTTCCAGGAGCCGCGCGCAATCGCCTGCATCTTGGGCGGAGCTCAAGCCCCAGCCCCCCAATGCATCTTCAAGAAGTTCGCCCGCGAGGTGAATGCAGTCCTCCCCAAGCTCGAAGCAACGCGCCCCCTCAGGTGGTCGGCGTGCGCCATCACGTTCAGCTCAGCAGACCAGCTCAAGTGCTCGGCCACAGCCGGAGTCCTCCCGATGCTTTGTTCCCCGGTCATTAGCAACGTGTTGGTCACCAAGACCCTCATCAACGGAGGGGCAGGGCTCAACGTCCTGTCTGTGGAAACCTTCAACAACCTCCAAGTGCCCTATGATCAGCTTCAGCCAACCAAGCCTTTCTCCGGAATCACCGACGGATCCACGGTCCCGTTCGGGCAGGTCCGCCTCCCTGTCACCTTCGGGACCCGCAGCAACTACCGCACCGAGCTCATCGACTTCGACGTCGCCCACATCCGCCTGTCGTACAACGCCATCCTCGGGTACCCCGTGCTGGCAAAGTTCATGGTCGTGACTCACCACGGCTACAACGTCCTCAAGATGCCAGGAAGTGGCGGCGTCATCACGGTGCCCTGTGAAGAGAAGGATGCAGTGTGCTCCCTGGAGCGAGCCTTTCAGGCTGCATCGCTAGAAGACCCAGATCGCGGAAGCAGGAGGCTTCCTGAGACCGCCCCCCAAAAGAAGAAGACGTCGCCAGGCTCAGCCCCTCAGGAGGCAGGCCCCTCAGGGCCCGTGTCTGCCCGGGAGGACCCTCCTTCCATCGCATAGGAAAGCGTGCCCGGCGCCCTCCTCAGGCAGGGCTCAGGGGCTCTCACCTGGAGGGCCACCGACCTAGCCAGGGTCACGAGGGAGGCGCTTGGGCACCATGTGGAGGCGTGCTTCGAAGCACGTTTCCCTCAAGGAGGAGCCAAGCAAGGAAGGCCGGACCAGCACGGGTTCGTCAACAAGGCTATTCAAGAATTACAGGAGTCGAGGATCATGAGAGGTTGCAGTCGCTCGCCAGCTGTGGCCCCACACCCAGGCGAGGATGGTGGGCTGCGCGTCTGCGTCGACGTACCAGGGCTCAATCAGATCGCCACAACGGAGCGCCTCTGGCCCTCGCAAGTGGGGTGCTGCGGAGGTCCACCCCACAGCCGTGTTCGCATGCCTTACGGCCTGCCGAGCGTGGCTGCGGCGTACCAGCGCCTCATGAGGGGCATCATGGAGGCTCAGGAAGACAGGCGTTCCGCGCCGCTGGCGGAGATGAGGACAGCTCGCGAGAAGCCACCAGCGCCTCCGGAGCTTCGCGAGGCCCCGGGGGCTGGGGGCTCGTGAGGATCGGCTTCCGCAGCCCACCGAGCCTACTGCACCAACGCCGCTTCGCCGACGACACCCTCAGGTGACACCTTCCAAGTTCCATTTCCAGTTGGGAGCACCCTCCCAGGGTTGCATCACTCCCAGGCCGCGTGGGTCCGTCCCTGCGGCATGTATCTGCCTTTATTTCCCGGTCGTTAGTTTACCTTGTTGGGGGCGCCCCTCGGGCTGCATCATCCCCAAGCCGCTGGGGCTAGGCTCAGCGGCGTGTATTCTCCCTCGCGTTTATTTCCAACTATGCATTCGCCTATCATGCTTGATTGCTTGATGCCCATTCGCGGCAACCCTTCTTCCCCATGCTGACTACTTGCACGTTAAAGGGGGGGGGTACCTGAGCATCGCGACTCAGGGCTCTTACTGGCTCTCCAGCCCTCACCCTCTGGCCTTGTCCATGGCATCGCGACCTGGCATACCAGCGACGGCTGAGATAAGCTCGAGGGCCAGGACCCGAGGACGTAGAGTACCGGCATCTAACCAAATTTTGCAGGGACACATCTCAAGATATGGCCCAGTGCCGGGCGCAACCCGCCCAGAGGTAGGGCCTCGTGAGTTCCGCGCTGGCTCACGGGTGCCCAGATACACCTCACCTAGCTCTACCGTGCCAGCCACGTGTCAGGGCGGGGCTGTATACGCCCCGGGGGATCCTCCCGGAGGGGAGCCCCCTCCCACGTACCAGTGGAAGCACCATGCTCCACGCTGGCTGACGACACTGCCGAGGAGCGGCTATGCCCGTACACATGCGGAAGCGCTATGCTCCGCGCTGGTGATAAACAACTAAGGGTGGCCTCCGGGCCGCGTTAACCTCAGGGAGCCCAGAGCTCAGTGGCTGGCCTCATCGCAACGCCTCCCCTCGGGAGCGCCGCGCGAGGGGGCTGGGCACGGGGGCTACGGCTGGGTCACGCCCAGACGTACGCCGCCCAGCCAGGCCCCTCGGGCCTGGTTCGCCGCGCGTCTCTCCCCGAGCGGAGCCAAGGTATGAAGGCCATTTGCGCGTCAAGGGGGACCCCTGAGCATCGCGACTCAGGGGCCTAACTGGTCCCATAGCCCCTCACTCCTTAGTTCCGAAAGGCTATGCTGGGTGAGGTACGCGCGGGGCCGGGCTCTGCAGACGTAGAACGGTGGCCACGCTTACACCTCGCCTCATCACCCGCTGTTTGCGCGTCAAGGGGGACTCTTGAGCATCGCGACTCAGGAGCCTAACTGGCTCCGTAGCCCCTCACTCCTTAGTTCCGAAAGGCTATGCTGGGTGAGGTACGCGCGGAGTCGGGCTCTGCAGACGTAGAACGGAAGATACACCTACATCACGCTTCCCTACTTGTTGTTCGCGCGCCAAGGGGGACTCCTGAGCATCGCGACTCAGGAGCCTAACTTGTCACGTGGCCCCTCACTCCTTTGGTCCCGTCCTGGTTTCCGGTCAGGGCTAATGCTGGGTGAGGCATGCGCGGGGCCGGGCTCTGCCGGCGTAGAACACAAGCAAGTAGGGAAGAAAAGCATAAAATCCAAGGAATCTAAAAGCAAATACTACAATCCATACTACCGTCTTAGTACCAAACGCAAGTTTAAATGCCTCCCCGAGGCGTGATGCATATGCAGGAACAGAAAGAAGAGCAGGGATGGAACAGAGTCACTTGTCGGCGGTGGCTTCACCTCGTGGAACGGTAGGGTTGGCAGCGCCTTGCTTCGGCCTGGTGCTGAAGGCCCGAAACTTCTCCAGCAGCGCCTCCGCGCGCCCCTTCACGGCTTCGACAGCGGCGGCAGCACCCTCGCCGCTCACCGATTCCAGCAGGCCGTCGAGGTCGGCGTTGGGATCGCGGAGGTAGATGTGGGCGAAGACCCGTGTCAGCGCAGCAGAAGACAGGACGTGTGCCTCGGCCTCGGCCGTGGGGCCGATGCCAAGGGCGACGTCCCCAAGAGCCTTAACCAGGAAGGGAAGCAGCTTGGCGGGGCCGTCCTCGTCACCAGCTAGCGGGCTGTCCAGGCCGCTCTCATAAAGCATCTTCACCGAAGCACGGGCATCTTTCTCCATGTCCGCGAAGGCCACGCGATCCTCGGCAAGGACCCGGGCCTTGGCATCCAGCTCGGCCATCGTCATCTCCAGCTCCTTCTTCAACGCGCCTAGGTGGTCGCGGCGCTTCTTGATCTTGGCCTCCAGGTCCTCGAGCGCCGCCTCACGCGCCTTCGCCCCCTTCTCCTGCTCCTGGCGAAGGCGAACCTCCTCCGCAAGCTGGCCCCGCAAGCCTCGCAGCTCGTCCTCCAGCGCCTTGCGGCGATCGCGGACTTCGACCACTTCACCCAGGGCTGCGTCACGAGCGGCCTTCGCCTCGAGGACGGCCCGCCTCTCCTCGTCACAGGCCGTCGAGGCCTGAACCAGCGCCGTCCGGATCGAGGCATCAGAGCGAATCCACCCCGAAGCCAGTTCTAGGCGCCCGACCACTAGGCGAGGGTCGGCGCCCAGAAGATCCTGCCGCAGCCGGTCCAGCTCAGCAACGGCATGCTCCAGGATGGAAGAAGAAGGCGGAGGAACATCGGTGCACTCCAAGACAACAGGAGGAGTCGGGGAAGCAACGGTCAGTAGAACGGGAGGAGAAGGTAGCGGCGGCGAGGCCGCCGTGCCCCGAGGCGGAGTCCGCTGCGTCCCCACAGCTGTAGCAGCGGCGCCAGACAAGGGCACTTCAGGAGTTTCTTGGGCCATGGGGGCTGAGCTCGCCCCCGCCAGCATAGCCAGACCTCCCGAGGACGACCTGGTAGGAGAAGCCAGTGCGCCGCGGTCACCCCCCTCCACAGGCGGAGGCGCTGCCGCGGATGGAGCCTCAGGAGCCCGCTTCGGCTTCTTCACCATGGGCGCCCGCCTATTCAAGAGAAGCAATCATCAAGCCTCGTCGGCGGGACGAGAAACAAAGGAACAAGGATCAAGCGCTTACGGGTCATCACCGGTGAGCTCGGGCAGCCTCCGGCCCAACTTTAAGCCAAACAGCCGGCTGGAAGGGTCGACCTTGGAAGCAGAAGGCGCGACTGTGGATTGCCTCGGGGTAGGGGCAGACCCGCGGGGGATCAGCCCGGTCCTGTCCTTCTTCGGGACCAGGGGAGAGCTCCCGCTACCCAGCACGTCATCGTCATCATCATCATCATCATCATCATCGCTAGGCGAAAGGCGGAGAGTACGGGGCGAGCGCCGGGGGAGGGGAGCCCTCGACTCTCCGTCGGTCGCCCCGGAGTCAGGCCCCTCTCCCCGCTCCTCTCCGCCCTCCTCCTCGCTGGAGTCGCCGGAGGGCACGTCCACTGGTCCTCCAGAAGACGCCACGGGCACGAGCCCGTCCCCGTTGAACACGGGCATGGACTTCACCACCCGCTTCCAGTCGTTGCGAAGGAACAAGGGCTTGGGAGCGCCCTCCAACGTTGCCACCTCGCCCCCGACCAGAGATTGAAGAACCGCGTTCACATCCTCTTCGTCCGCAGCCTCGGGGCTCAGATGAGGCCTCCACATTGGAGGAGAGTACCGCCGGAGTGGAGGCAGCCGCTGCTCCAGGAACTCCTTCAGCAGCGATGCGCCAGTCAACTTCGCCGTCGCCATGCAGGCTGGCCTCAAGTCCGCGTCCATCTTCTCCAACACCGGTCTCGCGCGGGGATCCGTGAGCTTCGCTCGGCACCAGTCGCCGGAGCTCACGGGCTGCTCCGCGGGCAAGATCAGCCGAGGGTGGATGCGCCCGACATCCACCAAGACCCACTTGCTCCGGAAGCCCTCAGCCCTCTTCCCGGAACCCGAGATGGCAATGGCGCTGCCATACGCAACGAAGCCCGCGCACGCGGAAGGAGAATTGCCAGAGATCCGGAGGGAGAAGTACTGGCGCAGCAAGGCCACCGAGGTCTGCACCCCTACGTGGGCCTCGCAGTAGTAAGCGAAGATCGCTAAAAGAAGGACAGAGTTGGGGTGGAGATGCAGAGCCTGCAAGTTGTAATGGCGGAGGACAGAGAAGAAGAACTCGGAGAAGGGAGGCACCAAGCCCGCAGCAATGGAGCTTACAAAGAGAGGATAGAAGGTGCTCCCTCACCCCTCGCGGTTGGCGGAGCCGTCCTTGAACACCTCCGTCCCGTCGATGCCCTGCGCCGCCACCATCCGGCACAACCGGTCAAAGCTGGCCTTGGACACATTCGGCGGGTCAAGAGCAGGAGAATACCAAGCTTCGGCCGGAGGCTGGCGAGGCACCATGGCTTCTTAGGTCGCGCAACCGGAGCAGATCTGGAAGTTTGGAGGAAGAAAGGGGAGCGCAAGCAAGGGGATCTGAGCAGCAACCGGAGAAAGCAAGGGCAAGGTCTAGGCAGATGCCGCTCCCTTATCAACCCGCGCAGTTGCTGGGGCACCCACGTCTAGTCAACCGCCATGCGGCGCCCAAGGCCGCAGGCTGTTAGGGCCCGCGGCGCTTCGCCCTTGCCCTTTCGCCTCTCGGCACGGCCAAGTCCAGGCGCGCCTTGGGCCCGGGGGCTACTGTCGGTGTTCTGGGAACGGGGGTCCCCAGACTTGCCTGCCTGCGGCCTGCGGCGTGGCTCAAGTGGGGGCCCAGCGCGGCCCATCCTCATCAACACGAGACTCAAGACCCTCGCAAGGGACCAAGCCTCGCGAGGCGGACGACACGGCGCATCCTCTGGCGAAGCCTCATCAGGCTGGCTCGCGAGGAGGCAGAGACATCAAGGCGGGGTACCTCGCGACGTGCCCATGGCGCAAGCCGTGACGACTCAGGATGCCAGGCGGGCGCCAGCGCGCGCAGCATCCTTCTTTCCTCTTTGGTGCAAAGGGAGCAAGCGCAGCCGCGGAGTACCGAGGCATCAGGCAAAGGTTGCCATTTCGGTGAGACGAGACCAGGACCAGGAGGACTACGAGACGGAGGTCACCATGGAGCCCAGCGCGGCGTCATCACCAGAGCCTTTGGCAGGCGAAGACTGCTTTTGTCAGGATAGATGTACTAGATGTTCCCCTTCAAATTAGCCTGCCATTGTTGGATCCCTTCCCGCTCAATATTTGGGAAGAGGATCAGGGCCTCTATAAATAGGACTAGCCACCCACATTGCAACAAAAACGGGACGGGACACAAGACAAAAGGGGACCAAAAGGATCGACAAGTGAGTGAGAGAGAGAAGGGTGACTGAACCTCCTAGCAGTTCATCCCCCTAGCCAAGGACAGACCCTCGCGAGGCTGTTCTTCCTTGTATTGTTCATCATCACCAGCCCCAGGAGGCAATCCACAAACCACACACTGGAGTAGGGTATTACACCACATCGGTGGCCCGGACCAGTATAAAACTTGTGTCTCTTGCGCAGTCCTTTTAGTAGTTTAGTTCTTTGCGAGACGGAGAGGTTGAAGGCGTAATCTCCGCGCGCACCCCAGTGTTCGAACCTTAAGGGTCTGCCGGAACCCGTGATCCGACAGGACTATATTGGGCTCTATTTTCCACTTTTATATTATTTTTGGGACTAACCTATTAATCGAAGGCCCAGCCCAGAATTGCTGTTTTTTGCCTATTTCAGTGTTTCGGATAAACGGAATCTCAAACGGAGTCCAAACAGAATAAAACCTTTGGGAACGTGATTTTCTCACCGAACGTGATCCAAGAGACTTGGACCCTGCTCTAAGGAACAAAAGAGGCGGTCACGAGGGTGGGGGCGCCCCCCTAGGGAGCGCCCCATGCCTCGTGGGCCCCTCGTTGCTCCTCCGGCGTACTTCTTCCTCCTATATATACACATGTACCCACAAACGATCAGAACAGGAGCCAAAAACCTAATTCCACCGCCGCAACTTTCTGTATCCACGAGATCCCATCTTGGGGCCTGTTCCGAAGCTTCGCCGGAAGAGGGCCGTCATCACGGAGGGCTTCTACATCATCCTAGCCCCTCCGATGAAGTGTGAGTAGTTTACCTCAGACCTTCGGGTCCATAGTTAGTAGCTAGATGGCTTCTTCTCTCTCTCTTTGAATCTCAATACAAAGTTCTCCCCCTCTCTTGTGGAGATCTATTCGATGTAATCTTGTTTTTGCGGTGTGTTTGTTGAGACCGATGAATTGTGGGTTTATGATCAAGACTATCTATGAATAATATTTGAATCTTCTCTGAATTCTTTTATGTATGATTGGTTATCTTTGCAAGTCTCCTCGAATTATCCGTTTGGTTTGGCCAACTAGATTGGTAGTTCTTGCCATGGGAGAAGTGCTTAGCTTTGGGTTCGATCTTGCAGTGTCCTTACCCAGTGAAAGAAGGGGCAGCAAGGCACGTATTTTATTGTTGCCATCGAGGATAACAAGATCGGGTTTATTTCATATTGCATGAATTTATCTCTCTACATCATGTCATCTTGCTTAAGGCGTTACTTTGTTTTTAACTTAATACTCTAGATGCATGCTAGATAGCGGTTGATGAGTGGAGTAATAGTAGTAGATGCAGAATCGTTTCGATCTACTTGTCATGGACGTGATGCCTATATACATGATCATGCCTAGATATTCTCATAACTATGCTCAATTCTGTCAATTGCTCAACAGTAATTTGTTCACCCACCGTAGAATACTTATGCTCTTGAGAGAAGCCACTAGTGAAACCTATGGCCCCCGGGTCTATTCTCATCATATCAATCTCCATCACTTTAATCTTGCTTTGCTTTTTACTTTGCCTTTACTTTTTACTTTGCATCTTTATACCAAAAATATCAAAAATATTATATCTATCAGATCTCACTCTCGTAAGTGACCGTGAAGGGTTTGACAACCCCTAATCGCGTTGGTTGCAAGTAGCTATCGCTTTGTGCAGGTACGAGGGACTTGAGCGTGGGCTCCTACTGGATTGATACCTTGGTTCTCAAAAACTGAGGGAAATACTTATGCTACTCTATTGCATCGTCCCTTCCTCTTCGGGGAAAACCAACGCAAGCTCAAGACGTAGCAAGAAGGATTTCTGGCGCCGTTGCCGGGAGTCTACGCAAAAAGTCAACATACCAAGTACCCATCACAATCCCTATCTCTCACATTACATTATTTGCCATTTGCCTCTCGTTTTCCTCTCCCCCCAATTCACCCTTGCCGTTTTATTCGCCCTCTCTCTCTATCCTCCCTCTCTATTTGCCTTTTATTTGCTCGCGTGCTAGTTTGTTTGCTTGTCGTCATGACTAGTCTCGTATCTTCTCCGTTGTATCCCGAGAGTGAAGTTCTAAATTTTAAACAAAGGGAGGGAGAAAATCTAAAATATGCTTGGTATAGAATTTGCAATGCTCAAAATAGATCTACCAGGAAGCAATCTACCTTAGTTCTTCTTCGCAATTTTTATGTAGGTGTTAATCCTTGGTATAGATATATCCTCGATACCATTACCAGAGGGAACTTCTTGGGTAGCCATACTTTTGATTCTTATAATGCTATGCTAAATTTATTTGGCTCACCACCTCTTTTGGTTAATGGAACCATGTTAATTTTGGAGAATGTTATGCAAAGACTTGAAATTATTGAAAATAAAGTTGCTACTATTGAATCAATTGAAAATCTAGATAAAAAGATCCACAATCAAATTACTCAACATGGACCTAAGGTAGGAATGACTTTGAAAAATATTAAGGAAAAAGAACCCATAGTTAATGAGAAAATGAACTTAGATTCTACTAGAATTGATAAACTTGAGGGTATGATTACAAACTTGGGAACCGCTTTTTCTTCCGTAAAGAATACTCCAAGTCCTCCTACTAAAATTGCCAAGCTTATGTATGTTCCCAAAAATAAGGGTGAATCATCTAACGAAACTGCGGCTCTTAAATCTATAAGCATTCATCCCAATCTTTTTGATATCATTAAGGAACCATTTGCTACACATGAATTTTTTGATCTCGTGCCTAAAAGTTTAATAATCACTAGAAAGAAAGAAATTCCTAAGGTAAACAGATGCCTAACCGAAGAATTGCCTACCAAAGATGGCAATACCTAGATCTATCCTCGCTTTTATGCCTAGCTAGGGGCGTTAAACGGTAGCGCTTGTTGGGAGGCAACCCAATTTTACTTTTATTACTTGCTTTTAGCTCCTGCTTAGTAATATATAAATTATTTAGCCTCTGTTTTGGTTGTGTTTTTTGTGTTTAATTAGTGTTTGTGCCAAGTAGAACCGTTGGGAAGACTTGGGGAAAGTCTTGTTGAACTTGCTGTAAAAAACAGAAACTTTAGCGCTCACGGGAACTGCTGTCATTTTTATTTGAAGAGTGATATTTAGTTAATTATTTTTGCAGATGATTAATAGATAAATTCCTCACGTCCAGTAATTTACTTTAGAATTTTTGGGGTTCCAGATCTTGCGCTAGCTACAGATTACTACAGACTGTTCTATTTTTGACAGATTCTGTTTTCCGTGTGTTGTTTGCTTATTTTGATGAATCTATGGCTAGTAAAATAGTTTATAATTCATAGAGAAGTTGGAATACTGTAGGTTTAACACCAATATAAATAAATAATGAGTTCATTACAGTACCTTGAAGTGGTCTTTTGTTTTCCTTCGCTAACGGAGCTCACGAGTTTTCTATTTTGAGTTTTGTGTTGTGAACTTTTCAAGTTTTGGGTGAATTCTTTTGATGGATCATGGAACAAGGAGTGGCAAGAGCATAAGCTTGGGGATGCCCATGGCACCCCTGAGGGAGTCCTGGATTAGGGGGTGTTTGGGTAGCCGGACTATACCTTCAGCCGAACTCCAGGACTATGAAGATACAAGATTGAAGACTCCGTCCCGTGTCCGCATGGGACTTTCCTTGG